>NW_028261385.1:80530474-80875474 GCF_051295495.1 Thamnophis sirtalis | reverse complement strand
GGGCTAGTGGAAGCACATGCAACTCTACTTATACAAGTGACAGGTGCTCATGCTCACACGCAAAACTCCATTTGCATAAGCAGCGGGCAAGTGCCTGGAGCGTCCAAGCATGGGTGCCCAAGTACTGAGTTTAAATCTTTAGTGTAGCCACGCCCCCTGCTCCCTTTGGAGTTCAGTTTGAAAAACTCAGTCATCCTAAAAGGATACATTGAGGAGATCCAGTCCTTGGAGAGCAAGCTGGACTCTCCAAATTAGTTTAGTATAGCCTTTTCTTATTTTTGTTTCACTGTGTAGTGTTAGATAGCCTTAGGTTTTGTTATATTTTTGTTGGAAAGCATTCCTCCTTATTTCTTCACTTCCCTCATGCACGGATCAGGCAGCTTGGAGCTAATCAGCCTTACGTGCTAACACGCTGTTGAGGCTGCACCGGGAGGTTCGCCAGCGGCCACTGGCGAGCTCAGGGGCAAGGTAGGAGGTCAGGATCCCTGGAAAAGCTGTCGGAGGACTCTATTTAGCCCCAGAGGCTCTTCTGGGCTCTCCGGATAGCCAACAGCAGCCCCGGTGCCATTCTAAGCTTGTGGTAGCCATTTTGAACAGTAAAAAAGGTGCGCTTTTAAAAGTCAAGCCATTTTATTAGTGCCGCAGTCTGATCCTTCACAGATTTCCGCTGGGAGGGGTATTAATCGAGTGGCCTTGCTCTAGGTCTCCAGGCAGGCCTCCCCCTCCCCAGGAAGATTCAAAATAGTGGCTGCAGGGAGTTTGGCTTCCCCAGGCCATTCCCTGCTTTCTCTCATCTGTATGGATCTGCAGGCACCCTGGGCCTTCCAATTTGGCGCCAAAACTCATTGCTGCATTCCCTGTCTGGGCCCATTGACTCTGCTCTCCAATTCCTCTGGGCCACCTCTCATCTAATCCAAGTGGCTGCTAGCAAGTTCAAGCATGGCCAGCAAGAGTGTGGACAAAGCCAAAGATCAGACAGGACCTCCCGTCAATAAGCACAGCAGACCAGTGGTGGGTTTCAAAAATTGTTCGAACCTACTCTGTGGGTATGGCCTCCTTTGTGGGAGTGGCTTGCTGCCCATGTGACCGGATGGGAGTGGCTTGCCGCCCATGTGACCGGATATGAAGATGCCGACGACACTTGTCAGAAGCACCTTAAATTACCTCACACACAGCACTGGCCTGCATAAAAATATGATGTAAACTTGTTTTTTAAAAGGCATCTTTGGTTTGCGTTAAAACAACTTCAACACACGCAATGTTCTGCTTGCACCACAAACACAGTAGTCATCCTTACCTTTCACAGAGGAACTGAGTTTTATAAATAGGAGCATGATAGTGTAGAATAATCATATCCAAGGACCAGTGGTGGGTTTCAAAAATTTTTGGAACCTCTTCTGTAGGTGTGGCCTGCTTTCCGGGTCCACTGGTGGAACCTCTTCTAACCGGTTCGGTAGATTTGACGAACCGGTTCTACCGAATAGGTGCGAACTGGTAGGAACCCACCTCTGCAGCAGACCCAATCCTGTGGCCAAACGTGTTAGTGCAGCATGTCCTACAAAGGGCAAGCAGCCCAGGTGACAAAGGGTGTCTAAGGCTGAGGAGAGACTGGCAGAGAGACGACAGAGAGCTCTAGAAAAGCAATTTCAGAGGGCTTAGGGAAACCAGGGGTTTGACAAGGAGCTCCCTCTATCTGCTGAAGATCCTCCTGTCCCTTCCATTGTAGATCCCCCTCCAGAGGAGGTTCTATCGGTAGTGGATGAGGAGGATTTTGCATTCTCCCCAAACCCCTCTAGGGCATCTCCCAATTCTCTGGCCTCATCCCTAGAAGAGGAGTACAGGGATGAAGCTTGTTTCCTGCTGGAGGAGGAGGGAATTCCTACCTCTGGGCCAGGCCCTAGAGCATCGCCCCAGAATCAGGATCCCACTCCTGAACTGTCACCAGCAATGAGGGAGGTGGTTGCAAAGGCTATATCTCAGGGATTGCATATAGCATCCAGCAACTGGGCCTCACATTGCCTCTCCCAGGCTGTGCTAGAGCCAAGGCGAAGGTCCCTGACTCTCAGGCACAATCGGGCAGGGTCTCTCCGCCTGCCTCCTTGGCCGTCAGCGAAGCATCTGACACTCAGGAGGGCATTTAGGATGCACTGGACTTGTTGGAAGACGAGAATAAGGCCCCTGATGTTCCTGCATTCTTGGGCTTGTTCAAGCCCTCTATGTTCCGGGCCACTCTCACCAAGGCTAGGGCCTCATCTATTCAGATGGGACTTCCCGCTCAGTTGGATAAGACTTCCTCAGACCAGGACAATAAGACACCTGCCAGATCTCAGGATCCAGCAGCAGGCCTCTTCAAGGAAACCACCCCTCCCAAGATCTGGTTCCAGCACCCCAACTCTTCCTGGATGTTGTCCAGCACCAATGGGCTCAGCCAGAGTCAATGGCTAACCCCAGTGGAGTGGATAAAAAGCTCTACTCTATGGAGGCTGGAATGGAGGATCTCTTGAAGCTCCCCCAGGTGGATAATCCCATAGTGGCCCTAACCTCGAACTCGGTTCTTCCAGCGGATCTGCTGGAAGGACTCAAGGCTGAGGACAAGAAGGCAGAGAAGACCTGTCATAAGACTCATATGGCCACTGCGTGGGCCATGAAAGCCTCCTCTTCTTCTTCCTATTTCAACAGGGCAGCCTTGTTTTGGCTGCGTAAGTTATTAGCCAATCTCCCAGCTAGCGACACTAGATCTCGCCAGGATGTAAACAAAATAATCACAGCGGTAGAGTATTCAGCCGATGCCTCCCTTAATGCCACCAAATTCTCATCTAGGGCTCTTGCCTCCAATATCACCTCACGTCGCCTGCTATGGCTCCATCACTGGCAGGCGGACATGAAGACAAAATGGAAGCTAGCTTCAGCCCCCTTCAAGGGCGGCAAGCTGTTTGGGGAGGCCTTGGACTCAGTACTAATTGAGTCCAAGGACAAACGAAAGGCCCTTCCGGCTGTCACCAAGAAGCCAGACCGTAAAGGTCATTCCTTTTTTCGCAGACAGCCCTTTCGTAATGCAGATGCCCCTGCTACCTCTGGGGGATACACCAGGCCTTACAACAAATCACAGAACCACTCCCATGAGAGGTCCTCATTCAGGGATAAGAATAGACAGCAGGAAAACCGCAGAACGTTCCGAGGGGTTTTTTTCAAACCGTTCCTTTCAACAGACTAAGTGACCATCATCAGCCCTCTCCAATTGGGGGCAGGCTCCAGCTGTATGCCGGCAAATGGGAGGAGACAATGACGGACTCTTGGGTTCGGAACACGGTTTGGTATGGCCTAAACACAGTGATCGACTCCATCACTTGCAAAGTTGACCTCACACAACAGCGAGCGGACAGTATAACCTCTCTTGTGCGACAGGTCAGGACAGCCAGGTCAGCCTCCATCGCACTTCAAAGGCACGCACGTCCTAATATTGACGAACAACATTGCCACCAAGGCGTACATAAACCATCAGAGCGGGACTCGATCAACGGCCCTAATGTTGGAGGTGGAAGCACTCGGGCGTTGGGCCAAACACCACCTCGAGTCACTGAAGGCAGATCACATCTCGGGGGAAAAGAAAGTAACTGCAGACTGGCTGAGCAGAACTACAATCAGCAATTTGGAGTGGCGGCTCCATCTGTCTCTCTTTTACCAACTATCCCAAAGATTCGGTCTTCCAATGGTAGACCTGTTTGCCAGTCCAACAAACATGCATCTTCCCCCCGTTCTCGCGGTTCCAGTGCCTGGAGAGGAAGGGACAGATGCCCTTTGATGTCGCTGGCCTCCCGGCCTCCTTTATGCCTTCCCGCCTCTCAACCTCATTCCCCAGGTGGATCAAGAACATCCTGTTGGAGGGAGCGGAGGTGCTACTGATTGCACCACATTGGCCAAGGCGATCCTGGTTCGTCGACCTTGTCAATCTATCAGTGACCAAACACTGGTGCATTCCTCAGGAGCAGATCTCCCTCAGCCAGGGGGCCATTCTTCACCCGGATCCTCAGTGGCTCCAGTTGGCCATCTGGCACTTGAGGGGGACCTCCTGAGGCAGGACAATTTCTCGGACAAGGTCATCCGCACCATCCAGGTGCCCTTCCACAGTGCACATCTATGATGCAACCTGGACAGCTTTCGCATCTTGGTGTTAGTTGCGTCATATCATTGCCACCACAGCAACTATCCCGCAAATCCTTGAGTTTCTCCAGGACGGACTGGACAAGGGCCTTGCCCCCAACACACTGTGGAGGCAGATGGCCACCTTGGCCACCATATTATCCAGAGATGACACTATACTGCTCAGCAGACATCCCAGGGTACGCAGCTTCCTGAAAGGAGCTACCAACCTAAGCCCCCCGACGGTCCACCGGTACCCGACTTGGGACCTGGTGATCGTTCTGCAGATGTTGACCTCGGCTCCATTCGAGCCTATTCATTCCATCTCCTTGCGACACTTATCATTTAAGACTGCCTTTCTAGTTGCCATCACTTCGGTCCGCAGAATTTCTGAACTGGCGGCTTTATCAGTGAGGGAGGACCTCTGCATTGTGCATCTGGACAGGGTCATTCTTTGTCTTGACCACTCCTTCCTCCCAAAAATTACCTTGTTTCACAGGTCGCAGGAAGTGATTCTCCCTGATTTTTACCCACATCCCAGGCACCCCAGGAAACGCGTTTGGCACAAGCTGGACATGCGCCAGGCGGTACGCGTATACAGGAAAAGAACAGCTTCTTTCCGCAGGTCTAAATCCTTCTTTGTATCTTTTCAGCCCTCTTCAATGGGCAGGAAGGTTACCTCTTTGACTATTGGACGTTGGCTCTGCATCTGCATAAAGCTGGCCTACAAACATCAGGCCAGCCGGTTCCTCCTCACATAACCGCTCATTCCACGAGGAGTGCTGCGACCTCAGCTGCTTGGGCAATGCAAGCACCCATTGAGGAGATATGCAGGGCAGCAACTTGGTCCTCGCCATGTCCATATATTCGTAACTATAAGTTGGACTCCTTTGCAGCTGCTGAGGCCTCTTTTGGGAGAAGAGTTTTACAGCGAGTTCTCGCTGCTCCAGAACAACGGGACCTTTCTTCTTCCCATCCTGGGACTACATAGCTTCGGTATGTCCCATGCTTGAACACTCCAAGCAGCACCTAGGAGAATGACCATTGGCTTACCTGACATTCTGTAGGTGCTGCGAGAGTGTCCAACCCCGCCCTGGGGTAGTCTAGTGGAACTGTGTTATCACCTCTGAGGACATAATCCACCTTCTTGCGACATCCTTCCAAATTACATCTCCTCATTTTTCAAACTGAACTCCAAAGGGAGCAGGAGGCGTGGCTACATTAAAGATTTAAACTCAGTCCTTGGGCAGCAAGCTGAAGTTAATCCATGCTTGGACACTCCCGCAGCACCTAGAGAACGGCCATTCAGGTAAGCCAATGGTCATTCCCCTTTCGCCGGGCCGCTAAGCTGCAAAAGTTGTGGACTGCTGTCTTAATATGCTGTCAGCAATGTAAAATTCTAGCCATGAAGGATACGATGTAGAGAGGTCTTAAAAATATAATATAGGATGGTTATAATCTGTAATAAGTTATAAACACTTGAATTTTTCATTTATGTATTGACCAAAATCTACCTGCTTCTTACCTTTTCATTCCTCTACCACTTTTATTTTTGCTCAGGGTTAGTTTAAGTGATGGAAGTGACAGTGATAGCAGTTCTGCATCTTCACCTCTACACCACGATCCTCCACCTTTATTAAAAACCAACAATAACCAGGTATTGTGTTTTAGTATGAGCACATACCAAATTTTTCCAGTAAACTTTTTTATTTTCCCAACTTTGTGAGCCTTCTTTAGTTTTATAAATGATTAGTGTTAATTAGTCCTGAATCTTTTCACTTTGTGAAGATCTTACTGAATTTGCTTTGTGCTGTTATAACCTAAAATATTTTCTGGGGGAAAAATCCTTCTAAAGATATGTGTAAAGATACATTTATGTTTTACTTTGAGGTGCATAATATTTATTTCCCCTATAAGTGAGTAGCACCAATTTTACGATCATTTTTGTCACAATTGTTAAGCGAATCTCTGCAGTTGTTAAGTAAATTGTGCATTTATTAAACAAATCTGGCTTCCCCTAGTGACGTTGCTGTCCAAAAACAGCTGGAAAGGTCACATGGTGTTCACATGATCCTGGGACACTGTAATAAATCAGTGTCATATATACATATTGGTTGCCAAGCACCAAAATTTTGCTCAGTGACTATGGGGATGCTATAGGATGGTTGTAAATGCAAGTATTAGTTGTAAGTCACTTTTTTCAGTGCTGTTGTAACTTTGAACAGTTGCTAAATGAATAGTTGTAAATCAAGGACTATCTGTTCTTAGAGTAAACATGGTATGAAATCATCTGTGTTTCAATTATTACAAATCAGTTATACTTCTAATTTCATTGAAAATTAGCTCAAATCATTACTTTTTAAAATAACCAAAAGTCAGCAAATGACACTTTTTCAAGTAATGACATATATGTATACATGAATCAATTTAGTTAACAACAATCTGTTGTTATTTCCTGTTACTTAGATTTGTTATCGTCTGACTACTTCAAAAGACTCTGTATACTTGACACTTATTAAGCACTATGTTAAAGTTATTGATTTTACTTAAGTAGAAAAATGAATACTTCTAGATCAATGCTCAAGTAGATCAATGCTTATGAAACTCTTCTGGGAATGGTAGGTCCCTGTTCGTAGAACTATGTTCAAAACAGAGACTTCAACATATGGATATAATTCTAATATTATAGAAATTTAGAAATAAAATTCAAGTGCCATAACCTGGTTTTAAAGCTAATTTCTAAAAATATGACACATTTATCTATAAATAAATTGAAGAATTGATACTAAATTAGTCACAGTATATTACTGAATCATTACTGAAAGTTCTTCCACTAGTATTCATTTAGTTGATAATTCCAAAGTCTTTTTCGATGTTCCAATTTATTTATAATTAGTTTGTTGCTTTAATTTCTGAAACTGTTCTTAAGGGGTATAACATAATATATATATATAGGATATATAAATTGGCTTTAAATCTGCTTATAGAACAAAGACATCTGACCACCATAGTTTAAAACATTTCAGTTTTAAATTTGTAATGTCCTTAAATATTTATTCTTTTCATTTTGTAGATTCTGGAAGTAAAGAGTCCTATAAAACAAAGTAAATCTGAAAAACAGATTAAGAATGGTGATTGTGATAAGGTAAATAGGAAAAAAATGTTTAAATAGTGTTTCTATACATTAGAATCTAAATTTAACCAGAAAATCTAATTGAAATCAACATCTACATAAAAATGTAAATTTGTACATGCATTTATATGTAAATGGCATGTGACTTCATAAAATATTTCTTAATTATTCATTTAGCATTTTGTATTACTATATGTACATTGTTTATTATTATTATGTTGGTTAAATAATATAAAATTGAAAATACTTGTGAGCAAAACTATGAGGTTTCACAAACTGTCAAACTTTGTCTTTTTTGTTTTAATCTGTAATTACTTATTTTCAGGCATATCTTGATGAATTAGTTGAGCTTCACAGAAGGTTAATGACTCTAAGAGAACGACATATACTGCAACAGGTGAGGGCTTCTATGTCTTTTAAACAGTTTTCCAAAGCTAAAATTTTATTAAAAGAACAAAGTCTGTCTAAATTTGATTTTTCAACAGAAAGCAAATCCATCAATCAAAATATTAGTATCTCACAATTTTTATAATCTATTCAGTCCTACAAAAGTGTAATCACACTGAAATGAATTTCCTGAATGTTCAAATTATAACTGAACATTCAGAAGATGTTAAATGAATTCACGTAATTCAGATTTCAATTTAGTTCTGCAATACTGAAATTTGAATTAGTTATTCTCATTTATTTATGGACTTTGTGCATTACTACTTTGGTATGTTCAATGACAAAACAATTCTTTTTTCACAGAAATTACTGCTTCACTATGAAAAATTTTAAAATACAGAATTTTCTGTACTTAACACTGCTTAGAATATTGACTTCAATAATAATAATAATAATAACAACAATAATAATAATAATAATAATAATAATAATAATAATAATAATAATAATAATAATAATAATAATTCCCCAGTATAACACATATTCGTTCTCTCTGCCTTTGTCCTATATACACAGACCCAATTATAAAAGCAGTTGTTTATCTGTTTGTTTATTGCAAAATTTTGGTTCTTTTTTTGTTGGTGCCATTTGGGTTCATATCCATGTTTAACATGGAACTACATTAACTGCATGGCTTTAGGCCAGTTGCTCTTTCTAAGCCCAACTTACTACTTGAGGGTCTTCGTGTAAGCTACCCAAGCTAGGGATATACACATACTGAGATATGTACTTTTTCCTCCACAAAATTCTTAAGTCTGTAAGTTCTTGATTTATCATGTGGTAAAGCTACAAAAAAGTGCTATCTCAGGTGAGATCAGCTGGATCAATTAATATGAGACTGTAGGCTTCAGATTTGAGAAATGGGGACTGGATAAGTGATTCTCAGTTACTGTTCCTAAAGCCCTTAAAATCAAATCCCATCACTAGCTCCCCCTTAGTGTTGTAGTAATGATAGGCTTAATATAGCAATAGCATTTAGACATATACTGCTTCATAGTGCTTTTACAGCCTTCTCTAAGCAGTTTACAGAGTCAGCATATTGCCCCCAACGATCTCGGTCCTCGTTTTATTGACCTCAGAAGGATGGAAGGCTGAGTCAACTTTAAACCTGGTGAGATTTGAACTGCCAAATTGCAGGCAGTCAGCAGAAATAGCCTGCCGTACTGCATTCTAACCACTGCACCATTGTGACTCTTATCATGATAACATATTAACTTTAGCTGACCCCTAAATCAGAAAATGATACATTTCTATTTCAGATTTCAACTCCAGTGGTAGTTTATCATTTAAATGGCAGATTATCATGAATTACATCAGTATACTGTATCTTATACACAATGCTAACTTTTCCCACTATTTATTTATTAAATTTATGTTTTGCTCATCTCATTATTGAAGCTACTCTAGGCTCCAATATGAAGAGAGGAAAAAATGTATGTTGTTTATTTATTATTCATTTATGTCCCACCTTTATGTTTTTATAAATAACTGGAGGAGGTAGGCATATTTTTTATTTTTATTATTTATAAATAATTTATTGATTTGTATCACATCTTTTTTGGGGGGGGTGATGGATCAGTGATTAAAGATGCTGGGCTTGTCAACTGGAAAGTCAACAGACCAGGTTCGACACCTGAGCACCATGTGATGGGGTAAATTCCTGTTCCCTACCCCAGCTCCTGTCCACCTAGCAGTTCAAAAGCATGCAAATGGGAGTAGATAAATAGGTACCACTTGGGTGGGAAGGTAACAGCGCTCACATATAGTCATGCTGCCCACATGACCATAGAAAATGTCTTTGGACAATACTGGCTCCCTCAGCTACAAAACGGAGGTGACCACTGCCCCTAGAGTCGGACATGATTGGACAGGGGAGACCTTTACCTTTATTTTTAGCCTATTTTTATTATTTTTACAAATAACTGAAGGTAACAAATATATCGTATCACCTTCCTCCTCCAATTTCCCCACAACAACAGCCCTGTGAGATGGATTGGGCTGAGAAATAGCATCAGGCCCAAGGTTACCCTTTTGACTAGAATTCATGGTTTCCTGGTTTCTAGCCTGGTGCCTTAACCACTAGACCAAACTTGCTTTACATTTAGATTTACCAGACTTTTTGCCTCCATTCTTAAACACTTAAAGAAAATCATTATTATCTAAAATGCTAATAGTACTCCTTCTATATACATTCTGTTGTAGAATCATTTACATTGTTGCTGCCAGATTGACTGCTGTGAAATTAAAGGGAAGCCAGAATTATATTTTTTATTAAACAATGAGTAGTTGTGTACTGTAGTAGTTGATTAAGTAGTGTACTTCATCAAAAGCAAATAAAACTCTCTTGGACTTTGCATCCTACATCTTCAACTGAATTGCGTTTAATGTGATTTTAAAACTGATAATCTGAAATCTTGCTAGCTGTTATCTTATTTTTCCGCCAAAGATTTCTTAATAGATTAAGAATATAAAAACCTGGTTTCCTTTGGCAGGTGGTCAGAAAAAGCCTTCAGATTTTCTGGCTATATTCTTGAGCTATACCTCTATTAAATGTGAATATTCATCCTGCTCAGTTGTAATACTGGGACTATATTTCCAAGAGTCCCTTATGAAGAGCAGGATTACAGTGTTCATGCTGCTTTTATTTAGGAGCTTAAAAAGGATAGATAGTAATCAAACCAAAGTGAAGTTTCATTTCTCATCCCTCTAAAGAGTACTGCATTGCTTAAAAATGCATCTGTTAACACTTCCCAGCAGCTTTTGAATTCCTTAAATTTATTATCAAGGGAATTAATGGAAAGCCCTGTTTTGGCAGAGTTTCACAGGAAGGCATATCAAATATAGATCACTCTTTTTAAAAAAAAATACTTCGGAAAGGTTTTTTCTAGAACTCTTCCTGGGCTGGTTTATTAGCTAGGGTTAAATGAAGCATATTTTAGAATTACATTCCTAACTCATTAGTTCGACACAAGCTGTGGAGTGTTGGAGCCAAAGTTACTATATAAACTAGCATGGCAGAAATAAATGAATGTCTACTTTAAACATGGTGCTTCTCAGAAGGTTGACATTTAATTTTTAGTAATGCTGTGTGTTTCACATTGTGGACTGGTTAAACCTTTCATTAGCTCTTGCTGATCTGGAACTACATAGGTGGAAATATATGGACTTAATACTACAGAGTTCCAAGTTATTCACTTGGGCTATCTCACCAGAATTGTTGCCTTCCTGCTCACTTAATAGTACAGCTCTTAATATTTCTATGTCTTTCAGTCCAAAATGTCCTAAGGTTTTGCTATTCCTTAAGTATCAGAAGCATATACAGATAGTCTTTGACTTATGACCACAATTCAACCCAAACTTTATGTTGCTAAATGAGACAGTTAAGTGAATTTTGCCCCATTCTACAACCTTTCTTGACACAGTTGTTAAGTGAATCATTGCAGTTGTTAAGTTAGTAACACAGTTAAGTGAATCTGGCTTCCCTGTTAATTTTACTTGTCAGAAAGTCACACAATGTGATCCACATGACCCCAGGACACTGCAACCGTCATAAATATGACTCCGTTGCCAAGCATCTGAAGTTTGATCCTACAACCATGGGAATGCTGCAATAGTTGTGTGAAAAATATATCACAAATCACTTTTTCAGTGTAATTTCAAACTGTCACTAAATGAACTGTTGTAAGTCAAGAGGTACCTGTACTTTTATTTTATTTATAGTATGGGTGTCTGCTTGGATATAATGATCAGGAAAATATTTGCGTATTTCATACTATAGTTTCACACTGCCTTATACATTGTGATATGGTGATCTCAAATTAAGCTGTATAAGATTATTGGGAATAGTTGTAATTCATAGGCAGAGCATGTGCTTTACATGTGCAAGTTGCAAAAATCTAGGTTGGTTTCATCTCAGTTAAAAAGGGAGAAAGGGCCTCTAAATGAAACTTAAGAATGCTAAAGTCACCTGATACAATAGATTTTATTATACTTGTCATCTCCAACACATTTAAAGGGCACTAGTTCAGAAAAAAGGTTCAGCAGATCATAGTAAACTACATTATGTGTGAGACATTTTCATGCCAGCAAATTGCTGAATCAAGCCGAATCATAACTGAGAATTGCCAATTAAAAGTTGCTGTTCAATTTGTTATGTCATTTCTCCAATTTGTAGGATACTTTCCTAGAAAGAAATGTAGCAGACTACAAATGTTTAAAGCATTCTGCGTGATTTAAGAGAGATGAACAAACAAAAAAACTAAGAAAGGTTATAACAAATATGAGGCTATTGTTGGCATTCATGTATCATGCTCAGGCTCATGGACAAAGAAACAAGTTACTGCTACATTTTATCTGAAAATCTTACAGATGAGATGATCAGAAGTGTTTAAATTTAACCTTTTCTTTTGTTTTTGAATGACAGATTGTAAATCTTATAGAAGAAACGGGACATTTTCACATCACAAACACTACATTTGACTTTGACCTTTGCTCACTGGACAAAACCACAGTTAGAAAATTACAGAGTTACCTGGAAACATCTGGAGCATCCTGAGGACCTCAATTGTGGTTGCATTAAAAACTGCTGAATTTTTTTTATCTGAAAAAAATAAAATAAAACACTCAGAACGATGCAGCCATGGTGCAAAAACCCCAACAGCTCTCTTCAGCTTTATTTTTTTGTTAAAGCCAGTTCATCATCTCTTGATAAAGGAGAAGAAAAATGACAAGCCTCAGCGAATTGCTCTTCTCACTAAGGAAATGCTCTGGAAGAGTTAGCCTGGATAGCCTTGAAAAAAAAAACATTTAATGAATGTGTATGGTATCATGTGTCTCTCTCTGTGGTACTCTAGGCCACAAGATAAATGCATGTTCAACACACTGCCTTATTACATAACTGATCTATTTATTACTGCATATGCATATTCTAACGTCCTTGAGGGAATGACACTACCAGACGCTACAATGTCCTGTGTCTCACGGATGCTCCTTGGATCCAGCACACCACCATCACAGGCCTTCTGACCTTACTCTTGCTTTGATGCCACTTTGTCTTGACCTTATGCTAGTACGGTGTGAAAAAACCCTGCATTGTTTGGTTTCAATTTCTATGGTTCCCCAAAATAAGATACTGGTTGTGGGGTAAGGCAGAAAAGTCGAGAATAAATCCATCTTTTTTTAAAAAAAAATGCTTAGTCTTGTAGCAGGATTACCCAGGTTATAATTAACATGTTTATTTTGGACTATATGTAACAAAACCAAACAGGATTCTGACCTACTTCCTAGACTATATAGTCAGTAAATTAACATAACTTTTATTAAAGGGGAAAAAAACAAATATTCCAATATGCTATCCCAATTCAGAATTGCTTTTCTGTCAATATTTCTGCACCTGTTTTAAGGTTATATTAGAAACAAATATAACATTACAAGGAGATGTTTGCCATAAGAGGAGTACTAGTTCCGTTTTCATAGTATAGAAAGTCCTTGATTTGGAACTATTTATGGCCAATGCGCTGAAAATTATTTCTAAATTTCATTACTTGTTCCATACTTCACATTCAGTTGTAATAGGGCTCTTAACTCAATTAAATGAATTAATTGGTTAATCAGATGAATTTCAATTGCATAATTAATGCATTCTATGTTTGGATGTGAGTAAATGAGTTCTAAACCACTCCCCCACCCCCATCCTTTTTTAAAAATAAATTTCTACATTCATGTATGTATTGCTATAGGGACCACCTGAGAACTTGTATTCCTTCCATTTTTTTCAGAGATGATTGGACTTCTTCCAAAATGTTATCTGTCATACCATTTCAAACTTTTTAATGGTAAAATGATGTTTTTTTATAATTAAAAAAACGGCCATCCAATAGAAACATCTTTCCTTAATGAAATTATCTACTAAACGTTGCTGCCCTAATTTTCAGAAGTATTTTTTAATCTTTAACAAAAGTGATTTCATAAAACAAAGTACCGGTAAAACTCCATTTAAAGAAAGGGGGCAGAAAAGAAGCCTTCTCTTACTGAAGCCATTAAAGTAGGGATTTCAAGTGATATCCTGATAGAAGATGTTGCTTAAGGACTACTTTTGGATCTGAAGGATTTGTTAGTCTTTTCAAATAAGCTGTGCTTGAAAGGCTGTTGTATATCCAATTGCTGCTTAGTGGTCAGATTGTCATCTGTTGCTACAGAATCATCCTGCAGAAACATCTAATGGATTTCCTTGTTCTATGTGCACAATATGTTGCAGTATGAAAAATTAAGTTTGTAGTAAGGTTATTTCTTTAATCATGGGAATTCTTAACGTTGTTTCTTTAAGTCCAAAGAAATTGTTTCCTTTTGTGTGTATGTGTGTGTGAATGTGGAGGTTTTTATTTTATTTTTAAATTAAAATATTTGACCTAAACTACGGAAGTCTATCTTAGGCTTTCAAAAGAACAAGTGTACTTTTCTTCAGTAATGTTATGACTCTTATTGATGATTGGCATGAAACATACTTGAAGTGTTATGTTCTTTTTTAAGTCCAACTGTTAAATGTGCAATTGTTGGGATGGGAGGTTTTTGAAATCTTTTGACATCAGGCATATGATGTGATCTTGGAGTTTGGCGGGAGATGTTTGAGTGGGTTTTTTTACATTTTTGTTAGCATTTTTATATGAAATGTTTGAAAATCTAAAGGCTGTCTTTCAACTTTTTTTAACAGTGCACATTCAACACAATTCATTTCAATTGAGCACAAAATGTGTGCTTTGGGGGAGGGGTCAATGTTGACTTTTCTAACTAAATTTTGTGGCAAAACCTCTTGAGAGATTGTTGGAGCACAGGCCAACATAACTTTGACTATATACTGGACATGAGTTTTTTCTTTGTTTTTAAAAAGACAAAATAAGTCCTTTGAGCCACAAAAAAAAGTAACTGGTGTACAGAATTTGTGGGGGTGGAGGGGTTAACTATGTAAAGGGAATATTACTGAAATTACAGTAGACTCTTAACTCTGACTTGCATGTAGCTCATCAGTCATCCTTATAAAATGTTAGTTCTCTAGTTTGATGAGAATGAGGATGGAATAAACACATTTCAGCTGCATTTGTGTATTGAAAGTGAAGAGTGTTTTCCACAAAATTCTGGTAGAATAAGAGCTGGTAAGTGGTGTCCTTTTTTAAAAAAAATACTTTAGTTATTTTGTATGCTGAAACAAAATAAATTCTTTTTCAATTAATTTCAAATAGTCCTATTTTCTGGCACAGAATTCAGTCTCAGCTGCATGGAAGATTGATCATTTAGGATTGGTAAAATGATACACAGTAGCACAAGGTCTAACTTTATATCACTACATTATATTCTTGGAGTGTTTCATCTGAACCAGAATTCAGAATCTGCATTAAAAACCATTATTTATCCCTTGTCCTTTTTGACCTTTTCTAAAATAATATATTTTTTCACAAGTTTATGATTATGCAATCTTTATTGTCAAGGTGTGGAACCAGAGTTGATAGAGTAGGGATGGATATTGTGTTCATTGCTTAGAGCCTTAAATTTAAATGGCCAATTTAGTACTCTTCACATGAATTGGAATGGAAATTCCCAAAATTGTACATCTGAAAAACACCAGTCTGGACACACACAAGGCAAAATGTAATATTCATCTGTCATATCAAAACTACCTATATTACCACCACATTATTACAATAATAATTAGTTATTGGGAGTGGAATTGCAGTAGCGCAGAACTTTGGTAATATCAAGACATAAGGATTGTATATAGAAGTCATAAAGGGGTGAGTCCTTTGAGGTGCAATTACTGCTTATTTACATAGTATACATTACAGCCCTTTGAAAACATCCTTCAGAAGTACAATTCATACATTGTAAATCCAAACCCTAACTTGTCCTTCGGCAAGTGTTTTAAAGAATGCCTCTTTCAGCATTAGTCAGAAGTAGATAATTCAAATGATTTAACAGCATGGTAAGAAAATGAATGCTATAGAGAAATGTCATATTTGAACATCCTTTGCCTGAAATTTCACACTGAAGTTGATTATGTAGTGCTTTTTCTTGTTCTTCAAGAATTCTGTTTAGCCATTTCAGTTCACTCCTTGTTAAACTGGCCAAAAGCCGAAATAATTTTTCTTGCTCAGCCAGTTCAATTTTTCCCCTGCCCTGTTCAATGTCCGCAAGATACCATTAAAAGAGCTATCCAACAGATCAGGAGGGACGTTTCAGTTATATATCTTCATCCTGGGCTTGATCAGAGATGTAGTGGAAGACATGATCTGATGGCAGGATGGCGTCTGGATGGAGAAAAACATACTTGGATTCCAGCCAGAATAAAATTGCCATGTTGTTTCCTTCATTCCAGCTCCATCAGCCTCAAGTTCTTCTAAGGAACATTCTCTAATTTATCACTAGTCTTGTTCAATTGTTAAGTGAATCACTGCTAATTGTTAATAACGTTGTTGTTAACTGAATCTGGTTTCCTCATTAACTTTGCTTGTCAGAAGGTTGTGTAAGGTGTTCACATGACCATAGGACACTGCAACCACCATGAATACATGCCAGTTGCCAAGTGCCTGAATTTTGATCTCAGGATCATAAGAGATGCTGCAATGCTCAAAAATGTGAAAAACAATTGTGTCACTTTTTTTCAATGTCATTGTAACTTGGAGCGGTCACTAAATGAACTGTTGTAAGCCAAGGACTACCTGTAATGTGTTACCTGTAGCACATTGATTGACAAATCAAGGAGACATCAAGGAATAATAAAGACAAAATGTGCCTTCCAGATTGTAAGCCAATTCTCAGGAGCCTAGCTGAGATGCCCAATGGTGAAGAATGATAGGGATTTGAATGGAATGGGAAAATGGGAGTGATATTTGAGAGCATCTTGTGATAGGAACCCTGTTAAATTTAGTACAGAATAGAGATGTATAGGATTGAATGTGCATGTTATAAGACACAAGCAACAGTATGTTTACAAACTAGAAAGGTATTGCATTCGTTTCTCAAATAATTGTAAGAATGGAACAATTCTGATTGGGTTTTCGTCTGTGTTTTTAATTTGGCAACAATAGTGTGGCTCTTTAATATACCACACTTTCCCTTTCTGTGGTCCAAATGACAATTTTCTATTATAGAATGGGAAGAATGTAACTCCAGATCTGCATGGTTAAGATGTCAACTGCAGGTTCCCATCCAGATGTGAGAAAGCAAGATGCCTCTCCTAACAGGAAGAAAGGATGGGTATATTTCCTTTGACATTATTCCTTTTAAAAAGGATTTCTCACTGGACATTTTCTCTCTTCCCTCCTCCCCTCTTTTGGAGGGGGAATCATATGCACTATGTGGGGGGGGGGAGTGGGGGAAAATTAAAATATAAAAAAAGAGGAAAGAAGTGAGTTGTGCTAAAAGCCAGGCTCTTCAAGTAATAAGTTTGTGATGCAGATATTGATTTGGGCGCTGAGCAGACATTCCTAACCCATGTGGTTTGTGTATTCCTATCTGGGTGGGTGGTCTGCTCTGAATGGAGAGGGAGGGGTGGCAAGATGGCTTAGTTTCTGAGCAGTAGAGGGAAACTATGAGACTTGGCTAGCATCATCCAGCCATCCTTCAGAAAAAACAAAGTACCCCTCCCACTTTGCAATGTGAGGGAATGAGCGTTGATTAAATTCATAGCAATACTATTTTACACCATATTAAACTTTGTGGCAGGAATCGTGTATGCATGGCTAAATGTTTGGGGGTCTATATTAAAAAAAATTGCTGGAGACTAGGAAATGGCAGATTTGAGGCATGAAAAGAAAAGCAATTGTCTTAACCAAGGTGACCAATTATTTTTCCCTGTCTGAGAGGCAAGTAATCTCCCCTCAAAGCTTTGGTTTCAACTTTGTATGGAGAGGGAGGGAGGGAAATCTCCCTGTTATACATTAATTCTTCATTAGCATCATTATCAAAAGCTCTATTTGAAAAGAAGCCTATTAAAAGGTGCATAGAGCTGGGTAAATCCTACCCAGGAGGCATCTGCAGAAGCTGGAAGTTCAAGTCTGTCCCTAGTATGAGAGCACGAATTTCATGAAGAGATTTAACTTTTTTTTTCTCTTTCTCTTCTTCCTTCTCAGCCTACCAATAATTGTAAGCAATAACATAAGAATTCTTGTATAGTGGCCAGGGAAACTAGAAGGGGATGATAGAAATAATATGGAACTTCTTATGTGTATGAGCGGGCAGGGGGAGGGAGGGAGAGATTAATGGAAATATTTGCATTTGTGCTGCTAACCTAACAACTGCAGTGATTCACTTAACAAGAAAGGTTTGTAAAATAGGACAAAACTCACTTAACAAATGTCTCACTTAGGAACAGAAATTTTGGGCTCAATTGTAGTCATGCATCAAGGATTACCTGTATGACTTTCCCACCTTTCCTCCATTAGAAGATTCAAACCAGTATATGTGTAGTTCCCAGTGTCTCATCGAAGCACTGTTTAGGCCCAAACTTTTTTTAGTTTCAGAAAGTTTATCGATTTGAATATTGGCAGGCCAAGAGCTGGGACAGCTTCTTGGGTTTTTTTTTTAGGTGATCTAACTATTTTCTTCTTTGTCAATGTTGTATATCAAGTGAAGAAACAATTGCAAATTTCTCAAAGTCCAATGGCATTAATAAAGAAAAGAGGAAATTAAGATACTTGTCACAGAGGATATCTTAGAGATGACCTCAATATGACCAAAGCCACCCAAACTGGATGGTGTTACTGGCCCATCAGCCATGTTATGAAATCTTTTCTTAAAAAGCAGAACTATAACGATCAGATGACAAAATAAACATCGAAAGTTGGTTAACAAGTTGGCATCAGAATCGGCAGGAGGATTGGAGTAGTAGTATAATATAGTATACACAGTATATAATAGACTTATATACTGCTTCACAGTGCTTTACAGCCCTCTCTAAGCAGTTTAGAGAGTCAGCATATTGTCTCCAACACTGGGTCCTCATTTTACTGAACTTGGAAGGATGGAAAGCTGAGTCAACCTTGAGCCTGGTGAGATTCGATCTGCCAAATTGTAGGTGGATTGTAGCCTGCAGTACTGCACTCTAACCATTGTGCCACTGTGGCTCTTAGTAGACAGGAATAAAGCAAATAAGTGTACTGAATTGAATACAGATAGTCCCTGACTTATGGCTATAATTGTGCTCAAAATTTCTGTTGTTAAGTGAGACGTTAATGAATTTAGCTCCGTTTTACGACTTTTCTTGCCATGCATGTTACGTGAATCACTGTAGTTGTTAAGTCAGTAACACAGTTGTCATGTGAATCTGGCTTCCCCATTGACTTTGTCTTTCAGAAGATCGCAAAAGGGAATCACATGACTCCAGGACACTGCAACCGTCATAAATATGAACCAATTACTAAGCATCTGCATTTTGATCATGTGATCAGGGGGATGCCGCAACAGTAGCTAGTGTAAAACAGTCATAAGCCCCTCTTCAGTACTGCTGTAACTTCAAACAGTCACTAAATGAACTGTTGTAAGTCAAGGACTACCTATAGTTGGACTCAAGAATTAATGAGTCCAACAAGAAAACAGTGGATTTTTGTCAGAGGTCTCAAAAGATTCCAACTGATCTTCCTTTTCTGATCCTGACATAACCTCAAAATAGAAACACAGACTTCTGGCAAACCCCGGTGTTCAGCATCTGTGTGAAATAAATGAATGCTCATTTACTGTTTTGGGAGTGGGGGAGAAAAACCCCATTCATGCTGAAAGGCCCTTAGACTAAACAGGGAATCCTGTTCTTAGATAGCACTGCAAGATTGTAAAAGCTCGATGGAGTAGAAACAGATAAACACAGGCGTTAGTTCTGTGTAAATATTTAATGTCAAGGTTTTCAGTGTGTTAAGGGGGTAGAAGTGTGATAAGTGAAGTTTGTTGAATCTGCGAGAAAGCTGCACTTTCCTTGTGATTTGCTTGTGCCAAGTAGTCAGGGTGTGCTCATGGAAACATCCAGAATGAAACTACACCTGTGAATTTCTTAAAGTTCTTAAATGACAAAAAAAAGCACTACATTCCCATGGGTTGAGTAAGGTAATTTGACTTTCCATCTTAGAATTTGTTTAGCAATGTTTATTTAGATTTGTTGAGACTGCTTTAATACACACACTGTAAAAGGAAACAGACTTTATAACCAATAGAGTCTAGTTAATTGTAAGATGGAATCTACCTCACAGTTCTGGGAGGGAGCAGTTGATATATGATGTTTTTCAGGAACTACATGCTTCCTCTTACTATGAAGATTCATTTATACATCTTGACAAATAAGATAGAAAACAAAGCTGTTAATTAACATTCTTACCTCAATGAACTAAAGAATAAAATGACAATAGCTTGTTTAGAATGTGAACCAATTATCCTATGTCATGCTAATTGTGCCTAGTAAAAATTAATAAAAGACATAATAACAAATCACCTACAGAGGAAAGGGGCACATTAAAAAGAATAAATAATAATGAGAGCCCCCCCAAAAGCTAAAACAAAAAAGAGACATTTAAAAAAAATGTAACAGTGAAATAAATATTTAGAAGTAGTTTTTATTTAATTCAGATGAATTTCAACATTTCACATATAGAAAAAAAAATAAGAGCAAGGAAGACAAAGAAAAATTAATACAAAAAACCCCATATAACTGTTTCTTAAATAAGAAAAAACATTTAGACAAAGGTTCCCCTTGCACATATGTGCTAGTTGTTCCCAACTCTAGGGGGCGGTGCTCATCTCTGTTTCAAAGCCGAAGAGCCTGCGCTGTCCAAAGACATCTCCGTAGTCATGTGGCCAGCATGACTAAACGCCAAGGTTGCATGGAGCGCTGTTACCTTCTCACCAAAGGTGGTCTCTATTGCATTTTTTACATGCTTTCGAACTGCTAGGTTGGCAGAAGCTGGGACAAGTAACGGGAGCTCACTGTTACAAGATGCTAGGAATTCAAACTGCTGAACTGCCAACATTTCTGATCAACAAGTTCAGCGTCTTAACCACTGAGCCACTACGTCCCTCATATAAATAAGAAACATTAATAAGAAACATATTAATAAGAAACACAAATAAGAAATGTTAGCTACACTTTAAATACAGCAATCAATGGGCACGCAGAATGAAGCTGGTCACTCTTTCCATTACACCGACACAGAGCCAAATTGTATAAGCAGAAAGAGATCACATATCTTCCGCCCAAGACAGTAAATGCAGGATGACACAGTCTTTCCATCGTAAAAGAATAACCAACTTGAAATTTTGCCTGTTTCTTATACAGACAATTGTTCTGAAATCAAAACAGTCATAAAAGATCTAGGACATAAATGGCTTGTAAAATGAAAAGACTGTTAGTGGGATTCATATTACAAAACACTTGCAGCTCAGATCTTATTAAAAAGTTACAGAAACATATTTGCAATCTGAAATGATACGACTGTGTTTCAGATATGGAGATGTCCCAGGACAAGAAGTATTTCCTGTCATCCCAAATAACATTAGCCACAATCAGTCATGGTTTTTGGACTTCATTCATTTACTACCTATCTGCTTTTTCCCTGTTTCTTTCGATTCAAAGTCCATAAGGCAGGGGTGTCAAACTCATCACGGCAGCGTCACATGACATATTGGAACTTCCCCCCCTTCGCTAAAGCGGGAGTAGGTATGGCCACGTGTGATACATCCGGCCCACAGGCCACGAGTTTGACAGCCCTGCCATAAGGGAAGTTAATATTAAGATAATCCTAGTTCAGCTTCAAATAATATACAGCGCTATTAAAAAGGATATGTAGCGCTATTAAAATAAGAACAGGTAGTCCTTCTTTAAAAGATAATATTGGTAGTTCATGGTGAAATGAGGGGGTGTCCTTGGTGCTTTCTCAGTTAATTAGTTAGGTTTAGGTTTTGGTTTATTGGATTTATATGCCGCCCCTCTCCCTAGGACTCAGGGCAGCGTACAACATTAAAAAAACCACATATTACAAAAGTTTTTTAAAAAATTAAATAGAATATCCAAAACAAACCAAATTAAGATTAACAATAACATTTTTTTAAAAAAAAATCAATTAAAATTAACAATAATCAATAATTTATTTTGTTTTGTTCAGGCCAGGCTGGCTTGCTGGAAAAGCCAACTTTTTAGGGTACGTCAGAAGGACCGGAGATTGGGGATTATATGAAGCTCTGGGAGCAGCTCATTCCAGAGGGAAGGCACTCCCACAGAGAAGGCTCTCCCCTCTGTGGGATTGCACTGGACAGTGGGAGGCTACCGGTGGCAGTAGGTGGTCTCGCAGGTATCCCAGGCCTAAGCCATGGAGCGCTTTAAAGGTCATAATTAGTACCTTGAATCGCACCCGGAAAACAACTAGCAACCAATGCAGGCAGCCTAAAAGGAGTGTAACATGGGAGCACCTAGGTGCCCCCATGATAACCCACGCAGCCGCATTCTGAACCAGTTGAAGCATCCGGGTGCTCTTCAAGGGCAGCCTCATGTAGAGAGTGTTACAGTAGTCCAGGCGAGAAAGGACGAGGGCATGAGTGACTGTGCACAGAGCATCCCGATCCAGGAAGTGGCGCAACTGACGTACCAGGTGAACCTGGTAAAAGGCCCCCCTGGTCACGGCTGTCAGGTGTTCTTCTAAACTAAGCTGCGTATCCAGGAGGACGCCCAGATTGCGGGCTCCCTCTGAGGGGGCTAAAATTTCTCCCCCTGTCATCAAAGATGGAACAAGATGCACAAATCGGGATGATGGAAACCACAGCCAGTCTTGGAGGGATTGAGCTTGAGCCTGTTCCTCCCCATCCAGATCCGCACAGCCTCCAGGCATCGGGACATCACGTCGAGGGCATCGTTTGGGTGGTTTGGGGTAGAGATGAAAAGTTGGGTATCATCAGCATATTGATGATACCGTACCCCAAAACCACGGATGATCTCACCCAGTAGTTTCATATATATGTTGAACAGAAGGGGTGAGAGAACTGACCCCTAGGGCACCCCACAAGTGACGCATCTCGGGGTCGATCCCTGCCCCCCAGTCAACACAAACTGCGACTGATCTGACAGGTAGGAGGAGAACCACCGTTAAACGGTGCCCCTCACTCCCAACCCCCCGAGTCATCACAGTAGGATACCATGGTCGATGGTATCAAAAGCCGCTGAGAGGTCTAATAGGACCAGGACCCTGTCCCGGGCCCGCCAGAGATCATTGACCAACACGACCAATGCCATCTCCATGCTGTATCCGGGTCTGAAACCCGACTGAAACGGATCCAGATAGACAGCTTCATCCAGGTACTGGGGAAGCTGACATGCTACCACACTCTCGACAACCTTCGCTACAAAACGACTATAGTTAGCTAAAGAAGCTAGGTCCAGGGAAGGCTTGTTAAGGAGGGGCCTCACCACCGCCTCCTTCAAAGTGTGAGAAAGAACCCCTCTCTCAACGAAGCGTTGGGAATCGCCTGGAGCCAGCCTCGTGTCACCTCCCGGGAAGCCGAGACTAACCAAGAGGGACATGGGTCCAGCACACAAGTGGCAGCCCTGAGTCTCCCCATAATCCTGTCCATGTCCTCGGGGGTCACAGAGTCAAACTCATCCCAGATGGTCTCCACAAGATTCATCCCCGTCATAATATTGGAACAACTGCAGGAATCCAGTATGGTTTTAATGAATACGATTAATCAATATGGTCAAGTGTCTGGCTTTAAAATAAATTTAGGAAAAACCAAAATATTAGCTATAAATATGAATATTAAACAAAAGGAAGAATTAGGAGTGATGCTAGGATGTGAGGTAGTTAAAAAAGTCAAATATCTTGGAGTTAACATTTTAACTTCAAATGGGAAATTATATAAGCATAATTATGGACCACTTTGGCATAGTATACAGACGGAGATGAAAAAATGGGAGAAATTGCACTTATCTTTGCTAGGTAGGATAGCGGCAGTGAAAATGAACATTTTACCAAAATTTTTATTTCTTTTCCAAATGTTACCTATACTTAAAAAAGATGCGAACCTTTTAGAATGGCAGAAGGGTATCAACAAATTTGTATGGGCAGGAAAGAAGCGGAGGGTAAAGATGAAAATAATGCAAGATGTACGTGAGAGAGGAGGATTGAAACTACCTAATTTAAAACTATATTATGATGCAGTGGCATTATCTGTAATTAGTGATTGGACTCATTTAACCAATGATAGAATATTGAATATTGAGGGACACATGGTATTTGGTTGGCATGCTTACCTGTTATTCAACAAAAAATTGGATAAGAATTTTAAAAGTCATATTTTAAGAAATGCTTTACTGCGGGTTTGGAAAAAATACCAATATAAATTAAATGACAAGATACCCATGTGGGCAATTCCTAGACACGCAATTGAAAATATGAATATAGCATAAAAACAGGACAGAATTACTTACAGACAGCTTCTTACCTCGGAAAGGGGGGTATTACAATTAAAATCTTTAGAGGTATTAAAAGAGGAGAAGGTAGTTCAAACATGGTTCCAGTATGGGCAATTACAGGCTAGGTGGAAAATAGATCAAAAAATTGGTTTTATCCAAGTTGAGGATAACTTGTTTAAACAAATAAGAGATCAAAGCTAAATGCATATAAAGAGGATATATAATGTATTAATACAGATGGATTCGGAAACAGAATTAGTTAAAGATTGTATGATAAAATGGGCTCAAAATATTGAAGAACCAATAATGTTGGATACATGGGAAAGAATCTGGGTAAGAAATGTGAAATTTACACAAGCTCAAAATCTGAGAGAAAATTTTTACAAGATGTTCTATAGATGGCAGTTAGATCCTAAAAAGTTGGCTTCTATGTATCCGAATGTACAGCCTAAATGTTGGAGATGTGGTTCTCTCGATGCTACATATTATCATATATGGTGGACCTGCCAAAAGGTTAAGGCATTCTGGATAAAAATATGGTGGGTTATGCAAAATATTTTTAAAAGAAGGATAAAGTTTACTCCTCAGTTATTTTTACTAGGTATATGTACTGACTTTACAGTGGTAGAGACTAACTTGATTCTGCACCTAATAACTGCAGCAAGACTGTTGGTGGCGCAATACTGGAAGAAGGGAGACTTGCCTACAATCCAAGAATGGACATTGAAAGTCACAAACTTAGCCGAGATGGCTAAAATATCGGTATATCTTAAAGATCACTCAAATGAGAGATATAAACGACACTGGAAAAAATGGATTGACTATATACAAAATAAATACGGGACCAAGAAATTCCAATTAGCCTATGCTTAAAATCAGAAAGGATTTAAACTGTTTAAAGTTAGTTCAGTAAGAAGAAGCTAAGGTCAATGTAGAATGTCATTAATTTCTTTATTTCTTTTTTCTCAATAGATTTTAGACTGTGTTAGTTAAAAATCTATACCGTGTACGGGTTCTGGGAAGTCGGGGGGGGGGAGGAGGAGGGGGTTGGGGGGGGTGGAGGGAGGGAGGGGCATGCAAAAAAAATTGTACTTCAATGTTTTAATGATTGACGAATGATGAAATATTTGTGTTTTTTAAAAGAAATAAAACCTTTGGAACCAGGGAAAAAAAAAAAAAAGATTCATCCCCGTCGACTCGCCCGAATCTACCCAGTCAGAGTCCAAGCCTGTCTGGATCTGAGCGATTTTATCCTGCAGATACTGAACAAATTCTTCAGCCCTACCCTGCAAGGGGTCTTTTCCAGCTCCTTGGTTAAGTAAGGAGCAGGTCACCCTAAACAGGGCGGCTGGGCAGTTATCTGCGGGTGCGATAAGAGCGGAAAAATGTTGCAGTTTGTCAGTTAGTCAGTTAAGGTAATGAAATGTCTGCAAGAAAACAAGCCAGCACCAAGGGCCTCTCAGTCCTTCTTTAGCAAGAGCATTTGGGACCAGCAACTTGGTCATTAAACAAAGCAGTCACTAAGTGAACCTGCTTATGATCTTACTTTGTGTTTTTTTTCTTTACAGACCTGGGAAGGTTGTAAATACAAGGAATAGTCATACAATTAATTTTTCATCACCATCATAACTGCAAATGTCACTAAATGAGGCAATTGCTAAATGAGAACTACCCAGAAGGCCAGACCATGGGTACAAAGTGATATTAAGGCACCCCTTAACTATTATAATCTATTATAAACTATATTTTTATAGATGGAATTTACCACCTGCTAGGTTAGCTGAAACAATGTTTAGAAATATGTCTAGCAAATGTTGGAAATGTAATCAAAAGATGGGCACATTTTATCATATGCAGTGGACTTGTGCTAAAACATAATAAATTTGGGCAAATATACATAGATGGCTAGAAAAGATAATAGGGAAACATATAGATGTTAAACCTGAACTCTTTTTATTAGGGATGATATCAGAAAAATTTATAAGAAAAGTATGTATTTAGTATTACATGTGTTAATAGCAGTGAGGATTATTTTCACACAATATTGGAAAGATGAAGAAACACCACAAGATGAAGAGATAATTAAGATACTAGACCAGTGATGGCGAACCTATGACATGCGTGTCAGTGCTGACACGCGTAGCCATTTGGGGTGACACGCACAGGATTCATCTCTAAGGTGACCAGACGTTCCGCTGTTGGGACGCGATGCATCTGTAGCGGAGGAGCGGGATCCCGAGGGAGGCTGTTGCAGAAGGGCGAAATCTGAGATTTCTTCGCTTCTGCGGCAGGATAACATTTGTTCTTTAGAGGAAGTGGGGGAGAGACCACTACAGTTGCATTTCTTTTCTTGCTGGGGATTTAGAAGTCTTATGTTCACTTTTATTCCCGGGGAAAAAAACAAACCCGAGCCTCCGCCGTTGTCCAACCCTCGCGTTTCCTGGCAAGAAATCCATCCCCCATTATGACGAGGTACGCCGACTTTCGATTGGTAAGGCATCCTCGGCATCCCCCGGGTGATCTCCGGGCCCCCGGCTTCCCCATCTCCTCTCCTATGGGGAGACGTGCATCATAATGTTGTAAGCTGCCCGGAGTTACCTGTGTGTGAGGTGGGCTGCCCTATGCATTTGCGTTTGTGTGCTGGAGAGAGAGTGAAAAAGAGACGGAGAATTATATTAATTAGAAGCGGCGGTGGCGGACGTCGGCAGCGACTGTAACGACTGCTCGGGTGAGGTGCGGAGGAAGAACGGAAGGTCCCTCCCGCCCACGACGACGGCTCCAGCCATGGACGACCAGGCTGGCCCCAACAACAACAACGCACTGCTCTTGCCGCCACCTCCGGATGGGAAGCAACCACGCCTGTGCGGCCCCTGTGCTGAGGTGGGAAGCGAGTCGGCAAGGCGTGGTTGCTTCCCACCCGGAGGTGGCGGCAAGAGCAGCGCGTTGTTGTTGTTGTTGTTGAAGAAGACGCCGGAGCCAGCCTGCTCGTCCATGGCTGGAGCCGTCGTCGCGGGCGGGAGGGACCTTCTGTTCTTCCTCCACACCTCGCCCACGCGGTCGTTACAGTCGCTGCTGACGTCCGCCACCGCTGCTTCCCTCGTCCGTCTCGATTGCTGGAAGCAGTAACAAACGGCGTGTCTGCTCCGCTGTCAGCGCCTTGACAGCCACCCCAGCCGGCGGCTACCGGGCCTCACTGGAGTCAATTGCAAAACCGCGTTCAGCGCTTTGAGGACCTGAGGCATCTTGGGAAATGCAGTTCCCTATCGGAAAGAATGGAGTAGCTGCGAATTTGTAACAACAGAAGATAATAACTTGGTGCTTCGCAGGTTACGAAAATCTCAAGTTTGATTTGCACACTGTTTTTTAAAAGTTAGATAAAGAAATTATGCTGTGAAAGCGACTAGAAAGCCGCCCCTCCCCTTCCTGTGTGCGAGAAAGGGAAGGAGAGGAAGGAAGGAGGGAGGGGGGAAGGAAAAGAAGAAGGGAGGGGGGAGAAGATGGAAGGAGAAAAGATGGATGGAAGGAGAAAGAATGGGAGGAGAAGGAGGAAGATGGAAGAAAAAAAGAAGAAAAAGAAGAAGGGAGGGAGAAAAGAGGGAAGGAGGTAGGAAGAAAAGGGGAAGAGAGGGAAAGAGCAGAAAGACAAAGAGGATGAAGTTGATAGGCAAGAGGAAAGAGGAAGGAAGGAAAAAAGAAAAAGGGAGGGAGAGAGGAAAGAAGAAAAGATGGAACTAGAAAGGAAAGAAGGGAGGGAGGGAGGAAAGGGGAAGACAGGGAAAGAGCAGAAAGACAGAGAAGGTGAAGGTAGATAGGCAGAAGGAAGGAAGAAGGAAGAAATAGGGAAGGAGGGAAGGAGGAAGGAACAGAAGCGAAGAGGAAGAGAGAAATGGAAAGAGCAGAAAGACAGAGAAGGTAGATAGGCAAAAGAAATGAAGCTGAAAGAATGGAAGGAGGAAGGAAGAGGAAAGGAGGAAGGGAGTGAGTGAGGAAAGAAGAGAGGATGGAAGGAGAAAGGAAGGAAGAGAGGGAAAGAGCAGAAGACAGATAAGGTGAAGGTAGATAAGCAAGAGGAATGAAGGAAGAAGTGAGGAGTCTCGAGGAGGGGGAAAACATTTAGTGACCAGAGTTACAATGGCATTGAAAAAAGTGACTGATGAACAAAGAAGTTACTAAGCAGGTATGTTAAATAATTTGTTTTTGGTTTATTAAATACAATTATATTGCAATTATATATTTTTGTAGTTTAAACTATAAATTGCGCAAAATTATGTTTTTGTCGAAGTGACACACAACGCGAGTTATGCTCGATTTTTTGCCGATTTTTGACACACCACGCCAAAAAGGTTGCCCATCACTGTACTAGACTGTGCCGAAATGGATAGACTTACACTGAAAATCAAGCAGAAAGAAGACACCAAATATTATCAAACATGGAGCTTATTTTACCAGTGGTTGGAAAAAGAGGTGGAAAATAAGAATGGAATCTGTATTGTTAAGCAAATTAAATACCTAGACAACATGATATTTATTAAGCACCAAGAAATAGAAAATTAATAAAATTTATTTTTTTAAAACTATTATAACCTTATGGTCTAGAATTGTATGTCATGCTAGGTTTAACCATACTGTGACCGAGAGTGTATAATATATTGTAGATAGATAGATAGATAGATAGATAGATAGATAGATAGATAGATAGATAGATAGATAGATAGATAGATAGATAGATATGTCACATCCCAGGGAGACAGAGCTAAAGCTGAGAGTCGATGTTTCTGTTCTCCCTTCATAAAATTTCTCCTAGTGAGGAATTATTTAGAATACATGTTTAATTGCGCACTGGACTCTGCCCATCCCTTGCCTTCAACACTTCAGAGAACTTGGTGGTTGCTGGGAAGGAAAAGCTTTGCAAGGCTTGAACTAGAATTAAAGCCAGTGTTTACAAACCTGACATTAGAACTGGAGAAATAAGTGAAGGGTTTTTTCTGGAGTCTTGCTGAAGTGATCCATATCATTTACTTCAGTGTGAATTTAAAAAAAACCCAGGCCCTCATTTTCTAAAATGAAAAACATGAATACAGTTACAGTTACCTCAACTTACAATCAAATTGAGCCTAAAATTGTTGAGCAAGACAGTTGTCAAGTGAACTGTGCCCCGTTTTATGACCTTTTGCTGTTAAGCAAGCCACTGATGTTGTTAAGCGAATCAGGCTGTAAGTTGAAGATTACCTATATTTCATAGGTTGGACCACAAGGTGAATGTTGTAAATTCTACACCAGGCCCTCTGTTTTGAAAAATATATACAGATCAGTGGTGGGATTCAATTTTTTTTTACTGCCGGTTCTCTGGCCATGGGTGTGGAATGGCTTTGTGGGTGTGGCTTTGTGGGCGTGGCAGGGAAGGATACTGCAAAATCCCCATTCCCTCCCCATCCCACTAACCTGCTTTTCAGCTCCATTCTCCTGTTCAGGGCAACTAAACAAGATCAGCTGGGAGGCTGGGAGGCAATGTGGCGGGGCCAGCCTATTTGCTGGTTCTCCAAACTACTCAAAATTTCCACTACCGGTTCCCCAGAACCTGTCAGAACTGGTTGAATACCACCTCTGATGCAGATACATTTTAGATCTCTCTTAGATGAAGCTCTTCAGCCAGGATCTGTCCAGTATAGTGCAGTAAACAAGCTGGACAAATGTTGAGTGTTACCATTTGTTGCTGCCTTAGAGGTCATCTTAAGCCGTCGGCACCTCCTATTACAGAACAACATAAAAATGTGTTTATAAAACACGGGTGGTTGAACTATTTCAAACTGACACAAGCATTGTGTTTAATATTCTAAGCATATTTTTAAATTTTAATTAACTCTTCATCTTTTTTTGAAGAAAGCACCAACATTGGAAATATTTTATTTGCTTATTTGGTAAAGAACATTTGTATAATCCCCCCTTTACATTGGATGACTATAAATTTAAGGTGAACTGAATGATCGTAAGGAAATGCAGGCTGAAAGATTTGAGGCAACAGGCCTGCTCAGTCTATATTACTGCAACCAAGTTAGAGAAGGAATTTTCAGATGATAATAGAGTTCTATCTAAATGAAGGGTGTCCAATTTTGGCAACTTTAAGTCTTGAGGACTTCAACTCCCAGAATTCTCCAGCCAGCCATGGCCTGGACACCTCTGAGCTAAATGTTGACTCTCTGGCTCATTCCCCATTACCACAGTTAATAATTTTTCTGCTGCATGTAAAAAATGAAAGGTAGCATAGGAAAACTTGCCAAAAGGAATAGCAAAGAGCAGTGCTTGGTTGGATACTCAGTGCAGAACCAGCAGGCGATTAGATCAATGTTTCCAGATGTCTAAATAAAAAGTTAGACTTGATGGACCCTTCACTTCATTTGCAAGGATGAACATTTTCCTCATTTTGCCTGCCTGTTTCGTTAGTTCATCCCAGTCTTCATTAAATTAGAAGTCCTGTGACACTTAAAAATGGACAAACCCATATATCAATACAGTGCTACCTTCGTACTCATCGTTAATTGGTTCCTGGAGGTTCAATGAGTACCAAAAATGATGAATACCAGGGGTGGGTTTCAGCCATGTTACTGCCAGTTCACTCGTGCATGCTCTTTGCATGTGCTGGATGCGCGCGGCATGCTGGATGCACGTGGCACACTGGATGCATGCTTCACGCATGCGCGGTTCAAAGGAAATTGTTCTGTGAATGCGCAGAACTCAAAAAACGATGGCAATGGCGGCAACTGGGGAACCGGTTCAGGGGCATGGCCAGCCTGGGTTACTGCTGGTTCTGCAACCCAGGCCGACATACCACTACCTATTCAGCTGAACATGGCTGAACCAGTAGGAACCCACCTCTGATAAATGCTAAACACATTTTCCCCATAAGGAAAAATGTTCTAGCTAACAAACAACAAGTATCAGGACAAATTTTTCACATCAAAATCCATTGAGTACCCAATTCAATGTATTTCAAAGCAGTTGAGTACCAAGGTACCACTGTATATATTCCAGTGTCAGTTTATGTAGAAAAGAAATGTACAAGTGAGATGCCAGAACTGAAGCAGTCTATTAAACCTTACAGTGAGGCACAGAAGATCATCAAAACTTGCTACCAAATTTGTACTTTTGAATGCAGCAGATTCCAAACCAAACAGTAAATTTAATTCAAGAAATGAAATCAATTTTGATCCTGATGGGCTCAAGTTTGACTCAGCCTTCCATCCTTTTGAGATCAGGACCCAGATTATTGGGGGCAATAGGCTGACTCAGTAAACTGCTTAGAAAGGGCTGTATAAGCACTATGGAGCAGTAGTCTAAGTGCCATTTCTATTGCTTCTGTTGGGGGTGGGTGGGATGGCTATGGACTGAAAAAGAGATCAGCAATCAAGTAATAAAATACTTCAGAAACTTCTGAAATTTTACAAGAGATATCTAAAATAGCTTCATAACAATATATGCAGCTGAACCTTTTGCTGTATAGATATTTGTTATCCAATACCTTCCTGGCCTCTGGAAGCTGTGAATATATGAAAGAAAGACTCAATCATTAAACTAACAATTTATTACTTCTAAAACATTACAAATACAGACCACAATTGAGCCCAACATTTCTGTTTTTAAGTGAGACATTTGTTAAATGAATTTTGCCCCATTTTACGACTTTTGTTCCCACAATTGTTGAATGAATCGCTGCAGTTGTTAAGTTAGTGATACTGTTGTTGTTAGTGATTGTGGCTTCCCCCATTGACTTTGCTTGTCAGAAGGTCACAAAAGGTGATCACATGACCCCGGGACACTGCAACAATCATCAATATGAGTCAGTTGCCAAGCCTCTGAATTTTGACTATGTGATCATGGGAATGCTGTGATGGTCGTAAGTGTGAAAAATGGTCATAAGTCACTTTTTCAGTGTTGCAACTTTGAACAGTCACTAAATGAAGTGTTATAAGTTGAGGACTACCTGTAGAGAGGATTGGCTGGGTCCGTGCTGGGGTGTAATCCCCCTACTCATTACTCCCTGTAATTTTCCATTTCTTTCTATAGTCAAGCAATATTGATGAGTTGCTTTGCCATCTGTTCTCCTCTCAAGAAGACTGCTTCATCTCTCTCTCTCTCTCTCTCTCTCTCCCTCCCTCCCTCCCTCCCTCCCTCCCTCCCTCCCTCTCTCTCTCTCTCTCTCTCTCTCTCTCTCTCTCTCATATCTATCTATCTACTTTCAGTAGAGAGTGAGAAAATCGGAGAATGGCGGCATTTTTATGTTTCATCTCCAGAAGTAAATCCTGGAAGAATTAAAGTGCTACCCATTTTAGATCTGAATAATTGCCTCGATATCAGAGGTTTACAGTTCAAAATTCTTTTTCCATTGAAAAAGAGGATTCATTTCACTGCAGAGATGCCATAGAAAATCGCTTTGCATTTTCATCTGCATTTATAGAGGCAGCCCATCAAACTGTGATGAGAAGCAGTGCTCATGCTGCATTCATATAAATACCAAGAGGAGCTAAAGCCATTTCAAAGGAAACTCATTTGAACTGCCTTAAACAGAATTTAAGTAACTGTACTAAAAATGGGATCTCAAAAGACATTTCACAGACCATCTGGAGTCTGTCCCCTATCAACTTAGCAATGGAATTTATATCATGCATTCAAAGCAGTGAAACTCATTAACAAACTCTACAATGGAAATTTCAGAATCAAAGTATCAGATGTTTGAAATTTCCATACAGCTGTGGCTGTCATCCTGATGTGAGAATTTTATTCTGTAGTAGGGAGGAAACAGATCTCTTTGTTGGAATCAAAGAGTAATAAATCCAGTCTAACAAAATGCTACTTTAGGGTAGGGCGAGAAGTCAGTTGCAAGAAAGCTACAAGGGCCAGGAAATACAAGCCAGAATGGAAAATGATTTTCTAGCAAATTTGCATTGTGGGAGGGGGGAGAAGGAATGTTTTTCTGTATATTTTTAATGGAAGATGCATCGACCCTGAGTTTTATTGTATGCATGAGAAACTGGCATACAACTTTCTAATTATGTACTGCATCTTAATCATGAAAACAAAATGTGGTCCTTTAACAAAAAAAATCTTGGAAAATAGAGAATATAATCTTGCTTGATTTCCTCCCCAGCTCTTGAGAGTAAGCTTCATTTTTAAGTTTTTGAACAAGTAGTTTGGTGGTTTTGCCTAAGCAAAGCTGCTGTTTCTTGGAGATATTTAGACTGTTTTCAGTCAACACCTGTTTAGTTAGGCAACAATTGTTTCCAGCGGAAATAGGGATGGGGCACACTGGACAGCTGTGGGTGAGACTGACAAGACCCACAAGATTAGATGGGTTTCCTTTTCTTCTGCTCATCTCTCTGGTCTATGGATGTGATTGGGTCTCTGGTCTTCTGCTTAGTACCTAATCTTTTGTGGTTGGCATCTCCAGACCTTCTGATGGAGACATGTCTCTATTCTTTTGCCCTTCTAAGGGAGCAACCTTCTATGTTTTGCCAAGGCCAAGCAGACAGGTGTGAGTGCAGGCAGCCGGTTCTCACTCACAGGCAATGAAAGACCCTGGATCAGTCTTCTTCACTTCTAACTTTTAAAGAAATAAATAGCTTATTTACAAGAAGTGGATCAGATTGACTAGATAACGTCCTGTGAGGTTCCTTTCAAGAAGAAAAACAAGAGCTCCATAGCACCTCCATAGCTCCATATAAAATTATGTAAAAAGATAAAGAAAAAAGTTTCCCTCACACATGCGACTCTAGAGGGTGGTGTTCATCTCCGTTTCCAAGCCAAAGAGCAAGCACTGTCCGAAGATGTCTCTCTGGTCATGTGGCCAGCATGACTAGACATCAAAGGCGCATGGAACGCTTCCCACCAAAGCTGGTTCCTATTTTTCTACTTGCATTTTATATGCTTTCGAACTGTTGGGTTGGCAGAAGCTGGGACAAGTAACGGGAGCTCACTCCATTACGTGACGCTAGGGATTCAAACCACTGAACTGCCAACCTTCTGTTTGACAAGCTCGGTGTCTTAGCCACCTGAGCCACCACATCTCTATAAAATTATGTAGGTTGGGTTAAATTGCTAGTAGCTGACACATATTTATCAACCCCACGGAAGAGGCACATGTAGCTGCTGAAATATATGATCACAGCAATGGGAGGAAATGCTACCTTGATCGAATTTGATTTACCTATTAAACTGTTTTAAGCAGCAGATATCGGGATGGGATGCAAGCCATAAAATGATAAGACATAGAAAATGCGACCCCCCCCAAAAAAGCAATATACAGGTGGAACTTTTATTGAGATTCCAAAATGTGGATTAATAAGGAGATCTTCAGATGGTGCTAAAAGAAAATCAGTAAAGGAACCACTTTTCATCAGGGTGCTTTTACAGAACTGTAGATCTTACACTTCTGTAGAATGATATACTCCCAGGGATGGATTGTAGAAAAAAGCGCCTTCATAAGATCTTAACATCTGGAAAAGTATATTCAGAAAGAGATACTCCCACATTCAACTTTTTAGTGTTTTGAAGATCATCGCTAAAACTGAAGTTAACAGAGTTTCCCTCATATCCTGCATGTTAGCTTTATATGGGCATCCTTATTTTGGCCATACCAAAAATAAAATCCTAAACCATATGTTTTTGTTGTTTAATTATTTAACTTTGTTTTTATATACTACTCCCAATTTTAGGGTAGATTTTCATAGCACTTTTTAAGTTATATCTTAACATTAAGCAATGCCACGATTTCCCTCTTGCAGTGCTTGTAGGCTGTTAAGGGCTGGCAGGGGAACCAATGGGCTGAAATTGAACCCTGGCAAGGTGGAATGACTTGAGGTTTGGGGTTTATTGGTCCTTTGGGGTTCTTTGGCGAATTGCCATCTCTGGCCTTGGATCAGTTGGCACTGCCCTGACAGACCCGAGGGTTAATCCGGAGGTTCTCCCGGACTCGTGACTCCTATTCGAGGAGGAGGCAGCAGTCATGGACAGGAAAGCCTTTGCTCAACTTTGCATTTTGCATCAGTTACTCCTTTTCTTGGACCAACTGTCCCTGCTCAGAGTTACCTTTGCCTTAATAACTTCCTGTCTTTACTATTGCAATGCATTCTAAAGGGTCTGCCCTTGAAAAGTATATGGAAGCATCAACTGGCTCAAAGACAGTGGCCTGCATGGTTTTGTGCAAGCCTAGGTTTGCCTATGTTTCACCTCTCTTTCAAGAGCTACATTGGCTTCTGATTTGCTTCCAGGTCCAATTAAAGGCATGTTCAAAGATCCTACATATCAGTGGTGAAATTCAATTTTTTACTACCAGTTCTGTGGGCATGGCTTGGTGGGCTTGGTTTGGTGGGCATGGCAGGGGAAGGATACTGCAAAATCTCCATTCCCACCCCATTCTGGGGCCAGTCAGAAGTGGCATTTGCCAGTTCTCTGAACTACTCAAAATTTCCCCTACCGGTTCTCCAGAATCTGTCAGAACCTTCTGGATTTCACCCCTGCTACATACCCTGGGGGGAGGTTATTTGAAAGACCATCTTTTCCCAGTCACAGCTACCTGACCCACCATAGCTAGGGATCCTCTCTCTTAAGGAGCACCATCTAGTGGGAACAAGAAGAAGAGTCTGTAGAGATTCTCAGTCATCGTGGTCATGGTTGTCCCAAAGGTGCTTTTTCAGGAGACAACTGGACTTTCTTGTTGTTGTTGTTGTTTTGAAGATGTTTAGCTTCTCATCAGTGGCGGGTTTCAATTTATTTTACTACCAGTTCGCTCGTGTGCATGCACAGAAACATCCGGGCAGGTGGGCAAAGCCTCTCGCCACCACCGCCACTACTGGTTCACCCAATCCGGGGCAAACCGGCAGAAACCCACTTGTGCTTCTCATCCAAGAAACTTCTTCAGCTCTGACAGGATAGCTGTTCCTTTCTTCTGAAGAAGATAGCTTCTTCAGCTCTTCCATTCACCACTATCCTATCAGAGCTGAAGAAGCTTCTTGGATGAGAAGCAAAAACGTCTTCAAAAGAAAAAACAAGAAAATCCAGTTGCCTCCTGAAAAAGCACCTTTGGGACAAGAAGAAGGGTCTTCTCCATGATGACTCTCCCTCATCTCTCCTGAGATAAGATTGTCCCCCATTTTGACACTCTTTTGCAAGGCCCTGAGGACATGGTTTTGTCACCTATGATGTGTGCTGGGCTGAAAGAGAGTGACTGGCCCAAGGTCACCTAGCCGGCTTTCATGATTAAGGCGAGACTAAAACTCACAGTCTTCCTCTTTCTAGCCTGATACCTCAATCATCAGACCAAACTGGCTTTGTTACCTAGCTGGGTAATGAAATGTTTGCAAGCAAACAACTAATCTAGAGAGAAGATTATTGTCAACCGAATATTATTGTGTAACAGAATATAAGTACTTATAAATGTTTTAACCATCACAGAAATAACAACAATGCTCCAAATAGACAGGCAAGAAGAGTTAGAGTAGCCAAACGATTAGAGTAAATATACTCTCTTTCCTTTATAACATTTCAGTATTAAAATATATGTTTCATATATTGTTAACAGGAGAGTGTAACACTCAGGTAAAGGGTCCCTCTTTTGTGTGTCAGACTTTCAGAGCAGAAATTAAAAAGATTTATAAAAGAGAGGTAACAGATTCTCTATGTCAGTTCTGATCATCTCACATAATCAGAACTGAAATGAAGTTGAGACACTGGAGGAAATGGGAATCCAAAACACATTATTCAAATGAGGGCTTCCCTCTATGAAGACATGAATAAGTCAGTTTGGGTTAAATATGCAAATAAATTTAACATTTGAGCATAATCTGAGCCATATGGCATGACTCCAGGCCTAACGGGTCAAAGTATACAAATTTAAGTGGGCAGAGAAAATATTCATTTTCTTCATCACAGTTTAATATATCCTTAGGCACTGCTTAGAGACGCTGATAATCTTGGAATGTAACTGTGTAATCTTCTGAGATCTATTAACAGTTGTTTCGACACATGCTTCAAAGGATCAAAGGCGTCTTATCTGATTAAGAGGGAGAAAAATGCATTTCATTTCAGGTTTTTCATCTGCCTGTCATTTAGGCTGTTCCTACAGAATAGTTACCAAAGTTATTGAATCAGTATCCTAATCCCTTAGGTAAAGTCTGGAAGTTCCATTCTGGTGATGCACGTAGGCTGAATATTTTGTAAACTGTATTTTGCTGCCTTGAAATGCTGTTTAAAAAGTTTCCTTGGGTTTTAGTACCATTTTGGGGAGAGGCATTTTAATTTTATAAATTGGGCCTGCTGCCAGAGCAATTTTTTCCCTAAAGACAAACCTTTTTTTTAATTACAAACAATGCAGCCTGCCTAGAAAATAGAAATAGCAGAAATTCTAGATTAAAATAAAATCTAAATTCACTAGACGTAGCTGCCTGTATTTCTTTTCCAATCCAATCCAAGAAGAGTCCAAGTGGTCACACTAAAAGTTTAACTGGTCCAGTATTTAATTTCCAATAACAGCAGTTCTCATTTAGCAATTTATCTAATTTGTTGAACGAGGAATACATTGTGCAAAAACAACAACAACCCCCACCTCTTTTTTGAAACATCAGAGTTGAAGTAGGCAACTTAAGCACCCAATATTTTGTTTATAGCCCACTAGAAAACTATTCTAGTGCAGGGATCCACTAGAAAGCTATTCTAATGCTCAGTGGCTGATGCTGAGTTTGTCAGTCAGAAGGTTGGCACTTCAGTGGTTCGAATCCCTAGTGCTGTGTAATGGAGTGAGCTCCCATTACTTGTCCCAGCTTCTGCCAACCTAGCAGTTTGAAAGCATGTAAAAATGCAAGTAGAAAAATAGGGAGCACCTTTGGTGGGAAGGTAACAGCGTTCCGGCCACATGACCACAGAGACGCCTTCAGACAGTGCTGGCTCTTCGGCTTTGAAACTAAGATGAGCACCACCCCCTAGAGTCGGGAATGACTATCACATATGTGCAAGGGGAACCTTTACCTTTAGAAAGCTTTTGGGAGCTCATCATATTTTAGTTCTGCCTGAACAGAAAAGGGTCAGAAGCAACTCTCTTGGCCCTGGTGAGCTTGTTTGGAACTTGGACAGCATATTCTGAAATGGTTGGAAATGTGCAGTGCTCATGGCTAGTCACAGAGCACCCAGGAGGATGCTCCTTCTTTCCTTCCTTCCTCCTTCCCTCCCTCCCTCCCTCCCTCCCTCCCTTCCTGATAGAGTTCCTTCCACTGAGATAATGTTCCAATACCTCAGGGGTTTCCACAAAGAAGAGGGGGTCAACCTATTCTCCAAAGCACCTGAAGGCAGGACAAGAAGCAATGGGTGGAAACTAATCAAGGAGAGAAACAACCTAGATACCTAAGGAGAAATTTCCTGACCGGTAGAACAATTAATCAGTGGACCAACTTGCGTCCAGAAGTTGTGAGTGGTCCAACAGTGGAAGTTTTAAAGAAACGATTGAACAACCACCTGTCTGAAATGACATGGGGTTTTCTGCCTGAGCAGGGAGGTTGGACTAGATGACCTCCAAGTCCCTTCCAACTCTGTTATTCTATCATTCTCTTTACTCAACAAAGTGTGCCATAGATATTCATGAATTAAGGTTAAAAAGCTCAGTCCAATAGATGCATATTTGCAAAATTTCTTAATTCTGAAAAAGCAGGGATCAATGACAACTCTGAGGGAGCCACATTCCATAGCTAAATTTAAATCATCTAACAATCTTTCCTACTGTGGATCCTCTGGCTGCCTTAATTTCCCAATTCACAAGATGTTGATTCAGGTTTTATGGTTAGACTTGGGTTCATTATTTGAAAAACTGGAAAACCCAAGTATGTTTTGAATCTGTCCTTCATTGTAGTATTCCTTGAAAAAAATTGTCCCCACATATTAGTCACATCTTTCCTAATAGATTGTTCTTGTCTGTGAAAATATTATTTTATGAAAAATAGATATTGATGTTCAAACATTATATTTTTCTTTGATATTATATATATACATACTGTATAGATAGATAGATAGATAGATAGATAGATAGATAGATAGATAGATAGATATAGATATAGATATAGATATAGATATAGATATAGATATAGATATAGATATAGATATAGATATAGATATAGATGTAGATGTAGATGTAGATGTAGATGTAGAGATATAGATATAGATATAGATAGAGATAGAGATAGAGATAGAGATAGAGATAGAGATAGAGATAGAGATAGAGATAGAGATAGAGATAGAGATAGAGATAGAGATAGAGATAGAGATAGAGATAGAGATAGAGATAGAGATAGAGATAGAGATAGATTTCTGGCTGCATACGCTTCTTTCTCCTTTTCTTAAAATGTTCTTGGTTTTTTCTTATCTTAAATTAAGCAGCTCCCTGCTCCTCCCAATTTGAAGTTAAGTTGTTACTTGCTGCAAGGAAATAAATAATATAAAAAAATAGTTGGGAAATTTGTTAAAAGTGACTGAATGAATCATTCCCCCCAAATCAGCCTAAACCTTGAAATGTTGAAGGTCATGGTTGTATTGCAAAAATTGTATTTCAGTTTTCAAAGACTGGGATTTTATTATTTCTGCCTTCCAAGAATATGGAGCAATGGGAAAGCATTAAAGGTATCTCTGGAAAGTGCCCAATCATACTTTGAGTTAGTAAGCAAAAATATAATTATAAAAAATATAATATTCTCCATGAGAAGCAGGTAGCTAATTACATTGTCTAGGAATCTGACTTGACATTCTGTTACCTTGTCAATGTTAACATACTTTCCCAGCATCTAATAATGTTTGTAACCTTATTTTCTGTTTTGTTTTGGTCTAAGACCATAATAAAGTATAACTTTACTATGCCTGTATTTGATTTATGTCTTATTTTTCCACTCCAGTGAGCACACAAGACAGTTAACAAAATTTAAAAACAACACCAGAGTATAGAAATTGAAAATGCAAATTACTATTATCAATAACTCAAAGCCACAGAGAACTAACAGAACCCTGGTGATTTTCCTGCTGATCTTAGCAACCATATTTCAAACAGGAAAAGATATCACTTAGTCTGGTGCTTAATATTTCAGGCTGCAAAGACCAATACTGCATCATAAAAACTAGGCAGAAAGTAGCTCATTCAGGACAAAGTGTGATATCCTAGTTTGAATTGGTTTAAATATCAGAATAACAGAGTTGGAAGGGACCTTGTCTAGTTGAGTCCAGCCTCCTACTCAAGCAGGAAACTCTATACCATTTCAGAAAAATAGTTGTCCAATCTCTTCTTAAAAATCTCCAGTGTTGAAGCATTTACAACTTCTGGAGGCAAGTCGTTCCACTAATTAATTGTTCTAACTGTTAGGAAATTTCTCCTTAGTTCTAGCTTGCTTCTCTCCTTGATTAGTTTTCATCCATTGCTTCTTGTCCTGCCTTCAGATGCGTAGGTTGATCTCTTCTTCTTTGTGGCAGCCCTTTAGATATTGGAAGACTGCTATCATGTCACCCCTAGTCCTTCTTTTCATTAAATTAGACATACCCAATTCCTGTAACTGTTCTTCGTGTCTTTTAGCCTTCAGTCCCCTAATCATCTTTGTTGCTCTTTTCTGAACTCTTTCTAGAGTCTCAGCATCTTTTTTTATATTGTAGTGACCAAAACTGGATGCAATATTCCAAGTGTGGTTTTACCAAGGCCTTGTACTAAGCTTACCGAGATTTGTAGCCTTGCCACCACGTTTTGAACAAACTGCAGATTAAAGACCCTTTCCAAGGATACCAAAGAGCCCGTTGCAATGGTCAAGGATGCGATTAAGGCATAGATAGTCCTTATCAAATCTGATTGGTTCAGGAGGAGATGCAGCTGCTGCTCTAGATTTAATTGTGAAAACATTTTCCTCAACACAGTTTCTCTAAGCAAAGCCAGCAGCATTGAGCTCGGGGGACTGCAAGCTTGCTTTAGGAATACAGCCTTATCCTTAAAAAGTTGAACTTTTTGGTTTAAATATGGGGACATGATCAGAACGTGTCAAAATGTGAGCTTTTGTTCATCCTACCTTGTTATGGTTCTATCGCGTCTATCCCTTGTGGTTACCCCCATACTGGGTTTCGCGCTAACAGCAGCTTCCCTCCCTTAGCAAACATAAAATAGTGATTCCATCTGAGCATTAAAAAAAAAGAACAACCATCAATTCCACGCCCTCACACAGAACATTTAGAAAGATTTTGAAAAAAGCAAAAGAGAACTAAGCAAGTTTGGAGCAGGTGTGAAGAGCCCGTTCATGTTCACTCACAAGTACTAACAGACTTTTTTTATGCCTAAAAGCCTCTAATAGTTTAACATTTGTGTGAGTCAATCTATAAAAGCTTGCAAAGTCTTACATGCTTGTCTTACATGCTCGTTAAAGCCTTTAATAAAGAATAGGCTGTCCAGTATAAATCCCAAATAGGAATTATTATCTCTGGGATTTGTCTATCTCTCTGACCATTTTGAGGATCACAAAAGTCTTCAGAGCATATATATATATATTTAGCGCATGAGAGTTTATTTCCATGCTGATCCATATCGCTTGTCTCCTGTGTGGTCAAGCAGTAGATAAAATTCAAAGAGGACTTCTGCTTACAAGATTGCCTGGAACTTTTTTTTGTGGCCAGCTGCCTCAACCAACCATGACCGAAATAGGTAATGCAGTTTCTTGGGCTTCCTGATCTGATGGATTAAGTGTGTGAATGTGTGTGAAGTTTACATTTCTACTGCTACTCTTTCCTTTGTAAGGGCTATCCAAAATTGATTACAGTTCCAACGATAACATGTTAAAACATGATCCTTTCTCTTTGACTTCCTGGGCCTTTGAAAGAGTCCCCTCCGCAATGCTGCCAGCTCCAGCGGCAAGTCCCTCTGAGGTTTTTCTGAATCGAAAAGAAAGTGGGCTCAGAGAAGTCCTGCAGCCGTCTAAATCCTCCTGGATTAACTTAAGCCATCTTGCGTCGCCAACGCAGCCAGTGAAACGGAGCCTTTCAGAGTCTGAGACACCAGCAGGACATCCTGTTTCAGTTTAGAAATTGCCCCCCTTTCCTGCCTGCTCCCCCCCACACCCACCCACCCACCAGTAAAACAAAGGAGCCCAAGGAATAATCTCCAACAGAGGAGAGGGGCTCAGGAGTTATTGATTGTCACACTGGCACTCAGCCAACTCTTGTACACCACAGAAATGGACCAGACAAAAAAACTACAATCAACAGCCAAAGAGCACCAAAAAGGCAATTCTTTAAAAACACTCCAACCAAACTTCCTTCCTTCCTTCCTTCCTTCCTTCCTTCCTTCCTTCCTTCCTTCCTTCCTTGATCATCAAGTTCTTGGTTTAGCTTTTGATTATTTTTTAAATAAAAATAACTCCAGCTTTTTGATTCTGCTGTTAACAATATTTGCGATGAAGCTTTTCTTTAGGAAAAAAAAGTATAATATAAAAAAATCAGTAATAAGAATTGTTTTTTTTTTAAAAAAAGCAACAATTTAAATAATTTTTGTACACTAAGAAGCCTGGCTTAGTACCTTTATCTATTCATCTATTTATCTATTTATAATATATACTATAATAAGTATAGTATAGTATAGTATAGTGTAGTGTAGTGTAGCGTAGCGTAGCATCGCATAGCATACAGTACAGTACCATACCATACCGAACCGTACCGTACCATACCATATTTCACTCTGAGAAAACACAAGGCTAAAACCTTTAAGTAAGAAAGGTTAGGGCTAGTAATTTTTTATGACAGTTCATACCCACTAGATTTGGGTGGGAACAATTTTTCCTGGGAAGGGTTACCTCTTTTGGGGGGTGGTACATCAGTAATAGGCACAAGGATGACCATAAGGTGTAGCCAAAATTAGTGAAGATGGTAACTACAATGTTGCTATTGAAGCTTTGTCTGTTTTTTATGGGTTGTTGTGGGGAAAATAGACAGGACTATGATTTACCCCCATCTTGGGTCATACCAAACAAAGCTGGATCTAAATCCAATATAAATAACAGTAAAAAAAAAATTTTTTTGCAACAATCCTATCAAGTACATTGGGCTGAGAGAGGGTGTCAGCCTAAAGTGACTCTGTAAATTTCCATAGCTGAGGGTGGCCTAAATGCTCGCAATCCTGAGGTTGCCAGAACAACAATAGTACATTAGGTCTTTAATATAATAGTCCTTGTAATTAATAACAGCTATATATAAGTGGAAATCAGCGTAAAAGGGACCAACAAGGCGTCATTTCCCCCCACTTCAGAGTGTTTTTGCTGAACATCAAATCAGAGCTGTAAAGAAACAGATTTTTCAGAATAGATTTTATAGCATGTGGTTTACAAGGAAACACTACACAAATTAGTTAAACATATTATTCCCATCCTTTCTTTTAAATAGCCCAGGAGTTCCGGCTGCCTGCATGTCTCTAATTATTTAAACTCAACTGAGTAAAGTGCTGAGCGGCGGTATGAACTTCCAGTTTCAGACAAACATTTGACTGAGGTTTGCTTTGCCTGACTCTCAAATTTGTTTTAAAGAAAAAGAGAAATCTGCCCCTGGTTTTAATTAACACCGAGTTGTTCCAAAGCAACGCAGCACTTCTGGTGGTTCTTTGGCTATGTGTGGGGCGTTCACACTATGGAAGAGGAAGGGAGAAAATGTGGCTTGAGATTCAGCTTTTAGCACAGAGGAATTGTTGACATTGTTGTTTTTAAGGGTGCTTTAATAGCAAGAGACCAAGCTTCCCTTTTATTTTTCCTCTCCATTCCACCCAACCCCACCATCCATCCCAAAACATTGGCAGTTCAGTAAATAACTGGAGCAAATGCAGAGCTGTGAAAACATCTGGCCCATATGCCAACCAAATATAGAATTTGAAAACTTTTTAAAAGAGAAAGGGACGGACCGTGAAAAGAATAGAAGCATGAAAATAGCAAAAGTCCAACACCACCATCCCCACAATCCAAAGGCCTGCAAAACATCACAGATGCTAACAATGATACAGGAAGTCCTCAACTTAAAACCATTCATTTAATGACCCCTCGAAATTAGAATAGTACTGAAAAAAGTGACTTGTGAACATTTTGTCCTGACCTAGGCTTCCTGATACAGTAAAAAGCACATACTTAGCCCCCAAAACCCTCTTTTTATTTCAATGCCTGTGAATTATGTTCAATCACAGCCCTTTGGGACTTTACAATAGTTTGTAAAGATTCTGACAAAAGTCTGCCAAAATCTTTTGCAATAAGGCTGATAAGCACCCACCTTTATCTCCCTTGAAATGCTGCCAAAGACCTAACTTGCAATTAGTTTGCAAGGCCACATGGAGCAGAGTCAAAAAGGAACTTCAGAATTTAAACCGACCAGTGAACAAAGTTGCTTTCTGCAAAGGCTCACATCCCTTTGTTCCTCATTTATGTCCTATGGGAGGGGCCAAACACCTCCAAACCTTACTCCCAAGTCGTCCCTTTTGTCTTAACTGTTCTTGCCTTTTGGCAGCTCTGTGCATGGGCGCACTGGGAACAGGCTCCTCTTGTTCCTCTGCCTTGCTGATGTCTGACTCCGGAGGCTCCAGAGGCAGCACATAACTCCCAGATGGCCCTGGCCCCCTCTCTGCCTCCGATGCAGAGACCTCATCCGAGCCTTCCCCAGACTCCAGGACTGGTCCATGTTCCTCCTTAACCTCCTCACTGTCTGACTTTGCTGCCAGCTCCACAGACTGCCAGTGGACCACAACACATTTTTCACTCTTATGACCGTTGCAGCATCCACATGGTCATGTGATCAGAATTGCGATGCTTGGCAGCTGGCTCATAGTCATGATGGTTGCAGTGTTCCCGGGATCACGTGATCCCCTTTTGTGACCGTCTGACAAACAACATCAATTGGGGAGCCACCTAACAACTATATTACTAACAACACATACAGTGATTCATTTAACAGATTAACAGAGTTGGAAGGCACCTTATAGGTCATCTAATCCAACCCCACACTCAAGCAGGAGACCCTGCAGCATTTCTGACAAATGGCTGTCCAATGTCTTCTTGAAAGTCTCAAGTGTTGAAGCTCCCACAACTTCCGAGGGCAAGCTGTTCCATTGGTTGATTATTCTCACTTCAGAAAGTTCCTCCTTATTTCTGGGTTGAATCTTTCCTTGGTCAGTTTCCATCTATTATTCCTTGTCTGGCCTTCAGGTGATTTGGAAAATAGCTTGACCCTCTCCTCTCTGTGGCAGCCCCTCAGATATTAGAACACTGCTATCATGTCTCCCGTGGTCCTTCTCTTCACCAGACTAGCCATGCCCAGTTCCTGTAACCGTTCTTCATATAGTTTAGTCTCCAATCTCCCAATCATTTTGGTTGTGTTTGTAAGTCAAGGACCACCTGCACTGCCTTTGTAAGCAGCAAAGGAAGCTGGTGGATCCTGCTATCCCTGGAGTTTTTAGCTTTTCTTGAGGTTATACATCCCCATGTGATGACATCCTCCCTACATGAGTGCAATCACTTAAAATACCAGTATTAAGCACATTCATTAGCCAAATAAATAGCAGATATGCAAAAGTGCATCAGGAGACAGCATGATGTCAGCCAGGGATGGGTTGCTGCCGGCAATACTGCCTGTTCAGTGCATGCAAAAATTGTGTGCATGTACGCTTGCTTTGCTCAAGCGCATGCCAGACGCCTGCTCTGCACACTTGCACATGTGCACATAAATAGGTCTATGCATGTGCAAAACATTAAAAATGAAAAAATACATAAATTTGTGCAATGAAAATTGTTCTGTGCATGCACAGAACCAAAAATCAAGATAGCGGCGCCATAGGAGAACTGGTTCTGGGGCGTGGCAGGCCTGGGTCGCTTTTCAGTTTCAGTGACCCAGGCCGCCAAGTTACTACCAGTTAAGCTGCCCCAGTCCGAACTGGTAGGAAGCCAACCTCTGATGTTGACATATCTTGGAATTTGAGAATGCACCGTCAATTATAAGTATCTTGGTCCTTCCCTTGTCCCATCAGTGCTTAGAAACCTCATCAGATGGCTTTTATACAGCCGTCACTCCTGCCACATCGATTTCTCTCCCACTCTCTCCGCGTCTGTCTTTTATTTATTTCTTATGTGGATTCCTACTGTAGGGCAGTTTCCCTCCAAAACAGAATGCTTCAAGCCATGAACTAACATTTGAAGCATCAAAGTCTAAAAGAGCAGCCTGAGCCTCTCAGGGAAAAGGACTAGATCTTAAAGCAGACAAAAAAGTAAGGAAATTGGTTTTTGGCCTGGTGTTAAAATGATGATGTCAGAGGGAGCGTCCAGACAGCCATCTGGGGGAAAACACCTCCCCCCTCTTGTTTAAGTTAGCTCTCACCATTGTTACTTTCTGGAAATCCCTCAAAATTTGGTTTTGGTTTTTTTTTAACAAGCCTGGAAATCCCCTGGCAACAAGAACCCCACACCCCCAACCTTCTGATGCATTCCCTCTCATGCTCTTGTTTTTATTTATGTGTCATTGTTTTTAGTGGTTTTTGCAGAATGTTTTTAATTATTGGTTTTATTGTACACCACCCAGAGTGAGATGGGCAGCCCTATATGAGAGAAAGAGAGAGGGAGGGAGGGAGGGAGGTTGTAGTAGCTCTGTCCAAGGGCATCAGCTCACTTTCTCCTGGAACATTTATGGAACTGCAGGCTGTGATATAGGGATGGGAAATGATAGAAATGCTATGTAGACTCATGTTAAGAGGACACACCATTTGTACCTCTATAACTGTCTGGTTTGGCACAGTGACCACAGGCACAGGTACAGACTTCAATGAATAATTAGCATGCAGAAAAAGCAATTGCAACCAGCCTGCCTTCCATTGAGGAACTGTATAAATGCACAAACCAAAAAGAGGGCTGTGAAAATATTTACAGACCCCTCACATCTTGGACAAAAACCATTTCAACTTCTCTCCTCAGGATGCTGCTGTAGGCCATTGCATACCAAAACAACTAGACAGAAACATAATTTCTCCCCCCCATCACTCCACTAACTCCCACAGCACTACCTTATGACTAAAGATATTTACCCATGTAGAAGTCTGTATTGCTACTCTCCTTCTCATCTTCTCGTCTTTCTCGCCTTCTCATCTTTCCTACTACCTTCTCTTGTTGGTATATTATGATCTGTCCCTTGTTTGTATCTTTTGAATTATGATTTATCTTATGATCTATGACTTATCACTTTGTTATTTGTATGTACACTAAGAGCTTATGCACTGGAGACAAATTCCTTGTCTGTCCAATTGCACTCAATCAATAAAGAATTCTGTTCTGTTCTATTGAGAAGTATGGATTTGAGTGTTCAAATACTTGAGCATATGTATCTGCTTTATTTTAAAGCACAAATAAATTAGGCATTTTAGCATTTAAAGCAGCGTTTTTCAAACGTGGCCATTTGAAAATGCATAGACTTCAACTCCCATCCTGCAAACGGAGGTCCACATATCTATGCAGGTTGAGATCCTAAAGCTGTCAAAGCTGTCAAGTCTGAAAAAGTTGCAAAGCAGTTTGCAAAACATTCAAGACCTAATTGTGGTTTTACCAACAATTAAATTTGATTTCCCTTTGTTCAAGGCCTTCTGAAGCAGTTTCCATTATCAGTATATTTGAAACAACAGGTTTACATTCTCAAGCTGCATGCACAAGTAACCCTGTTTGGCTTTGCTTTCTACAGATAAATGAACCTGTGGCAGCCATCCTCCTTAGAGAATGTAGTCCAGAGAAAGGGATTAGCTTTTCATAGAACCCACACAATTTCAAACAGGGTGTCCTAAACTGAAGAGTTCATGAAATCCTTAGAATTTAGAGGCCTCTGCAATGACCTTTGTTATTTCAAGATCCCTAATAACCCAGGCTTACTGATGCCTTCAGATATCAGGAAATTAAGGTATAGGTTTCCCTTGCACATATGTGCTACTCGTTCCCGACTCCAGGAGGAGGTGCTTATCTCTGCTTCAAAGCCAAAGAGCCAGCGCTGTCCGAAGACGCCTCCATGGTCATGTGGCTGGCATGACTAAACGCCCAAGGTGCACAGAATGCTGTTACCTTCCCACCAAAGGTGGTCCCTATTTTTCTACTTGCATTTTTATGTGCTTTCGAACTGCTAGGTTGGCAGAAGCTGGGACAAAGTAAAGGGAGCTCACTCCATTATGCGATGCTAGGGATTCAAACTGCCAAACTGCTGACCTTTCTGAACAACAAGCTCAGCGTCTTAGCCACTGAGCCACCGTGGGAAATTAAAGGAAACCATTAATGAACTGGCTAAGACTGTGAAGATGATTGCTGATATTATCTTCAGCAACCTTCAATTTATAATTAGCTTAAGGTGACCAGATGTCCCAATTTTGGCGGGACAGTCACGATTTATAACAATTTGTCCCATGTCCCGGGGCGTTTTAAAAAAGTCCCGATTTTCTGGCTTCATGTTGAAAGCCCAGTGGATTTGCTTAAGAAATCCTAACCGGGGCAAGACAAAAGACACTCTGTCTAAACCCTCTCTCTGTCTCAGTACTTTCATTGAAGATAAAACGTTAAAGCAAGAAAACGGACCCCCACCCACCCATTTTGCTTACTTTTATAAGAAAAGATGACCCAGTACCATAGAGCTCCAGGAAATACTTGGCTAGAGAAGTCGCGAGTGTTCCTTCCTGGATTTTCCAGAGTGGAGGGGCACGGAGGTTGGAGGTTGGCTCGTGTGGAAAAAATGGTGGCAAAGTTTCTTTGAAAAATATTTCCCTGACTAATTTCACCATTTTAATTTGTTCACTTCTTTGTATTAACATCTACATCATTCTGGATTGACTTGGAGTGCTCACTTGTGCCTGCTGGTAAGTGAGCTGGGTTTTTTTCTTTTATTTTTTTTATGTATTTTAAAATAATATTTTATTTATTGTGCATAGGATTTTTTAAAATAGTTTTATTCTGTGTGGATTCTTTTTTAAATTGTCTTAGACTATTTAAAAAAAGATTCTATCCAAAATAAATTGAAGTGAAACTATTTTTAAAAATTCTATGCACAATACTTTGAAATATATTGTGCATAGAATTTTTAAAAATAGTTTTACTTAAATTTATTCTGTGTGGAATAGTTTGAAATGCTTTACTTCAATTTATTCTGTGTGGATTCTTTTTAAAATTGTCTTAGATTATTTAAAAAAAGATTCTATCCAAAATACAAAATACCAGTTGCAGTTATTCACTTAAGAACTGTGGCAAGAAAGGTGGTATAGTGACCAAAGTTACAATGGCATTGAAAAAAGTGACTGATGACCATTTTTCACACTTAGCGACCATTTTCACACTTAGCGATTGTTGCAGCATCCTCATGGTCACGCGATCAAAATTTTGGTGTTTGGCAACAGTTACAATTTATATTTGTAAATTGTAGTTATGTTGAAATAAAAAAATATTACAATACTATTTTTGCGTTGTATGAAAATTTTTGTTGCTCCGTATAAAATTTTTAATCAAGCCCCCCCCCCCCCGGTCAAAGGTGTCCCTCTTTACCAATCTGAAAATCTGGTCACTTTAAATTAGCTCTATGACCGCAAGGAATGGTCGGTCATATCAGGCACTGGGAGGTTGTTCACCAATCCAAGGACAGCCAGGAATCCAAGCCCTTCCTGGGTAAGCAGCTGTTTGGTAAATCCATTGAGATGATCCTGGTGGAGATCAAAAAGAGGAAGAAACAAGCCTGGATGGAAACAGGAGGGTTTAATCCTTGTCTGTTCTTGTTGGGAGTACCTCGTGACAAGCCCTATGCAGTTCCTGGTTGTGCTCTCAGAATATTGCAAATCATGTAGAATTATGTGCCCTACACACACACACACAGAGAGAGAGAGAGAGAGAGAGACAGAGAGAGAGAGAGAGAGACAGAGAGAGAGAGAGAGAAGAGAGAGAGACAGAGAGAGAGAGAGAGAAGAGAGAGACAGAGAGAGAGAGAGAGAGAAGAGAGAGAGACAGACAGAGAGAGAGAGAGAGGGAGGGAGGGAGGGAGTGGGAGAGAGAGAGAGAGATTTTCCCAGTCTTTCAGATAAGTTCATCCATCTTTTTTCTTGTTTAGTTTGGCAACCAAATTCTAAGCAGACTTATCAGAAAAGGGGAACCTCTTCTCAAGGGAGTTCATGAAAGCTTTACTGGTCTTCAATCAACAGGAAAGAAGATGTGCTCATTTAGGCAACAGTAGAGTAGGTGGGGTAAGAGTGTTTCTTTTTTATGACTTCATGCAATGGCTTTTTAATTCTATTTTATTATTTTTTATTCTGGCAGGCAAGGCTGCATCCAATTAGGTAAGCTCACAAGAATCCACAGAGTTCTGAAAGGCAATGAGTCCTAACAAAAGGATTTTTACAGTACATAGCGACATCTGCATTTTGAGAGGAAATCCTGTTTATAAAATCAACATGCAGACAGCCTCTTTCTCACCTAATATCATGGGTTATCCTCTTTTGGGCAGGAGGCCCCACTGTCCCTCGATTACCTTGTGTTTGCTTGTGCTACTGTGCTGCTTCTCTGTAAGAGCTCATTCTCGCATAGCGTGGTTTGGCGAAAAGCTAGAAGCATGATCTTTGGGCCAAACTTTATTGCATTAAATGAAAGATTTAATTTCATATGTGTAAATATGCCTGAATGCCTCAGACAGGTGGCAGTGCTTAGCTGTGTCCAGCTGATCCCAGAAACTAAAGCATGCCTTGCTTAGTACTGAATGGGAAGCATTCAGAAATTCTAGGGCTATTGGTAGACTAGAAAGTTGGAAAAAAATATTCTGAAGGCAGCAATGATAAATTATTTCCATAACTTGAAAAGGGAAATGCACAGAGGTAGTCGCCAATCCAAAGATGTCTTTATGTGTGTGCATGTATAATATATGTATGCCTGTATAGCAATAGCAACAGCACTTAGACTTATATACTGCTTCACAATGCTTTACAGCCCTTGACAGAGTCAGCATATTGACCCCAACAATCTGGTTCCTCATTTTACCCACCTTGGAAGGATGGAAGGCTGAGTCAACCTTGAGTCAGTCAGGATTGAACTGCTGGCAGAATTAGTCCGCAATACTGCATTCTAACCACTTCACCACCACGGCTCGTATAGTATAGGTATTGTTACCTATGCATATCTGTTGAGTACATACTGTACTGTACTTACATCTTACTGTAAGTGGTTTCACCAAGCCTAGTTTTGTTTTCAATGAAAGGCAGTGACATTTGAAAATCTCATACTCTTCAATAGGAGTGGGATATTTGGATCTGTGGGTATTTATTTATATCCCATTTTTATTATTTTTACAAATAACTCAGGTGGCAAACATATCCAACACACCTTCCTCTTATAATTTCCCCTATAACAACAATCCTATGGGGTGGGTTAAGCTGATTCAGAGAGGGACTGGCCCAAAGTCACCCCACTGGTTTTCATGGCTAAGGCAGGAGTTGAACTCATGTCTCTTGCTTTCTAGCCTGGTGCCATAACCACTAGATCAAACTGGCTCTCTATGCCTCTAAATCAGGGCTGTCAAAGTCACAGCCCACGGGGCAGATGCATCACACACTGGCCACGCCCGCTTTAGCGAAGGGGGGGGGGAGTTGCGATACGTCACGTCAGTGGTTCCCAAACTTGGCAACTTTAAGACTTGTGGACTTCAACTCCCAGAAGCAGAGCTGGCTGGAGAATTCTGGGAGTTGAAGTCCACAAGTCTTAAAGTTGCCAAGTTTGTGAACCACTGCGTCATGTGATGATGCCGTGACTATGCAAGCTTGATAGCCCTGCTCTATATAATACAACTTCCATTACCCTTTGTCCTCTGGCTATAAAAACGATATGGAGTTCAGTCTGGAAAACCATGTTTGAATTAATCCTTCCTAAAGACTGATTTTTAATGGTCTTTTTTTTTTAGTTCCAGCATAAGGAACAAGTATTCTGTGGATTAGAAAGGGTAGAGAAGCTGGTTTTATCAAGACAAGCAGATGTAAGAATTCCTCTGAGTATCTTCTGTTTGATTCTCTTACATTTTCATGCTGTTCCTGCATGAAGTGACAGGAACACCAATAAAACATGATGGTACCTAACATGGAGACATGCGTGCACACCTGTTTACTTTTAAGCACTAGTGTCTTTGTTGAGTGGAGGATGCGGGCTGCTCATTGTGACCTTTTCCATCACCAAAGAGATAAATCGCTCTCTTTTGATTCCGATACTCTGTTTGCAAACAGTTTTTTTTTTGTAAAATGGAGAAATGTCCTTTCAAAAGGAAACATGACCCTGGCAGACTTGCGACTCTGCTTTCGCATCTGCAGTCAATTTTGGAGAGAACATGTGTGCACGTACGCACAATACCAGCCAATCCATCTGCAAGCTTGATTGCTCTGTGTCGATTGCAATAATGGTTTGTCAAAAATTAGAGGTTTTCAGAGGGAAAAAGGGGGATTTTTAAAAGCATGTCTAATAACACCGCATTGAAAGATGAGTGGTGACTTCCTTGATTGATTCTGATGGCTGAAAGCACCTGGGTTTATGAAACACACTTCAAAATAGTGGAGTTATGGCTTCCTAGCTGGAGGTGGGCATCTTTAATATACAAAAGGTATTCGTTGTTATTAATATTGCAGATTATCAAACTGAACTTCCAGCCCTGGGAAGCCGTGTGTCACATCCTTTCAGAGGTGGTATTCAGCCAGTTCTGACAGGTTCTGGACAGAGATGGGTTCCTACCGGTTCGGCCCGATTCGCCGAACCGGTAACGACCCAGGTCTGCTATGCCCCTGTACCAGTTCTCCTACGGTGCCACCATCTTGATTTTTGGTTCTGCGCATGCGCAGACCTTTTTAGGTGCAAATGTGCATGCACATGGAATGCACGTTTGGTGTTCAAGTGAGCGTGCGTGCACAAAACTTTTGTGCACCAAACTGGCAGTAATACCGGCAGCAACGCACCCCTGGTTCTGGAGAACGGGTAGCGGAAAGTTTGAATAGTTCAGAGAACTGGCAAATAGGCTGCCCCCCGCCCCCCGCTGCCTCCCCGCTGATCTCCTTTTCTTGCCCTAAACAGGAGAATGGAGTTGGAAAGCAGGTTAGTGGGGTGGGGAGGGAATGGGAATTTTGCAGTATCCTTCCCCTGCCATGCCCACAAAGCCATGCCACACCCACAAAGCCACACCCACAGAACCGGAAGTAAAAAAAATTGAATCCCACCACTGCATCCTTTGCAATCCTATACAATGATGTATAAACATGGCGTAGAGTGGATAGCATATTAAAAAGTGAAGGATTTTGCTCCCATTTTCAGTTAAATAATTTAGTTAAATTTGCTACTTTGGTGTGCAGGAGAAAAACAGGCTTGAAAGGTTTCGTGCTTACTATATTCTGGTCTGAGGCAATACAATGTGGATGAGAGGAGGTGCATACAGATGCATCTCAGATAAGCTAAAGAAATGGAAGTAGCTAAATGGAAGTCATCCAAATGACCTAAAAAATGCCAAGCTGGCATTTTTTTAAAAATGTAGCTTTTCTATGTAGCAATGTGACCCCTTCCATGCAGAGAATCTGAAAGACAATTAAACCAAAGTGTATATACAGCAGGAGTGTCCAATCTTGGCAACTTTAAGACCTGTGGACTTCAACTCCCAGAATTCCCCAGCCAGCCTTGCTGGGAATTGAAATCCACAATTATTAAAGTTTTCTGAATTTCATTATTCTGTGATAGCAAGTGTGGGGTGGGAATCATGCAAGCTATAATGAAGTGACCATTATTTGTCAGTGAAAACCTATTTTCTCTGAAAAACATACCGTGTCCCTGAAAATAAGACCTCCCCTGGATAATAAGCCCAATCGGGCTTTTGAGTGCATGTGCTAAAATAAGCCCTCCCCTGAAAATAATTCCTCTCTGAAAATATTGCAACACAGCAGCAGCCCTGAGGTGACCACACTCGCCGCCTCTTGCACCTCAAAAATAATAAGACCTCCCCCAAATAAGGCCAAGTGCTTATTTCGGGGATCAAAAGAAAATAAAGACCCTGTCTTATTTTCAGGGAAACACGGTAGTTTCTTCTACTCTACTAGCATGGTTGCATTTAATGTGAACTTCATTCAGATTTGTTGTTGTTGTTGCTCAATTACTTTAATATACGGCACTGTTATATGGGAGATACACTATGTCTGTCTTACACCCATTCGGGCTGTGTAAAATATACTTCTTTGGTGTTTCACTACTGATATTTAAAAGCTGGAACATGGTCTGGTCAGATCATCTAAAGTTCTGTTCCTGCCATGTCACTAACAGAAATAAAACGAAGAGTTCTTTAAAACAGTGGTTCCCAAACTTGGCAACTTTAATACTTGTGGACTTCAACTCCAGAGCTGGCTGGAGAATTCTGGGAGTTGAAGTCCACAAGTCTTAAAGTTGCCAAGTTTGGGAACCACTGGGTTAAAACATAGCCTAGCATGTATGTGTAACTCTTCATAGGACATATTTATGTTACTCATTTCCGTACTTGTAAAGGCACCACATTTAATTCAAATATGTTTTTATTTAATTTATTTAAAAAAGAAATTTAATTCTAAATTTGTTTTTAGACTTATTTTAGGACGCTGTCACTTTCCTCAATAGCTTGTTATTGGGTTTTCAGATTTCTTAAAATAATTTTTGCAGTACAGTTATTTACATTTTTCCCCTAAGTCAACCATTCTGCATTTTCTTATACTGTATTCTTACACTGTCTAACCAATGAAGTCCCCAAATTCCTCATTATAATAAATTACTTTTAATAAATGGGGCTTATCCTTCTTTGAGTGTTAGATATCACATTCTCATTTTATTTCTACTGCAGCAGCTTCCCCTACAGAAAGCTATTTTTGATCATTGGTGTCCTGATCTTTAGCCACCTCAAAATTACCTAATGATATAATAAAACAGGACATAAAGAGTTGCTTCTTTAAAAACATACATTTCTTTTTAAAAGGCTTGCAAAAATCATCTTCTTTGTTACATCATCCTTTCTGCAGTTTTGCTCAAGCCTACCCACCATGCATACACCTCCCCAAACCCACACATAATGTGTGTTTGTATATAGACGGACAGACAGATGGACACAGTTCCCCGCTCTGTAAATTCATTTTGCCTGCTGATAAAACTTCTATACAGAATTCTGGGTGGCAGGCTTGGACTGAGGCTGCATACAAATGAAGCCTTGTGAAAATAGCATGGAGTTAGGTCAAGAACAAAAGCAAACGGACATCAAAGGGAACAGGCCAAGTGTGGAATCTCTGACTTGCTATATACCAAAGGTTTAAGAGATAGAGTGTTAAACAAAATTGCTTTTGGGGAAACAACGGCAGCGACAAATGATGGTTTTGATCCTTCGGGCTTCCTTTTGGTGGCAGAAATAGACTCTTCCCTCCCCAAACGGAAGCACTTCTTCAAAACTCCACTTCTTTGATATCCTTTGGGGCGACTGCTGCTTTGCTGCACTTTGTTCTTCCTTGTGTTTCCCAGAGGCATGAGAAATCCCTCCCCACCATGTCGGCCTGGCTCAAGAAAAGAAAAAAACGACCCAGGAAAATCACAGTCAGGCAACCTTTATCAGTTGCTCCTAAATGAATTCTGTCAGGTTTCAGAAAGATTTGAAGCTCATCTGTCTGTCTGTCTGTCTGTCTGACTGACTGTCTTTCTTTCTCTTCCTTCCTTCCTTTCTCTCTGTTTTCTTTTTTCTTTCTTCTTCCTCCTCCTTTTTCCTCTTCTTCTTCCTCCTCCTTCTTTCTTTCTTCCTTCTTCCTTCTTTCTTCTTTTTCTTGTCCCCTTTCTTGTTATTCACTGATGTGTGCATGGACCGCAAAGACCCGGGGGGATGTTCAAACTGTGCAGCATATTTTTCAAGTTTATCCTTCTTCCTTCTTCCTTCTTCCTTCTTCCTTCTTCCTTCTTCCTTCTTCCTTCTTCCTTCTTCCTTCTTCCTTCTTCCTTCTTCCTTCTTCCTTCTTCCTTCTTCCTTCTTCCTTCTTCCTTCTTCCTTCTTCCTTCTTCCTTCTTCCTTCTTCCTTCTTCCTCCTTCCCCCTTCCTCCTTCTTTCTTCTTTCTTCCTTTCTCTCTTCCTTTCTCTCTCTTTTCTTTCTTTTTCCTTTCCTCCTCCTCCTCCTCTTCTTTTTCCTCCTCTTCCTCCTCCCCTTCTTCTTCCTCCTTTCTTCTTCCTTCTTTCTTTCTTCTTTCTCTTTCTTTTCTTTCTTTTTTCTTTCCTCCTCCTTCTTCCTCCTCCTCCTCTTCTTCTTCCTCCTCCTTCTTTCTTCTTTCTTCCTCCTTTCTTCTTTCTTCTTTTTCTTCTCCCCTTTCTTGTCATCCACTGATATGTGCATGGACTGCAAAGACACGGTGGTGGTGGTGGTGTTCAAACTGTGCAGCATATTTTTCAAGTTTATTCTACCCAGTCGCCTTGCTCCCCCCCCCCCAACCTACCCTTGGGGTAAAAGAATGAAAAGAAGAGAGGTTAACAAGATTTTTTTTCCTTAAGGGAGGAGGGGGGGAAACCTACTTCCCCTTCCCTCCCTCCCACCCTCCAGCCCAGCATATTAGAAAACATATTAGAATGAGAAAGAGCTCTTAAAAACTACATCACCTCGGTGTTAGTAAATGACCCATTATTAAAACTTCATTGCTCTTCAATCGGATACAATGCTGGCTTGCCAACTTGCATGTTTGTATCATGAGTCATGTGATCTTAAATGCTTTCTGAATACTCCGGCTGCTGTTGTGGCTTAAATGTTTTTTTAAGGGAGGGGGGAGGCGGGGAAACAGCCCTCTATTTTCTCTCGTCCATCAGTAAGTCTTTAAGGATGTCGGGTATCAAAGGCGTAATGAAGAGATGCAAATTGCTAAAGGGGAATATGTAGGCTGTTCAGAAGGGCTCTTTAAAACATCATATCTCTTCTGAAAGTCTGTAAAAAATATATTGGGTATGAAACATGTCATTGAAATCACTTTCACCGAGAGAGAAACTATCTACCGCATGTTTTATGTAAAGAAGCAAATGTGTAGTGCAGGGGTGCCCAAACTTGGCAATTTTAAGATTTGTGCACTTCAACTCCAGCTGGCTGGAGAATTCTGGGAGTTGAAGTGCACAAGTCTTAAAGTTGTCAAGTTTGGGCAGCCCTGGTATAGTGCCTACACTATCAGTAGTGTCCTTGACTTACAACCACCATCGAGCCCCAAATTTCTGTTGCTAAATGAGACATTTCGTTAAGTGGATTTTGGCCCATTTTGCCATCTTTCTTGCCACAGTTGTTCAGCGAATCACTGTCGTTGTTAAGTTAGTGGCACAGCTGGTAAGTGAACGTGGCTTGTCCATTGACTTTGCTTGTCAGAAGGTTGCAAAAGGGGACCCTGGGACACTGCAACCGTCATAAATATGAACTGGTTGCCAAGCGTCTGAATTTTGATCATGTGACCATGAGGATGCTGCAACGGTCGTAGGTGTGAAAAATGGTCATTTTTATTCAATGTCATTGGAATTTTGAATGGTTATAAACAAACTGTTGTAAGTCAAGGACGTGTACTCGTTCAGAAGTTAACCTTTCCCATTGGTCTTGCAAACAGGGTCAATCTGGTTTTATTTCATCCTGCACTAAAAATATCCTTGGTGGTCCTTAAAAATATTTAGACTCGTATCCACAAAGCTGCTATTTCCAGCCTCTGGTATACATAATGCAAGATCCTGCAGAGCTAGAAGGTCCCCAAAGTGGTGGAAACCTTCCATTTATAGAAGACATTCCTAAGAACTTTGTAGATTAGGGGTGTCAAATTCAAGGCCCGTGAGCCACATCCAGCCCATGGGGTGTTAGGGGCCATGGAGGAAACAGCAAAGGATCAGCCTGTTGTGCCTCTGCCAGTGAAAACGGGCTCCCGGGCTCCGTTTTTGGCTACGACTGCCTCCTGCAACCCTCTGCCAGCAAAAACACAGCTCAGGAGCCCACTGGCAAAGCACTCAGGCCACCACAGGGGCCCCCAACATGAGTGATGTCAAGCTGGCCATGCTCCCCAGCCATGCACGCCCCCCCAGGTCAAACACAACCCTGATGCGGCCCTCAATGAAATCAAGTTTGAGACCCCTGTTGCAGATGAAGGATATATCTTGTTTCTCCCATCTTCTGCTCTCTAAAGCCTCCATACAAATTTCATCTTGATTTTTAAAACAGCAAAGTCTGATTAATTAAATTGGCCTGGGAGAGGAAATGTGCAATTGTACGTACGTACGTACGTACGTACGTACCTATCTATCTATCTATCTATCTATCTATCTATCTATCTATCTATCTATCTATCTATCTATCTATCTATCTATGTTTTGGACCCCAAAATAAGCACTAGGGCTTATTTTCAGGGGGTGTCTTATTTTCCCCTATGTCTGGGAGGCTCACTTCTTCTGCTTGTTTGCAGTGGGGCAGGAGGCCGTGTGATGCGCCCCTGCTGCCTCCGCGAAGCAGGGGCATGGAGCTGTCCCAACATCCCACTTACCACAGGGCCCCCGCAGCCAGGCCACCCACACCCGTACATTTGCCTCACCTCATGGCAGCGGCTCCAACAATCCCATGCAGCAGGCCCCGCATGGCTGTTGGCCCACTTCTTCTGCTTGCTCGCAGACTCAACGGAGCAGAAGGCTGAGTGACGTGCCAGTGCCACAGCATGAGGCAAGGTGGAAGGGTGAGGGTGCCCCACATGCCCCACACCAGCCTACTTCAGGGCTCCCACAGTCAGGCCATCCACCCACTAACACCTGCCTCGCCTCGTGACCATGACCACATCACTAACACACCACTCAACCTAATGCTCCACTGCAGCTGTGATCAAGCAGAAGTGGGCCAGTGGCCACTTGGGCTTCTGCTGCACATGGCCATGAGGCAGGTGTCGGGACGTGGATGGCCTGGCTGCGGGAGCCTTGAGGTAAGCTGCTGTGGGGCACATGGGGAAGCTCTACCCCCTAGTATCACCTCGTGGCCACATCACCATGAGAAACCAGATGGAATGGGAAGACAGTGGCGCAAGTTCTCTAGTAGGGCTTATTAGGGGGTAGGGCTTATTAGGTGCACATGTAAAAACATGCTAGGGTTTATTTTCAGGATAGATCTTATTTTCAGGGAAACAGGGTATCATCCATCCATCCATCCATCCATCCATCCATCCATCCATCCATCCATCTATCTATCTATCTATCTATCTATCTATCTATCTATCTATCTATCTATCTATCTATCTATCTATCATCTATCATTCCACCTTTATTATTTTTACAAATAACTCAAGATGGCAAACATATCCATAGCAATAGCAATAGCACTTAGACTTATATATTGTCCCATAGTGTTTTACAGCACTCTCTCGGAGATTTACAATGTTGGCATATTTCCCCCCCCCCCTCCCGAAATCTGGATCCTCATTTTACCAACTCGGAAGGATGGAAGGCTGACTCATCCTTGAGATCCATCAGGATTGAACTCCAGATTGTGGGCAGAGTTTGCCTGCAATACTGCATTCTCACCACTGTGCCACCAGGGCTCCAGTGGTGGGTTCTGGATCCTGTTGCAACTGGTACGGTGCAACGGGGTCTGGTGTCCACCACATGAACGCGCAAAGCACGCACGCACATGCGCGCAGCGCCCACATGCATCCTTACCTCCTGCAACCCTCCATACCAGAACGGTACCCAGTGCTCCTGGCAGGCACTGGTATGCCAGTACCGGGGCGTACTGCCTGCAACCCACCACTGCAGGGCTCCCTATCCAACATATGCAGCATACCTTTCTCCTTCTATTTTCCCCACAATGACAATCCTGTGAGATGAATTGGTCTGAGAAAAAGTGACTGGCCCAAGGTCACTCATCTGGTATGGATGGCTAAGGTAGGACTTGAACTCCCAGTCTCCTGCTTTTTAGCCTCCTGTTTGGAGAAGTGGAAGCTTTTGGTTGTTCAACTGTTGATGCTACACTTTTTGGGATTGCAGTTATAGCAATATGTTTGATTCTGTTGTGGGGGGAAAGGAACGTTTACCTCAACATTTCCTTGTGATGTATATTTGTTTACAGGGACCAGGATAACAACAACAAAAAAGCATCTATTTTCCCTCAGCAAAATGTATGTATCCTGCTCTATGAGAAAAACATAAACCACATCTTATTTAAATATGTACATTAGACACATACAAGAGGGAGGACAGAATGGGGCAAGACTAATTGCAGACTTTCTCTAGTATGTGGTGTAGGGTTTCCTGTCTAAGCAGGGGGTTGGACTAGAAGACCTTCAAGGTCCCTTCCAACTCCGTTATTCTATTCTATTTGCTAATGCCTCCTTAATTTAAAATACAAAGACTAGACTTGCCTCTGAATTTATATTTTTCAATGGAAAAATATCATTTCAGTGGCAAATATAGTCTTTCTCTTGCCAGATCACAAGCAGCATGCTATAGTGTCTTTTGAATAAAGTGAAAAAGTATTCTAGGTTTTTTTTAAAAAAACTTTTTAAAAAGGCCCACATAATTTCATCTATTCAGCTGAAAGGATAAGGAGGTAGCTCTTGAAGCTATTTTCCCTAAATAGGCTGGGTTTAGTGAGGCCTTATGAATTAGCTACTATAAATAGGTTTAATAGCCCATGTACCAGGACCAATGAGTATAGTTGAAATCCTTTAAAAAAATTGGGAAAAGCTGGGAAAGAAAAATAGCATAAATCCCTTTAATATGAATCCAATGCCTGGGGAGTGAACATGGGACCACTTGGGTGTTGCAGTAGTGGGATTCAATTTTTTTTTACTACCGGTTCTGTAGGCGTGGCGTGGCATGGTGGGCGTGGCAGGGGAAGGATACTGCAAAATCCTAATTTCCTCCCCATTCCTAGGGGAAGGATATTGTAAAATCCCCATTCCCTCCCCACCTCACTAACCTGCTTTCCAGCTCTGTTCTCCTGTTCAGGGCAACAGAAGAAGACCCAGCCGATCAGCTGGGATGCCGATTAGCTGGGACTCGGGAAGCAGCAACTAGATGCGGGCAGATCCAGACAGAGGTGATATTTGCTGGTTCTCCAAACTACTCAAAATTTCCACTACTGGTTTGCTAGAACTGGCCAGAATTGGCTGAATACCACCTCTGATGTGTTGGGACTTTTAAAATGTCTTACCCCTTTCATCATCATCATCCAGCAATGGCCAAGTAAAATCCTGCAAAGTGTGAATGCTCTGATCTGAATGTTCATATCTGTAGTTTGCAAGATTTACCCACCACCCCTTGCTATCCAAAAGATTTGGAAGACTGGAATTCTGCAATAAATTCACAAGCCACAGAGACAAATTCCTTGGATTCCTGACTATTTTTTTGTTGTGGCATTGGAAAAATGAAATAATCTACCATTTCTCATACAGATTTAAGATTCTCATTTAAAAGACCTTTTCTCTTTTCCACCCTGCTTCCTGTGTAAGAAAATTTAAAAATATAGCGAGTCTGAGAGTACTGCTGTCCAATCAAAAAGAAAATAAGCCACTATTGCGAGAAATTTGTCCATTCCCAGGTCACATACATGGGGAGTATGGCACGTGAATGGCCATCAACAGAATAAGATGCATCATGGGCATTTATACTTTCTTACAGATAAACTTCAGTTTTCAAAAAACTGTAGCCAGAGCAATTAATTCCCAGCCAATCTCCCCCCCCCTTTTTTTTTGTTTACTCCAAGGAGCTCTTTCTCCCATACCAGGCCCACTAAAATATGGTGCACCAACTCCATTTTATCAGGGATAAAGTAAAAAGGCTCATGTTGTTCAGATAGATGAAAGCTGCTGGTTTATTTGATGTCGAACAGGAGCGGAAATGTTCTTTCTTGTCTGCATGAGGTGTGAACTAAAAATTGCTGATTCCTGTTAAGCTCTGTGTGGTGGACAGGTTAACAAGCTATTGGTGGGACTTGGCGGGAGCGTATGTCCCTCGGCTTCTCCTTGCATATGTCCCACCAAAAAGCATATCTATCAAGTAAATTTCTCCTTTGTCCCATGGACAAAGCTTTCACAGTGTTTGGGATGAACTGGCCAGACCTGGCTCAAGGATGCTTTATTAAACTCTTTGGTGGAAGTCAAGGAAAAGTTTAAAAGGGGGAATACAATCTGTGCAGAGCGATGGCCGTGACTTTAAAGCAGCAGATGATCTGAAGGGAGGAAGGCTCCTCTTTTAAACCGGAGCCTCTCCATGCAATGCAAATGATCCCAGATGCAGCTGCCACTGGCAGGCAGCCACCCGCCTACAGAAGAATAAACTCAAAGCAACAATTCCCTGGAACCCCGAAGCTTAGTGACTTCAAACAAGGTGTGAGGGAGGGGAGGGAGAGATATGGAGGGCAGCGGCACAATTCTTTCCTGTAAAGTTCTTTCTATCCCCGGCTTGTGACAATGACTTCACCACCACAGCTGTCCACTTCAGGCTCAGACAGGTCTCCTTCCAATGGACCACATCTGGTACCACCTGCCTATTCAAACCCCAGATGGAAAACATCTGGAGCACACCAACTGAAAATTCATGGTTACAGTTTGCTCTGACTATAGCAGTGGTGGGATACGACCGGTACGCCCCGGTATGGGCATACTGGTGCCTGCTGGGAACACCAGGTACTGTTCCAGTATGGTGCTTTGGAGGACCCGCCGGCCCACACGCCGTCCTTACCTGTATATGAGCCGATCAGGGCTTACACGCAGGCACACAGAGCATATGGCGCCTGCGCAATGTTTCGCTGAGCAGTTGGAGCATAGCGGGTGGTAAGAAAACATGCACGCACTGCGTGCATGCATGTGGTGGACCCCCGGGCCCGTTGCACCTTACTGGTTGCAACGGGAGCCGGAACTCACCACTGGACTACAGGTAGGCCTCGATTTACAATAGTTTGTGTAGTGACCCTTCAAAGCTAGAACGGCACTGATAAGAGTGACTTATGACTGTTTTTCACACATGTGACCTTTGCAGCATCCATGGGGTCACAGGATCAAAAGCCAGATGATTAACATTTATGACCATTGCTGACTCATATGATTCCACTTTTCTGACCTTCTGACAAGCAAAGTCAATGGGGAAGCCAGGTTCACTTAACCACTGGGTTACTAACTTAACAATTGCAGTGATTCCCTTAACAATGGAGGCAAGAAAGGTCATAAAACGGGGCAAAACTCACTTAACAAATGTCTTGCTCAGACAGAAATGTTGGGGTCCATTGTGGTCATAAGCTGAAGACTATCTGCATGTTAAACTTCTCTTACCTTAAAAAAACCAATCCAAACCAGGCAATATTCATATAGGTGTAGGGATTACGGCACCAGACTACAAACCAGGAGACTGTGAGTTCTAGTTTCACTTTAGGGATGCGAACCAGCTGGGTGACTTTTGGCCAGTAACTCTCCCTCAGAGCAGCCCACCTCACAGGATTGTTGTTGTGGGGAAAATAGGAGGAAAATGTAGTAGAAATTGTCCTTGACGTAGGACTACAGCAGCCCAAAATATCTGCGACTAATCAAGGCAGTTGTTAAGTCAGTTTGGCCCATTTCATGATCCTTTTCGTCACACTTGTTAAGCAAACTACAGCAGTTGTTAAGTGAATGATGTGGTCATTAAGCAAATCTGGCTTCCCCCGGTAGACAAGTGCCCAAATTTTGAGCATGTGATCATGCTGCAAGAGTCATAACTTACTTTTTCAGTGTCATTGTAACTCCAAACAGTCCCTAAAGAAATGGTTGTAAGTTCAAGACTATCATATTTTTCAGACTATAAGACGCACTGGTATATAAGATGCACCAAGATTTCATAGAGGTAAGTAAGAAAAAAAAAAGGTTTTTGCCTTCCCTCAGCCCCCAACAGCCCTCTGCAGGCTTCAGCAGCGCTGGGGTAAGGCAAAAACGCCCCCATTTTTGCAGAAAACAGGTGTAAAATGGGTTGTTTTTGCAAAAACGGAATCATTTTTGCCTTACCCCAGCTCTGCTGTAGCCTACAGTGCTGCTGGGGGCTGAGGGAAGGCAAAAACACCTCTGTTTTTACAAAAAAAACCAACCCGTTTTCTGCCCATTTTTCACAAAAATGGGATGCAGGGGCGGGGTTTCGGGAGGCCAGAAATAGCTGTATTCGGTGTATAAGATGCACCAACATTTCTATGCTCTTTTGGGGGGGAGTGTGTCTTATACTCCGAAAAATACAGTATCTATATTAGGTATTTTCGCTGCCTTGAGTTACTCATAAAAGTAATAAAGGATTTAAAAAAATATTTAGTGATTTTACAACAATGGGTTAGAAATGAAGAGACAGGCAAAATTGTCTGTGGAAAAGACAATATGGCAGCTTTCGAAATATTTTGGAACCCTTGTACCGGAGTCTACAGGGGTCAATTTTAGAAAAGATTGAACTGAAACCAAATGAATCCCAAAGTTACTCTTCAATTATTAACATTACAATGCAGTGCCTGCACTCTAGAATAGCATTCCCTGCAAGTTTGAAATGGCCTGATCTTGATTTTTTTATTTTTTATTTTTTACCAACCTTGAAATCTACACCCACCCTACACTTTGGAATAGGTGGAATGCATCCGTCCAGATTGTATTTTACTATGGTATATCTTTTTTCCTCTCTAATACTTTAATTTCCTGTTTGTACCCCTCATTGATTGGGATTGATAGAGTGGGTATTATTATTATGTGGTTAATATTTGGTGAGATTCATAGCCTTTGGGGCTGGTTGGTAGCTCAACAGCTCGAGCCCTAAGTAAGGACCTAGGAACTGCTAAGGTAACGTCGGAGGATATATGTTGTTCCAAGTAGGGTGGTTTTTTTGTAGAATCAGAATGTTCAAGTCAGGTAAATTTAGAATTTCCAAATAGTGAGGTAGCCCTTTAGGTATTGCTCTAAGGGCTCCAATTACAATCGGGACAACACACGATTTCTTTTTCCACAGTCGTTCAACTTCAATTTGCAAGTCCTGGTACTTTGTGATTTTTTTCTTGCTCTTTATCTTCAATTAGTATTGCAATGTCAATTGTTGTTGTTGTTGTTGTTGTTGTTGTTATCTCTTTTATTCATTAAACATGAAACTCAGTCAACTGGACATTTAAAATGTATCACAAATACCATTGACTGTTGCTAATGGTTGACATGGGTTGCTGCCAGCATCCTAGGTATCAACTTATTATCTTATTAAAATTTACGATGTTCCGAGTAGCACACTTTTTTGAGTTCTGCTGGTGTTATTGCAGAAAGCTGCAATTTCTTGATGTATTTTATAAAATTTTGGGACATAGTACCAAGTGCCCCAGTGACAATGGGTATCACTTTTACATGTTTCATCCATAATCACATAGTTTCAATAACTAGCTCGTGATATTTCAGGATTTTTTCCAGTTCTTAATTTTAGAGCGAGTGCAGCATCCTAGAATGGCAATTGTTTGTGATGTCAGTTCCTTCGCATCTTCCTCTAGAAAGCCACCCATGTTGTTTGCCCTCCAGTGGACCAATGGGAAATGCCTGATCGATTTGGGGCAAAGTGCCAGGATTGTAGATAGGGCGGGAAAGAGGAGCACATGGGAGGGCGAAGGGAGAGGGCAGGGATGATGGGCATGGGAGTAGAGGGAAGAAAGGCCCCTCTCAATGGCTTCCTGACAGACAAACGTTTCGACATCTATAAATATCCAGGCAACGCCGGGTTATCAGATAGATAGATAGATAGATAGATAGATAGATAGATAGATAGATAGATAGATAGATAGATACACATACACATACATACACACACACACACACACACACACACACACACACACATTCATTCCATCAAAGGATGGAAGCAGTTCCAAGTAACGCCACCTTCTGCAATTGACTCATGGCAAATTTGTCAATGCCTATGATATATCAGCATTAGAAAAAATACAAAATGATAATCAATATGTTATGAAGTCTACAAGAGTTAACTATTCCAAATCTGTCAAATGGGATGTACTGCAAACCTTTTCGCACCTGGCTGACAAAAATATATCAAACGTTACACAAGATTTGGCAATACAAACCTCCTTTCCAGACACTTAATTTCATACATACAGATTTGCTACAGCAGAAGCTTCTGGCTAGATAAAATATTGCAGACAAGATAGAAGTCATGTAGATATGCAAGTCTTAAGACTTTAAGACTCAAGACTTAAAATCATGCTGAAGACAGCAATGAAGCTGTGTGAATCTGTGTCTTCTCCAGGATTTTAACCCTAAGTTTTCCTTACAGTCTTTTCAAAACAATGGAAATCTGGCTACTCTCTTCCAAGCCTCCAAGCTAGAAGCCCTTTACACAGGGTTTACATAATAGTTTTTTCTAGCCTGAGATGTTTTGGTTCCTGCAATGTCAGCACTTTTTTTTTTAAAGTAACCAGTGAGAATCTGACTACAAATATGATGAAAATCTAGCCCCATTGTCAACAAATTGACAATCACCCAATGGTAATGAATTGGGTAATTGGATTGCCCAAATGGATTGGTCAAAGACAGTGCTCAAATGGCATGCCACTCTTTACTCATGATATAGATAAAGCAAGGTGCAGAGATAGTACAGCTGTTTAAAAAAGTACTTCCAGATGTTTCTAATGAAGGCAAATAAGAGGCCTCCATCTCCAGAACTTTAGAATGCAAGGGTGGTGGGTCCTGAAATGCATACACTCAAGGGTACAATTGAAATGGTTTTGAGCATTAGATTCACTCCATTTCTTTTCAGAACAAACAAAAAAACTGTTCCAACCATGCCTGTAATATCTCTTTCTGCTTCATCCAGAGATGGGCAGATTTTTCATGATAGCTTGCTATCCCAAAGGTGCTTTTTCAAAAGGCGACTGCACTTTGTTTTTCCTTGAAGATGTTTCGCTTCTCATCCAAGAGGCTTCTTCACTTCTGGCTGAATGGTGGAAGATGGAAGGATTGATATTCCTTGCAGTCAACTGGTCATTACCACTGTGGGGAGAAATGTCCATCTGGGTTCAGTCCCAAGTGGGGAGAAAGACACTGGAAACTTGGAGGCTGCTTGGAAGGGTAGTTTAATGGTGAACAGGACCACATGGGTTTGAAGTCCTGGGTAGCTGACCACATGGAGTGGAGAGTGAGTGTTATTTATACCCTCTCTTGGGCTTTGATCTTGAGCTTCCTGTTCTGTGGCAAGGGCATGTATCCTATTGATTACAGACTCCCGTTTAGAGTAACGTTTGTTTGAATTAAGGTTGGTTGAACCTTGGGCTGATATAATATCCTGAGGTGCCATGTGGTGAGTTCTGTTGCTAGATAGGTAGAGGGCTCATCTGATTATTCCCAAACCTCCGATTGGGCCATTGGGGCCATTTTTTGCCCTCCCCAGCCTCCAGAGGCTTTCTTGAAACCTGGGGAGGGCAAAAACAGCCTCCCCCGGCTCCCTGGAGGCCCTCCAGAAGCTGGAAATGGATCAGTTCTGAACTTCCACTTGGGCCATTGGGGCTGTTTTTCTCCCTCCCCGACAGTGGTGGGTTTCAAAAATTGTTCGAACCTACTCTGTGGGTGTGGCCTCCTTTGTGGGAGTGGCTTGCCACCCATGTGACTGGGTGGGAGTGGCTTGCCGTCCATGTGACCAGATATGAAGATGCCGATGACACTTGTCAGAACCACCTTAAATTACCTCACACACAGCACTGGCATGCATAAGAATATGATGTAAACCTGTTTTTTAAAAGGCATCTTTGGTTTACGTTAAAACAACTTCAACACATGGAATGTTCTGATTGCACCACAAATGCAGTAGTCATCCTTACCTTTCACAGAGGCACTGAGTTTTATTAATATGAGCATGATAGTGTAGAATAATCATATCCAAGGACCAGTGGTAGGTTTCAAAAATTTTTGGAACTTCTTCTGTAGGTGTGGCCTGCTTTCCGGGTCCACTGGTGGAACCTCTTCTAACCGGTTCAGTAGATTTGATGAACCGGTTCTACCGAATAGGTGCGAACTGGTAGGAACCCACCTCTGCTCCCCGAGCTCTGGAGGCTTTCCTGGAGCCTGGGGAGGACAAAAACGGCCACCCCTGTCTCTCTGGAAGAGCAAAAAATCAGCTGGCGGCTGGTGTGCCACCAAATATGTCTCCACATGCCATCTATGGCATGCATGACATAGGTTCGCATCACGGTCTTATGCCATTTCAAGTCCCTGCCAAGAGTAATGTGACAAAGTCAAACAGATGTTGTGCATGTTGAGGCTGTTCTCAGATGGTGGGGGGGATACTTATTTAGTGCCAGTATAGCTGACTAATTCCTGATTTGGGAACAGGATGTCTGGTGCCAACATAAGAGGCAAGTGGGAAAGGCTGGAGAAGCATGTATCATCATTCCATGGTGGTAGTAATGCATATAGATCAGTGGTGAAATTTAATTTTTTTCACTACTGGTTCTGTGGGCGTGGCTTGATGGTCATGGCAGGGGAAGGATACTGAAAAATCCCCATTCCCACCCCACTCTGGGGCCAGCCAGAGGTGGTATTTGATGGTTCTCCAAACTACTCAAAATTTCCGCTACCGGTTCTCCAGAACCTGTCAGACCCTGCTGAATTTCACCCCTGATATATATCACATGGTAAGAAGGATGAATTTGCTGGGAAGTGTGAATCTGCTGAATGCTGATACTTCCAGGAGCTGCCTTTACCATACATAGCCACATCCAAAACCTCTGGAAAAATTGGCCATGTTGCTCCTGTCTGAGACCAGAAGCAAGCAAAGAGATGTAACTGTTGACATATAAGTCCATTTTATTCTGCCCTCATCAAAGCTTGGGTAGGCTGTAAGAAATGTGGCTTTATACAGCTGTTGCCAGCTGTCTGTCATGAGTACCCAAGGAATCACGTGGCTTTAAAATGAATTAACCTGCATTCCTGCTGCCCAGTGGGGCCTGTAATTAAGCTGTAATTCCTCCCAGATAGTTTTATAGTTCTCCTATTGTAACAATCGGAATTCTAAACAGCTCTTTTTCTGACCTTCACCTTTTCCAGATTCTCGCAGGCTTCATTGGAGCAAGACTGGCCTTTTGAGGTATTCTTTTTATAGCACCTCAGCTCTTTCTTCTTTGCCTGCCAGGAATGGAGGACTAGCTGCTGGTTTCTGAGGTTTGAATGCTACCAAAGTCTTTGCACAGGGAGATAAAAGAGATTTTTGGAGGGGGGGTGCCAAGGAAACTCGGCAGCATGCAAATTCCTGGGGACCCTCGTTGGGGTCATTTGAGCTTTCCAAAGGAAGTACCCTGTGATGCTAAATGCATAGGGACCTTAAAAGCTGCCTAAGGATGAAACCTTTCCAAAGCCATCCACAAGAATCATAATGTCAAATGGATTTTATGGTAAAAGTCAGATCTAACATTGGCTTTTTCGAAGTATCATCATAAATCAACATTAGGAGGACACGGAAGAGACGGGTTGGTGATCATTCCAAAGGGCTTTAAATTTAGTGGATGATGGTGCTTGGAGTATGTTTATTTATTAAGAATACATTTTTTTCTCTGATTCAGAGAAGTTGTCTTTTGTCGCGATCCTTATTCCCTGTCACAAATTTGAAGATTGTTAGTCTGGTGGTTTTTTTTTTTTTTTTTTGAGTACTTGTTCGGAAACAAAAACTTTTTACTGTAATAACAATAAATCTATAGCAGTGATGGCAAACCTTTTCGGCATCGAGTACCGAAAAGAGGGGGTGTGCATGCTCGTCTGGGCCACAACCCAGAAGAGGTGCTACCCAGGGGGCATGCGTGTGCTGGTTAATAAATTTCTGGTTCCCAGTGCACGCATGCATACCAGCCAGCTAATCTTCTGGTTACTGGCACGCACGCATGTGCAATGATCAGCTGGTTGGCGCACATGCTCAGGCTGGAAAACAGAAGACCAGCTCTTCCAGTTTCTGGCACTGCTGCATACATGAAGACAAGCTGATCATCATGCGCAAATGCCAGAAACCTGGAAGAGGAACAGGCGATGCTGCACGTGTCAGATGACATGTCTCCACATGCCACTTCGTTCTCCATCACAGATCTATAGCTATTCAGGTAGGCAATAACACATTTTAGAAAAGTGTGGAGAAAGTCCTCATTGGCATTTCAGATCATATATAATTTTGCTTCAAGTGAACAAGTTTATAGCTAAATCATTTGATTTCCAGTGACTTAAAAATTGTATGTTTCTTATGAGCCCTTGCCTCTTTTTCATATTACAAGGGAAACACTTTTTGAAAAAAAAAACCTAAAAATAAAAAACCTGGAACCGAACCATCCATCAATATTTTAATTTTAGAAGATTCTTGACTCACAAAATGTTCTGTGGGGAAAAAAAACCATTCAATTTTCTAGCACCACAGCCCTAGTGGTAATAACATCCTTAGTGAAATCAACATAATTATAAATTTAGTTTTGTCTGAAACAATAACCTTCATTATTATTGCTACTGTATTTCAGTAGAAGAATAGGTAACACATTATTTTGTTGTTCAGCTTATCATGTCTGTGATACTTACATTATTTTAAGTTATAGTTTAATAAATTTAAATAAAGAAATATTGCTCTGAAGCAATTAGTCCAATAATTGTTCGTTAATTTCCAAGCTATAGAAAAGGCAGGGTTTCAATTTAGGGCACTCCCAAAAATGTATGCTGAAGATGGATATATAATATACAGAGTTAGTTTGCATACTCCTGGTGTATTCTGAGAAGCAAACAGAAGTCATCCCAAAATAGCAGAGAATTGGACTCCATCTAACCAGCTCAAGAAAACAATCTGGAATCTACATTATGAAACAATTTGCATATTCTTGGTGTAGTGTGGGAAATGATCACTTGATTACCAGCGAAATTCATCTGCAGCTCAAGATGGCCCTAATAGATTTTTGAGATAATTTAAATGATTGTGGCAACCATTGTGACAGATAAGAAAGTTGGGTCTTGGATATACCTATTTGCTATACTTGAGAAGCACTTATCTGTAATATTGCTAGCAGATATATTAATTACAACATAAGCTGATTTGGCTTCATGTTACGTAACTACAGAAGATTTTTATTACATTATTTTGTTGCTTAAATTTCTCAAATGAATACGAGTCTTTTCAAGATTTCCATGCAGGAATAAGTTCTTAATGGTTTTTTTTACAAGAATGTATAAGGCTGAAACATTTATGGAAATGAATGTTTTGTAATATCAGAAAATCAAAAATTGTGTAGCTCCAGCAGACTGTCTACTTTCTAATTTCTCTTTCCAGCATCTGCTGTAGTAAATTCTTCACTTCCCTTTAGTAACATTAAGCTACAGAAATATGGGGAACAGAAGAAATTTACAGGTCCAAATTGCAGCAGAAATTGTGGTTTGAGTTAGGATCTTTCCAGACCAAAGTAATTTTTTCTCTTTTTTAAAAATACACCTAGACTTTTACAATTTTTCTGGCAAAATAAGGTAAAATAAGTCTTTGGGAATGAATGGTTTCTACTGCAGGTGAATGGAAAAATAGTAAAACTTGATTATTTTTTATAAGTATGAAAATAGAACTATGTAGTTCTTCTAATTAAAACATTTTAATTAGAAGAACTAATTAAAATACCCTCTTTACAATGCCTAACCAAACACCATTAAACCTATTGCCATTAAAGGGCACATGGTTACTATTAGTTCATGCGAGGGGTACACCTTTATCAGAGATGGTATTCGGCAGGTTCTGACCAGTTCTGGAAAACCGGTAGTGGAATTTTGAGTAGAGAACTGGTAAATGCCAACTCTGGCTGGCCACGCCCCCATCTATTCTCTGCCTCCTGAATCCCAGCTGATCAGGAGGAAATCAGGATTTTGCAGTAACTTTCTCCTGCCATGCTCCCCAAGCCATGCCCACTAAGCTACGCCCACAGAACCTGTAGTAAAAAAATATATATTCCCACCACTGACCTTTACCTACAAGTCAATCAAGGATTGAAATGAAGAATGAAGGAGCAAAGCAACAACAAAAAGACACTTCACCACTGACATTTTTAATAAACCTAAAAAGAAAAGCAGAAAGTGTTTTCCACAATGGAACAAAGAACTACAGGTATATACAATGTTAGTATAAGTACATCCATTTCTGTATTCCAGGATTAGTCACCAGTCAGGTCTGACAAGAAGCTATGTATGAGGTAAATCCAGTTTTGCTTTTTGTCTGCTAGTTCAAGCAGCCCTAAAATTTAACTTATTGTGTTGATTTGCATATTGTGTATGTATTCTGGGAAATAAGCTGAAGTCATGTGGCCAGCTCAAGTTAGACACAGTTTACTACTTAAGAACCGAATCACTGGATGATCTGCATCCTCCCGGTGTATTCTGGGAAGTCAGCAGAGGTGTAAATAGAATAGAATAAATAGAAGAAAAGCTTATTATCTTAACAGGCCCAAGCTAAGGGTCTGGCATGTGACTAACTGTTGTGATGTATAGCTTTCTGGTATGTTCTGTGAAGTGAGCAAATGTCACTATCAATGGTGGGATTTGCATAAGTTTACCACCGGTTTGCAAATGTGAGTGTGTGCGCCTTCCACGCATGCATGCGGCCTTCCACGCATGCTATTTGCTCCCCCGCGTGGCATGCATGCATGGACGTGGCGTCAAAAACAAGGCTACATAGGATATTTTGGAGCCGGGTGGGTGGGTGGGCAGATGGGCAGCCCACACGCAGGTTGCCGCTACCAATTTGGGCGAACCGGTCCAAACCGACTGAATATTACCTCTGGTCATTATGTTTAAAAGAGAAGTTAGATTTTTGTCTGATATCCTTAAAATGAATACATCCCTAGAACCTTTGTAGGTGTTTTGCTCTGGTTTTCTATCCTATGGGATAGGAGTCCCTAACTTCTGGACTATAGTGAGCTATAAGTTATTTGCAACAAGGTTGAGTCTGTGTACCTGTGCTCTGTTTATATGAACAGTAGGTGTGCATAGATGTTGTTCATACAAATAGAGCAGCACATGTATGTGTGCTTGCCAGATGTGTGCAGAACCAGGTTGGAAAAGCTGGAATGCTATAGCGCAGGGTTCCCAACCTGTGGACCCACTGCGTGTGAGCTGTTTGCAACTGGGTCATCAAAATTGTGGGTGGGTGTGCACACATCCCCACTTGGGTGAGCATGTGCACATTTGCTCCATTTACATGAGCAATGTTTGTGCGTGCATGCCATTCACACAAATGGAGCTGCGCATGCTTGCCGGACATGAGTGTGAAACCATTCCTTCTCTCCCCCTCCTGCCAGTTCACAAAGCTGGAAAGATTGCAGAACTCTGCTATTAAGGGTGGTCTCATATCAAGGGATGTGGTGGCCAATGGTGGGTTCCTACCGGCATTATACCAGTTTGCTGAGCACACATGTGCACAATGGAACGAAAATTACTCAGAAAAAAAGGAAAACAGCTGAGGAGCGGCAATTCAAGCTGCCATCTCAGATCAGCTGGGCTTCAGAAGCTGGAATAAAGGTAAGTTAAACCCAGGAGCGGGCGGGTGGGCCCACTTTTTTAAAAAAACAGAGAACTAGTTCACTCTCTGTTTGAAGGCAGCACTGGAGATCTGGTCCAAACCAGTAGGAACCCACCACTGGCGGTGGTTCAGTGGCTAAGACGCTGAGCTTGTCAATCAGAAAGTTCAGCAGTTCGAATCCTTCATGCCACGTAACAGAGTGAGCTTCCGACCACATGATTATGGAGACGTCTTTGGACAATGCTGGCTCTTCTGCTTTGAAATGGAGATGAGCACTGCCCTCTAGAGTTGGGAATGACTAGCACATATGTGTGAGGGGAACCTTTACCATATCATTTTTTATAAATGGCTGTTGAACTTACTAGGAAGCAAAAGGTTTCTTGAATTTCTCCAGAGATAAATTATTTGAAATGTTACAGGGCAAGCCTTCTCATTTGTTTAATTCTTTTTCTTCTTGGGAAATTTTTCCTTGTTTCCAGGTTGATCCTTCCCTCTAGTAACTTTCACCATTGCTTATTGTCCCCTCCTTCAGCTCTTATGGAGAGTAAGTTGGCACACTCTTCCCATGACAGTCCTTCAAATACTGAAAGGCTATCATCTTTCTCCTAAGCCTTATTTTTGTTGGAGCCTTTGCAAAGTAAAACAGTTGCTCGATACTTGTTGTCTGTCATTTTATGCTTTTGTTATTACTGTAGAGATTATGAAGTGATTCATGATAAGGTAGTTTCTAATGAATGTGCTGCTTTTATCAGGTGTTTCATTATATTATAGGAAATAGTTAAGTTTCAAGATCAAGAACTATAATATAAGAAAAATTGGTGGTTTTTTCTAAGCTGTTATAAAAATTAAGGATGTAAGGTAGTCTGGTGTAATGGTTATAATTGCTACATTAAAAATGGGGAGACTGAGTTCTAGTCCTACCTTAGGCATAAAGTTGAGAAGCCTATTTGAGGACAGTCACTTTCTCCCAGTGATCAAAAGAAAGCAGTGATAGAAGATTTTCAAAAATCTTGGCAAGGACTCAAGATTTACTTGAAGATTCATAATGCACTTGTGCACTCACACATAAGTTGAATGTAATAGGCCTGGTCTGCCTCATCTTTGGGTCTAGGATAAATTGAAGACATTATTGTGGAAACTACGATAGTCTCACCATGCTTTGGGCATAAGAGAGCACTGACTCTTATCCTGTTACTCCAACTTGCACGATGTAGCCACTTCTTCTTCTTGTGCCATATCCATCATCAAATGTTGGTGATCCTATTTTTATCAAAAAGTGCTGCTGAGTTTTGTCCAATCAGTCCCTTAGATTCTGAAGCCATGATGATGTTCTTCTGCCTGGACCTCATTTGCCTTCAATCTTCCCTTGGAGGATTAGTTGCTTCTGTGTGTTGCACACTTTCCGGATGGGACTTAGAGGAAAGTGGCAGCTCACAGCTTCTACATTGCACAAGAGAGGCTCTCTCTCCTAGCAAGAGCAGCAGTGGAGAGAAGCAGCTGCTGACCCGGAGACCACATGGAGCATCTCCGCGAGTGACAGAGCCTCGGCAAGGGACGGCTGCAAGATTTCTGTTGTAGTGCTTTAGGTAAGAAGAACCATTTGGTAGTTTGAGGTCAGAGGTGGGTGGTGGCAGGGGAAAGGCTGGAGCAGGGGGATGGCACATTCCCTGACTCGGCTGAGGTGGGTGGCAAGTGGTCGGTGACTCTGGTGCAAGGCTAGAGCTAGGGAATGATGTGTCCCCGACCCAAGGTGAAGGGCGAGCTGGCAGCATGCTTATCTTTGATGAGCAGAGCAGGCAAGGCATGCAGATTAGCTGGATGGTTGGGACCATATGGTGAAGGGAAGATAATATATAGGGCGGGGTGGGGCGGGGTGGGGCAGGGCAGGGTGGGCGGATCTAGCCGGTGGTCGATTTTACCAGTTCTCCAAACTGCGCAAAATCATAACAACCAGTTTACCTAAACTGGTCCGAACTGGCTGAATCCCATCCCTGGTAACGGCTGCCTCTAAATCCACATTTCAAATGCTGCTAGTCTCTTTCTGTCAGAGACCAACTCTCCACTCTGTAGAGCAGGATAGAAAAGATGTCACATCTGACAACGCACCCACATCTGAGGAAAACTCAAGCACTAATAATAAATCTAAATCTCTCATATCTTGGACATGTTCTGCAAAGACAAGCATCACTGGGGGAGACATTGATGCTTGTAAAAATCAAAGGCAGTTGAAAAGAAAACTGACAGAAGACAAGGTGGTCAGATACTATCAGTGAATGCACAAGCATGAGCTTAAATGAACTCAAGCCATCCTTGACAGATAGTGATGGAACACATCACCATCAGCAAAATCCTTGCACCCCTCCTCCCCCAGCTTAAATGGACAGTTAGCAGGTTGCCTGGGGATGGTGGAACTGTTAAGGTTGCTGCTCTGAGTGCTGATGCATCTACTAATGACACAAAGAGCACCTCTACAAAGATGCGTAAGCCTCTCCAGAGGTCAACTTTGAGTCCATTAGTGTTGAAACCAGGAAGCTTGGAGAATTTGACATTCGGTGAATGGCTCTCCTTATTACTCTTTATTTGGTGGATTCTGGATCTTCAGACATGATTGCCGTCACGTCCCCCTCCCTTAAAACTTCTTTTAATCTGAAAGATGGCTATTAAAGAGAAAAGTTTGTCTTCTGCCTGTCAGTTTTCAGGTGTGGAGCACCAAATGAGTCCCAAAGAGAAACAAACTTCTCCCATTTATCTTAATTGGTGGGTTAGCCTCAAAGCATAATTGTGGCTGCTTAAATCTTAAACCTGTTCAGCAGTGGAGCTGAAATATAAACACCCAGTACAGAAATTGTCAAAGCTCCTGAGAACAGACAGCTGTTTTAAAATGGGAATGGCATTAGAAAACAAATGTCCCCAAATACAAGGGATTATTGTTCTTACATTTAAAAAATGACTTTTAAGTGCTTAACATATAATTTTACCAAGGTAGGCTACATAGTGCCTCTTTTCTTCTTTACAGTGGCTCTCTCAAATTCTATATTTTGGGTGAATCTGCATAGTTTCTGTTCTAATTCAGATATAAAATTCTTTTTGAGAAATAGGGTATCAATGCTGGGTGCATATCTAATCTAATTTAATTCTATTCACATCATAATAAGGCTATTAGCCATGATTCGTGCAACAAACTATGTCTACCAGTGGTGGGCTGCTGCTGGCATTACTGCTGGTTTGGCGCGTGTGCAATTTTGTGCACATACGCTCACTTTGCTCGTGCATGTACCAGATGCACACTCGGCACACGTGCACAGTTGCCCATAAATAGGCCTACGCATGCGCAGAACATTTTAAAAATGGGGGGGGGAACATGCCACACTGACCGGTGAACTGGTGAACAGGCCTGGGTCGCTGCTCCTTCCAGTGACTCTGGTTGACAAACCGCTACAAGTTCAGCCAAACTGGTCTGAACCGGTAGGAACCCACCTCTGATGTCTACCAAACAAATCATTTCATGGTCTTAGTGCAGGTGTGCCAAACCCAAGCCCACAGGGCTGGATCCAGCCCACAGGATGCTTGATCTGGCCTGTGGGGCCACCTGGAAACAGCAAAGGACCAGCGGCAGTGCCTCTGCCAACAAAAACAGAGCTCGGGAGGGTTACGGGCAGCCCTCCCATGCTCCATTTTCACTGGCAGAGGGTTGCAGGAAGCCATCGAAGCCGAAAACAGAGCTTGGGAGCCCATTTTCTCTGCCAGAGCACTCAACCCATCACAGGTTACATCAAGCCAGCCATGACCCCCTGCCCCCCCGAGGTCAAATGCAACCCTGATGTGGCCCTCAATGAAATCAAGTTTGATGCCCCTGGACTACCGGTAGTGTGATGTTATGAACTCAATGTGTTCACACATGAAGCTAAACTATGGTTTAATTAACCATGCTTTACTGAATAAACCATAATATCCTGGTAACATGAAAAAAAGGGACCAACTGGGTTCACACAATATGCTAAAGCAAAACCAACCAAGCTACATTTTGGAATAATATGATAGGTGAATCCAGTATGAACTGAAGTATTTTCTCTAACAATCTGATTCAGTTCTATTAAATTGTTTATATTTGAAACTTGTTCTCTAGGACTGCATATATATTGCCAAGAAAATAAAATACTTATTTTAGAATACATAAATAAACTTAGTTTAAGTCTCTAACTATTAAATTAACCGAGGAATATTATTCAACCGTCACATACTCCAGATACTTAAAAAAATATATTCTTGCCAAGTACAATTAAATTGGTCTTGGTGAAAGTATGAGAAAAGAAGGGCTCTAAATCCATTGCTTTATTTCATAAAAATTGCCCTGGGCTATTTGCAGCTTGTGCTGTATAATTTCACAGGAATATTGACTGGATATTTTAAATAAGGAACTTTCATAGTAACAGGCTCACTTTCCAGATATGGTTATATTTTGTGAAATGCTCACTGTGATGAATGTATTCCTGTTTTTTTAGCTAATCAGGCAATAATACTGAAGTGACATCATTGAACCTACCACCATCACCAGGCCCCCGGTGGAGTGGTTAGAATGTAGTATTGCAGGCAAACTCTGCCTACAGCCTACAGTTTGATCCTGATAAGGCTCAAGGTGGACTCAACTTTCCATCTTTCAAATGGCAGGCTTGCAAATGCCTCTGTTGGTTTTGGGTGAATACAGCCAGTAGATAAGGATGCCAATGTTGATGCTGAAGCTGAACTTGTGTATAGCAGCTTCTCCCTGCAAGTCAACTAGTGTCATGGTCCCATGGGAGCCTGAGTCTGAGGAGGAGGATGAGACAGAGCTAAGGCCAATGGAGGAATGACCGGAGGAGCAGGATGAGGCAGTCCCAGATCCCTTGGGCCTGCGAATGGTCACCTGCAACGGAGAGGGGGCACAGGAGGACCAGGCAAGAGGGGAGGACAGGGCAGGCAGTGGAGCAGAGGAGCGACGGATCTCTAGTAACAAGCAATTGCCTCCCCCTTGATCCCCAAACAGGAGGAATGGAGGGGAGGTGGAATCAGCACAGGGCAACCCAACAACTCGGGAGTAGGGCACCCCACCCCTCTTCACAAGGTTCACCAGAGGGGAGTTAGAACTGTTCTCTGCCTGTGTTGCTGTCATGCCTCTTCCCCGGGTCATCCCAACCAGCCTGACATTTGCAACAACCTATTTACAGATAGTTCTCAACTTACAATACTTCATTTAGTGGCCAAAGTTACAACATCATTTTAAAAAGTTACTTATGATTATTTTTCACATTTGCAACCATTGCAGCAGCCCCATGGTCATGTGATCAAAATTCGGATTCTTAGCAACTGATTCATATTTAGGGTGTTTGCAGTGTGCCAGAGTCACGTGAATCCTCTTTTGCGACCTTCTGACAAGCAAAGTCAATGGGGAAATGAGATTCACTTAACAACTGCAGTGATTCACTTAACAACTAGGGCAAGAACGGTCATAAAATTGGGCAAAACTCACTTAATGAATGTTTCGCTTTGCAATAGAAATTTTGGATTCAATTGAGGTCGTAAGTCAAGGAATACCTGCATTTACAGTAATGGGTGAACAGTTGAGATGAAACTATTCACATGATTCCCTGTTATGTTTTTTGACGCTAATGAAATAAATCACTCCCCTTTTGCAGTAGACATTTATGAAACTGCTTACTGAAGAAAGAAAATCTAACTCAATCGATGGTGGGATTCAAAAAAATTAACTACCAGTTCTGTGTGTGTGGCTTGGTGGGCATGGCAGGGGAAGGTTACTGCAAAATCCCCATTCCCTCCTGATCAGCTGGGACTCAGCTGGCAGAGAATAGATGGGGGCAGGGCCAGTCAGAGGTGGCATTTACCGGTTTTCCAAACTACTCAAAATTTCCACAACTGGTTCTCCAGAACTGGTCAGAACCTGCTGAATACCATCTCTGGTTACAGCACAAAAACCACTTTGGTCGCATTGACCGATGATCTCTGGAGAGCCAGGGATGGAGGCCACGCCTCCATCTTGGTTCTCCTTGACCTCTCGGCGGCTTTTGATACCATCGACCATGGTATCCTTCTGCGACGACTGCGGGAGGTGGGGGTGGGAGGCACTGTCTTGCAGTGGTTCTCCTCCTACCTCTCGGACAGGTCGCAGTCGGTGTTGGTTGGGGGACAGAGATCGACCACGAGGCCCCTAACATATGGGGTGCTGCAGGGATCGGTCCTGTCCCCCATACTATTTAACATCTACATGAAACCGCTGGGCGAGATCATTCGGAGGCACGGGATAAGATACCATCAATATGCGGACGATACGCAGCTGTATCTGTCCGCCCCGTGCCAACTCAATGAAGCGGTGGACGTGATGAACCAGGGTCTGGAGGCCGTTAGGGACTGGATGAGGGCTAACAAACTTGTACTCAACCCGGAAAAGACCGAGTGGCTGTTGTGTTTCCCTCCCAATAATTTGGCTAGTGTTCCATCGCTCAGGCTGGGGGGCCAAATTTTACACCCCTCAGACAGGGTTCGCAACTTGGGAGTCCTTCTGGACCCACAGCTGACCTTTGATTACCACCTGTCGGCTGTGACCAGGGGGGCATTTGTCCAGGTTCGCCTGGTGCGCCAGTTGCGACCCTACCTGAACCGGGAGGCTCTCACAACAGTCACTCGTGCCCTCGTGACCTCTAGGCTGGAATACTGCAATGTGCTCTACATGGGGCTGCCCTTGAAGAGCATCCGGCGGCTTCAGCTAGTCCAGAATGCGGCCGCGCGAGTGATTGTGGGTGCACCTCGGTTCGCCCACATAACACCTATCCTCCGCGAGCTGCACTGGCTACCTGTTGATCTCCGTGTGCGCTTCAAGGTGCTTCTTACCACCCACAAAGCCCTTCATGGTAGTGGATCTGGGTACTTGAGAGACCGCCTCCTGCCAATTACCTCCTCGAGACCCATTAGATCTCATAGATTAGGCCTCCTCCGAGTGTCATCTGCCAGCCAGTGCCGGCTGGCCACTACGCGGAGGAGAGCCTTTTCAGTAGCAGCTCCGACCCTTTGGAATGATCTCCCCGTGGAGATTCGTACCCTCACCACCCTCCAGACCTTCCGCACAGCCCTCAAGAGCTGGCTATCCCGTCAGGCCTGGGGGTAAAGATTATAATTCGCCCCCACCCGAATGCTGAATGAATGTTGCTTATTTTTTTAATTACATGTTATGTTATATGTCATTGTATGTATCCCCTCCCATATAAGTTGTTAGCCGCCCTGAGTCCCCTCAGGGAAAAGGGCGGCCTATAAATAAACTTATTCTAATTCTAATTCTAATCTCTGAACTCAATGCCAGTATTAGCTTTGGACAGCAGTGGCGTAACGCTGGAGGTATTGTGACTTTCTTCTGCATTATTCCAAGTTGGATGTAATGATTCACAAGACTAGCTTAAGAAGGCATCCATACAAGCAGCTAAGAGAGAATGTTTTGCTGGATATGGCTGGGAAACATCTATTTTCTTCAGTTGTATGATTCTACACGTAGTCCTTGACTTACAACCAATTGGGAACAATTTCTGTTGCTAAACAAGATGGCAGCTAAGTGAGTTGTGCTGGATTTTATGGTCTTTTTTGCCATGGTTGGTAAGCCAATCACTGTAGCTGTAAAGTGAATCACACAGTTGTTAAGAGAATCTGAGTTGGCCCTTTGGTTTTCCTTGTCAGAATCTGACTGGGAGAGTCACAAATGGTGATCACTGCAACTATCATAAATACATGCTGTTTGCCAAGAACTTAAATTTTGATCACATGACTGTGGGGATACTGCTGTGAACATAAGCGCAAGGACTGATTGTAAGTCACATTTCTTCAACGTTGTTGTAATTTCAAATGGTCACTAAATAAATGGTTGTAAGTTGAAGATTACTCATACAGTCATGCAATATCATGCTGTTGAAATGTGGGTTCATGTCTGACAAATTCATTTTTTCCTTCTTGTTTTGTTAGTATCCACTTTTTAAATTTTACTGCACTGTACTTATTGTTAGATCTCATGAAATGCTGTATTTTTCAGATTATAAGATGCACCTTTTTCCCTCAAAAAAGAGGCTGAAAATCTGGATGCATCTTATACACTGAATACAGCATTTTGTTGCCTCCCGAAACCTCGCCCCCTTCACCAAAATGGTGGTACATAGCTTTTAGGAAGCTTTCAGAATGCTCCTGGGGCTGGGGAGGCAGAAAAAAACAGACTGTTTTTTGGTCAGTGTTGCCCCCCAGCCCCAGGAGCACTCTGAAGGCCTCCTAAAAGCTATCTATGCCCTTTTTTGACAAAAAAAAACAGGCCAGTTTTTGCGAAAAATGAGGGGTTTTTGCGAGATCTGCAGAGTGCGAAACTTTTTTTAAAATTTGCCTCTTCAAAATCTTGGTGCGTCTTATACTCTGGTGCGTCTTATACTCTGGTGCATCTTATACTCCGAAAAATATGGTTGCATAATTTAACTCTTTGGGGTTTTCTCTGTACTGTTTCCTCAGAAACAATTCCAGCACCTTCCAAAGGTGCTTTTTCAAGAGCCAACTGGACTTCAGAGCTGAAGAAGCTTCTTGGATGAGAAATGAAACATCTTCAAAGAAAGAGTAGAAAGTCCAGCTGCCTCTTGGAAAAGCACCTTTGGGACAACCATGACCTGGTTGACTGAGAATTTCTATAGACAAATCCCAGCACCTGTTTGCTAGAGCAAAATAAAACCTGGGAAAAATATTTGGCAGTAGAAGATAAAATATTCCAGAATTGCTAGCTTTGATCTGAATCTTCTTGAAAGTTTCTGAAAAATTCCACTTAAGAGGCACATAAATTAATAACCGATTTGGAGATGCTGTTCATGTACTTTTCCTATAACACCTTAAACTGCCAGGATATCTGCCTTTGGTCCTAGCCATCCTCATTTGATTAACCTATTTTAACATGTTAATAGCAAGTCTGTCAGAAGCTGTATATTATTCCTTATCTTGTCACTGTCTATGTGTGGAAACATGGAGAAAAATACTTTTGGACAATTTCAAAGGCAACAGAAGAATTCTCAAATGGGTCAACATTTTGAGAGAAATGAAGTGTGAACTGACGTTTTGAAACCCACAGTTGCACTTATTTAACTTGACATCCTTCAGCAAAAACCTCTGTTTGTTTTTTCTGGTCCAGCAAAGTAAATTTATAGCTGTATCTGTCTTCTTCTGGCACTTAGGTAGTTTAAGGTTCCCTCTTCCAGATGATTATGGACATTAACAAATTATTGTATATTCCAGTTGGGTAAGTTTTGACAAGTTCGTGAAAAGAGGCCCAACTGCAAAGTCATTTGAGACAAAAGTGACAAGTTTGGGGAGTGTGCATGAAACTCTCTTTGTTTCTCATGTCCTGCCCGTGGTGAAAGTTAGCCAACGAGGACAGGAGAGATTAATTTATGTCTCTTGTGAAATTAATGTTCATGGGTGATGGAGTTTGGATAATGCTGAAGAATTCAAGGCCATTGCTTCATTTAACTTTTATATGCTAATAAAGGAAAATATTTGTAGCTCTGGCTTGAAATGAGAGGTTCTTGGCGTTCTCTTGAGTTTGGTTGTTTTCTTGCAGACATTTCATTACTCAAACTAGATAACATCATCAGTGCTAAGGAAGGAGTTTTCTGTGTCATCTAATTGTGCTCCAGATTTTTTGTAGCTGGGATATGGTAAACTCAACTCCATACAATCAAATCAGTGATGGTGTTAACCAAGAAGAGGGCACAAGGGAGATCCTTAAAAAGTCTTTGTCACATTTTGCCCACCAAATGTGGATTTGTCTGTTGTTGTGTAGAAACTGTTTGGCCATGGGATTTTATCACTAGTGGCAGCAGTGGTGAAATTCAAATGTTTTTATTACCAGTTCTGTGGGCATGGCTTGGTGGGTATGATGTGGCTTGGTGGGAATTGCTTGGTGGGCGTGGCAGGGGAAGGGTACTGCAAAATGTCCATTCCCTTCCCACTCCTTGGGAAAGGATACTGCAAAATCTCCATTCCCACCCCACTCTGGGGCCAGCCACAGGTGGTATTTGCTGGTTCTCCAAACTACTCAAAATTTCCGCTACTGGTTCTTCAGAACCTGTCAGAACTTGCTGGTTTTCATCCCTGAGTGGCGGGCATAAAAACAAGAGCCATATATTTTCATATCCTCTTTTGATAATCTTATCTGGTCTAAGGAAAGCCTGTGCTTAATCTTGAAATAGCACAGGTTTAATGACAAGAGCTAACACTGGTAGTCCTCGACTTACAACAGTTCATTTAGTACCATTTGAAGTTACAAGAGCACTGAAAAATGTGGCTTATGACCGTTTTGCACAGTGTCCCTGTCATCATGTGACCAAAATTCAGATACTTGGCAACTGGTTCATATTTCTGACCCTTGCTGTATCCCAGGGTCATGCTATCCCCTTTTGCAACCTTCTCACAAGCAAAGTCAATGGGGAAGCAGGATTCATTTAACAACTGGGTTACTAACTTATCAACGACAATGACTCACTTAACAACTGTGGTAAGAAAAGTCGTAAAATGGGGCAAAATTCACTTAACAAGGGTTTCACTTAACAACATAAATTGTGGGGCTCAATTGTGGTCATAAGTCGAGGACTACCCATACGGAGGTGTGAAATATGCAAGTAGTCTTTGGCTTATGACCACAATTGAGCCCAAAATTTCTGTTGCTAAGTGAGACAGTTGTTAATTGAGCTTTACAACCCCATTTTACAACCTTTCTTGCCCCAATTGTTAACTGAATCATTGCTGATGTTAAGCGAACGTGGTTTCCCCGTTCACTTTGCTTGTCAGGAGATTGCAAAATGTGATCATGGCCCCAGGACACTGCAACTGTTATAAATATGAATCAATTGCCACGTGTCTAACTTTTGATCACATGACTATGGGATGCTGCAATGGTCCTGAGTGTGAAAAACTCTCTAAGCGGTTTACAGAGTCAGCATATTGCCCTCAACAATCTGGGTCCTATTTTACCGACCTCGGAAGAATGGAAGGCTGAGACGGAGAGGTTCAAACTCCTGGCAGTCGGCAGAATTAGCCTGCAATTCTGCATTCTAATCACTTCACCACCACAGCTCATAGATACCGATACTTGAAAAATTATCTTCCTCCTAATTAGCTCTTATGAACACAAGCTGTTTTGTGCATAAATTGGAGTGAATTCTCATCAAATTGCCAAATATTGAGAGTCAGATAAATAATGGTTAACAAACATACATTTCTTCACCCACAAAAATCCCACAAGTCCCTTTATCCATAGTTTTAAATACCATAATAACCACATTAAAACAATGCATGTATTAAATAATTAATCATTTGCTACCTTTAAAAAACACCAGAGTTTGTGGCCTGAGGCAACTGCCACACCTCATCTAATGATAGGGCCAACCCCATAATTATGAAAGGAAGGCATGCACCCTGCCATAATTCAGTTGGATGTGTGAATGATGAAAATCATACTCTCCCCACTCTCTTAACGGTTTAATCAATCTCCATCTTTCTTGTCTTTTCTTGTCTTTGGCAAACTCAGCCAAAGAGTTCAGCAAAAATGCAAGGAATGGAAATGAAAATTTTTCTTAAACTTTGTTTTTTCTTTTCCTTTGCTTTTTGTCTTTTTATTTCTTTTTTTCTTCCTTGCTTTATATTAGTTTGGATTAATTTGTTATGTTTTTTTTAAGTTTCAAAAAAAATATCACTGAATATGCAGCTTGCAGCTTCCCTGTAGTACTGTAGACCCTTTATGCATGATGGTATTTGTTAGGAATATAATCTAACAGTTGGGTTGGCAATATATAAATCATGGAACAATGTTGTACCTGTCATACTGTAAAATGTGATTGGTTGCTGTTTTCCTCAATCGGCCATAAGAGGGAGCCAGAATGACTGTTAGCTCTCTGTTCATTAGATGCTGGACTGATCTGATCTGAGTGCCGTGAGCTATTGTAAGTTTTGCAACTGCTAGCAAACTTTGAGTTCTGAACTCATTATATCATACTGGACTATGTTATTTGGATTATCCCTTAACTGAAAGACATTGATGACTGACTGTCTTATGATCTGTGTATGACTTGGACTGTTTGATGGATTCTGATACCTCTATTTCCACGAAAGTAAAAGCCTATTTAAACTGCAGTGTCTCTGTGTGCTGGTTTGGGGTTTTGACATTCCTAAGGTGAGATGATGCTGCCTTTTAAAGTCACTTGAAATGAATCAAACTTCCCATCTGGTACCATTTGTTACTTTTTCAGTTTCCTGCCATCACTTTATATGTGGGAGTCTCAATTAAAAAAAAACTTTATTCTTGTAAGTAAGACTTAATCCACCAAACTGCAACTTAAAGGATTTTTTTTCCAGACTGAAAATTCTGAAAGTTTCCCCCTTAGTATGAAGCTCATACTCATTGTACACTATATCTCCATTTATCTGGATGCTGATGAATCATATACTTTCCATTATAGGCAGGGGTGGGATTGAAAATTTTTAGCAACCGGTTCTCTGCCTGGTTGCTGGGTGGGCATGGGCATAGGGGCGTGGCCTACTTCTCACGGCAAGGGGGACATTTCTGCCCCCCGGCCTCTAGAGGCCCTTGGAGGCCAGAAACAGGCCCTTTTCCAGATTTACGGAACTTCCAGTAGGCCCATTTTTCGCCCAATTCAGGCTCTGGAGGCTTTCCCCGAGCATTCGGGAGGGCAAAAATGGCCTCCCATGGGTTCCAGAGGCTCTCTGGAAGCCAGAAATGGACTTCTTCTGGTAGGCCCATTTTTCACCCTCCCAGAGCCTCCGTGTGGATCCTGTACTTACCTGGCATGATGAATGGGCTGTGTTGAGACTCCTGGGTGGAATGGATGGGGTGGGTGGGGCCAGCTGGTGCTTGCAACAACCGGTTCGACAAACCAGATGCAAAATTACCATTGGGTTCACCCAAACCATTCTGAACTGGCTGAATCCCATCCCTGATTAAAGGTGTCTTTACGTTGTCTAGAAATCAGTGTTTCTCACTGATTGATTGAAAATGTGTAGCCATCAAATTGAAAATGTGTAGCCATCAGTTCCCAGAATTTCCCAGCCAACCAAGGTTGAGAAACATCAATCTAGATTCGAGTGGTGTGAACCCTTAATGAATCCATCTCCATTTATACTTCAGTTCTAACCCTACTCTCCCTATTTATCAAAAAGAGAGAGTGTTCCCACACTAGCTATCAAAGCTGAGATGTTAACTTATTGTGCCTCTCCCACCATACACTCTGAAACCCAGAACTCATATGCCTAAAGTGCCTGCAGTGAATATTTGGATTTTGGATGAGAGGCAGAAAGAACCAGGCTGTTTCGTGTGGCATTGTGTTCTGCATATCAAATATGAAACAGTCAGAAGGTCATGACTGGGTTCACTCATTACACTAAACCACCAGGGTGGCTTGCTCGGTTTTTGGTTTAGCATGTTCTGTGAACTCAAGCACTGTGGTTTGTAAACCGTGGTTTATAATTTGCATCTTTGTGTGAACTTACCTAACTGTGCTTGAGTCAGTAATAGCAATAGCAATAGCAGTAGACTTATATACCGCTTCATAGGCCTTTCAGGCCTCTCTAAGCGGTTTACAGAGAGTCAGCATATTGCCCCCAACAATCTGGGTCCTCATTTTACCCACCTCGGAAGGATGGAAGGCTGAGTCAACCCTGAGCCGGTGAGATTTGAACCGCTGACCTGCTGATCTAGCAGTAGCCTGCAGTGCTGCTTTTAACCACTGCGCCACCTTGGCTCTTAAGTAAAGTCATAAGTAAATTGGGTTTCAAAAACGAACCACAGCTTAGTGCTACGCTTGAACTGAGTCATGGTAAGATTAGAGCAGTGGTATTTGGTTTCCTTTGGCACTCGCACAATGCTTCAGAAACTAGTACAACCAAAACTGCAGCAGAACAAATCAAACAGTAAACAGAAAACCTTCAGATTACTGTATGGTACTGTGGTTTTAAAGCTCTTAGAGAACAAGAATCCTTGATACAAAGGTATTATACCCTTATGCTCATGTTTGAAAGACTGTAATTAATTCTTTTCCCAGTCTCTTTTCATTTTTATCACATTGCTTCTGCTTGCAAATAGATTCTTCCAAGTGGTTCTTTTCCTTTTCTTTCTATGATTTCATTTTGCAGTAGAGCTGTATACAGGTAGCACTCAACTTTCAATCACAATTGTGCCCCGAATTTCTGTTGCTACAGAGACAGTTAACTGAATTGTGCCTCATTTTACCACCTTTCCTGTCACAGTTGTAAAGTGAATCACTGCAATTGTTAAGTTAGTAACAAGGTTGTTAAGTGAATCTGACTTCCTTTTGACTTTCCTTGTCAGAAGGTCACAAAGGGTGATGACATGACCATAGCACATTGCAACGATCATAAATATGAGTCGGTTGTCAAGCATCTGAATTTTGATCACGTGACCAGGGGGAAGCTACAATGGTCGTACGTGTGAACAATGAACATAAGTCACTTTTTTCAGTGCTATTGTAACTTCAAATGGTACTAAATGAACTATTAGGTGTTGAAGACTAGCTTTATTTAAATGTTGGAAGGAAGGACAGGTAGAAGAAAGCCACAGTGAAAAATTGCAGACAACAAAGTCAAAGAAATTTTCAAGGCAAATTGTATCAGGCCAGAAATCTCATTCAGTGTCACATATACAAATTGTATGACAGATTTGCTAATAATGACTAGACTAGCCTTCTCCTCATGAGGCCTCTAGATAGATAGGAAATCCATCTCTGAGAATTTCTGGCAGAAGACCATGCTTAAATAGCAATAGCACTTGCTTCACAGTGCTTTACAGCCCTCTCTAAGCGGTTTACAGAATCGCCATATCGCCCCCAACAATCTGGGTCCTCATTTTACCACAGTGCCACCACAGCTCAAAGGTTCCCAAATGAAACCAGGAAACGGTGCACCCCTAGCTTCTTCATAGAGTAGAACCTCCTAGAAACAATGGTCTTATGAAGGTGACGTTCACTGTAAATAAGGTAACCCTGCCAAATATAAACACGATAAGAGACATGCAGTGAAAACTGTGTGTGAGTGCCTTTGAATCAGTATCAACATTATAACACTGATTCTGGATTACTCCCTGGAGTTTGGTTGGGTTTTCAGAGTGATTTGCTATTGAGAGCTGTAGTGGTGCAGTGGTGAGAGTGCAGTACTGCAGGCTATTCTGCTGCCTGCAATTTCGCAGTTCAAATCTCACCAGGCTCAAGCTTGACTCCGCCTGCCATCCTTCCGAGGTGGGTAAAATCAGGACCCAGATTGTAGGGGGGAATATGCTGACTCTGTAAACTGCTTAGAGAGGGCTGTAAAAGCACTGTGAAGCAATATATGTCTAAGTGCTATAGCTTTCACTATTGCTTTCTTCTTCCTAGGGCTGAGAGAGAGTGCCTTGTCCAAGGTCACCCAGCTGGCTTCGTGCCCAAGGCAGGACTAGTTTCCAGTGTGGTGCCTTAACCATTACGCCAAACATTTGCCTTTATTGAGATACGAGTCATTTTAATTAAATTAATTTACAAGAATTGCCTTATAAATTAAACAAATTTAATAGGTAAAAATAATAATGATGAAATATTAATTTGGCCTTTGAGTGCCCACATGAATAATAATTGCTATACTTGCAGAAGAGCATCTGGAGTATTTTTAGAGTTGTAACTCTTACCTAACTTCAGCTTTATAAGTTTGTCCTCAGAAGATCCCGTCAGGATGTAGCTAAAAGAAAGGACAAAAATAGAAGAAAGAGGTGTAAAAAAACTATCATGGGGAGCTTACCCTCCTTTCCTCAGGCCAGAAATAAGACAGAAAGGCAGAAACTTCTTGGAGCAGATGGCCAATTTATGCAATATCTTACTCAAGGGACCATTATCACATAGACATTATGTTTGGATTTCCTTCTAGCTAGCAGCCAAAATGCTTACCTTCACTTACAACTATCCCCAGTTGCTCTCTACCTTTTAAAAATTATTATTTTGTTCCTGGGTAGGGTTCCATGTAATTTGCATTGCTCTCTATTTTATTGTGTTCCAGGGATGGTGGCTGCATTAATCTTTTGCAGCTTAGCTAGCAAGAAATCTTGGGGTACCTTCAAGATGCACCTATTTATGACTGTAAAGGTTTCTGGATCACAGGTCACTTTTTTTAGATGCGTGGGATGCATTTATTTGTTTGATTGATTTTTTTTTAAAAAAAATCCCAGCTTTATTTCTTTATTAGTAACTCAAGGTGGCAAATGTACCTAATATTCCTTCCACTTTCCTATTTTTCCGACAACAATCATACAATTGTATGATTCATTAAACAACTGCAGCAGTTGCAACGGAGCAAAACTCACTTAATAACTGCCTTGCTTAGCACCGGCCTCTTTTCAGATATTGGGTTCTTCGTGGTCGTAACTCGGGGATTGTATGTACTTCTTCATGCTCCTGTTTCCCCCCAAAACAACAATACTATGAGGTGGTCTGGTCTGAGGGAAAGTGACCGACAGGTCCAAAGTCATCCAGCCAGCTATCATGGTTAAGGCGGGACTAGAACTCACAATCTCCTGATTTCTAGGCTGGTGTCTTCACCACTACATCAAACTGTGCCACGAGCCTTTTCCATATTTTGCCTAATACATTTTCCTGTATTTCCAGTTTTTCTCAGGTTAATATGTCTTTTTTTCCCCTCCTCATAGATTGCCCTTCTAAAGACGACCTGGTGTTACGATAGTGTTATCTTAAGTGGGTAAGATTTCCTGTGAAAGAACTGGCAAAGGTCGTATTTGGGGTAAATTCTGTTTTGTTGCCTTTGTGGCTCGGCCAACACTTTATGTATTTATAAAACTGGGATCTGAGAGTCCCTTCGGGGAGACAGCCTGGCTGAGGTAGGAGTCATGAAAGGAACACCGAGGTTCAGAGCGATACAGAAAATAACCCCAGCCAAAGCAAATAATTTGCTTTGACAGTAATGGCAGAGCTGTTTTTAAACAGCATATATATTTCCTGAGAACAGTTTCGGATCCTTCAGAGGTCCTAGTACATGGGTCGCTCAGATCACAGTTCTTTAAATGCCAAGTCTCAAAATCAAACTCTTTTTTAATGTTTCCAAGAACTCGGTTAATTTATTGTAACAGATTTTGAACCCTGTGATTTTCTGCATAAACAGTGAGGCTAGTAATGTTAGTCAGTCTTGCTCTACCCAAGACTCAAAAGCTTAATTTTTTTTCTCATGTTTGTATATCAGCAATGGGACTTTCCTAAACATATTCCACAAGCTTATTTAGAACACAGCATTAGTCCTCACTCAGGCAATATAATTTGTATATTCAAAAGACTTAATATCAGGGCTGCAAATGTATTAGCCTTTGATGTCATTTAAATATCAGAAATTGTTCCCAAAAGCTTCGCAAATCCCAGACTGCCTAATTAGGAAGAGACTTTGTTTTAAGTTTTACAATAATGATTTTTTTTTCTGCTGCTCTGTTCAAGAAGGAATGGTTTAAATGAGCATCAGTGGCAAAGTGGTTAGAAAGCAGTACTGCAGGCTACTTCTGCTGACTGCCGCCAATTTAGCAGTTCGAATCTCACCAGGCTCAAGTTGACTCAGCCTTCCATCCTTCCAAGGTCAGTAAAATGAGGTCCTAGATTGTTGGGGGCAATATGCTGACTTTGTAAACTGCTGAGAGAGGGCTGTAAAACACTGTAAAGCGGTATATAAGTGCTATTGCTATCTTCGCTGGATGAAAAGCATTTTGCTATCAAATAAGCTCATTGGTTAATTATTGTCTGTTGATCACGACTCTTCATCTTTACATGTTAATTTAGTTCATCAAAAATCCTTTTTTAAAAAAAGTTTCCTGATTTGATTAGACTCTGATAACCAAGCATTAAAAACATGTTCTGAGTTAATATCCAGCTGTGCCGTGCTGCAGATTTAGTGAAAGTCACACCTTGCACTTCAGTTATTGTAATTTGATGTTGGAAAAACTCCTGTTCACTTGCTGATGGTGAATGGTCCGTCATGGTCTACAACTACTGTAGCAGCCATGTAGGCTACCAATAGATTTCCCAGTACACTCCAAAATGTGGATTGTTCCTTTGTATCTACAAGACTATCTTTGATCAGAATCTGCCTGTCCTATGCAGTCTGTTCCGTTGGTTATGCTTCTGATTGCAACCCCACAAGATCAAGGGCCCCAGGCCCCATAAATAGGCTTTTTCTGCAGGCCTTGTAACACTATGGACTACCCTCCTTCCTGAAGTCAGATCTTCCTCTTCTCTGAATTATTTTAAGAAAAACAGATTAAGATTATCCTCTTCTGCTGAATTTAACAGAATGTGGGAAGTTGGCATGATATAATATTTAGCAGCTGTTTAATTATATTTTGACATTTTAAGGGCTTTATGCTGATCTTATGGCCTTTAGTTCTGCAGTTCGGCTGTTCAAATCTCACCGGCTCAGGGCTGACTCAGCCTTCCATCCTTCTGAGGTGGGTAAAATGAGGACCCGGATTGTTCTTGGGGGCAATATGCTGACTCTGTAAACCGCTTAGAGAGGGCTGAAAGCCCTATGAAGCGGTATATAAGTCTAACTGCTATTGCTATAACTGCTATTTATATGTTATTGTTCTGAGCTATCTCAATCTGGGCAGGTGACAAAAAACACAGTTTTCATGCTTCTTGAACTGCAATCTTCCTGTAAGCCACTCGGAGTGGCCCTGAATAGTGAGATAACCAACAAACACATTTAATAAACAAACAAAAACCAATACTTTCTATGATCATATCAGACACATGGCTTCAAGAAGGCTACACATTTTTCTACAAGTTCCTAGTATTAGATTATTCAAATGCGAAATATGAAAAATTAATTCCATCTATGTCATAGGACATCAAATGTTTTTGTTATCCATAGGTAATTTGACCATCTTTGATATCCCTTTTATCTTATTTTCTTTTTTAAAAAATGTCTGAATTCATCTAGACAGAACAATGGTCACACCACTGTTTTTTTTCCCCTGTCATCTTTCCTCGGTTGTTTCCAAATCACTCCAGTTGTTCTGAAAATAAGTACTACCATTTTACTCATCCATTTATAAACTTTTTAATGCTTTATTATCCTCAAATTTCAAAGTAACGCTACTTCAATTCTACAATTAGTTCTGCATCTTGAAGTATCTCTTTTATCATTTCAATGTTTATTATTTTAAACCATTGATGGTCATGGGAAAAAAAAACCTAATAATCCAAAGGTGGTATCTTAAAGAGGTCAACTGAAGACTTGTAAATCAATCTGAAAGCTTCTGAGTTTTTACAAACTCTTCCTTAGATAAGATAGCTAAAGTGCTTTAGAATAATTCTGTTTTTTGAAGAGGGCTTTAAAATCCACACTCGAAAAGGCCACACAAAAAAATACACACTTTTCCAAATGTTATAATACATGTTGGTCTAAAACACCACAACAAATCCAGGGTGTGGTAGCATGCAGTCTGGACTGTGTCTCTTGCAAATTGTTGCCAAAATGTCTCACTCTATCAGTGCGGGTTTCAGGAGGTACGCCCCGGTACGGGTGTACCGATGCCTGCCCGGAGCACCGGGTACCATTCCGGTATGGTGCTCTGGAGGGCCCACCCGCCCACCCATCATCCTTACCTGTCTTTAAACTCTTCAGCGCTTCCAGGCACATGCACGGCACGTACAGCGCATGCATGGAGCTCTGCTGAGCAGCTGGAGCGTCACGGAGGCAGCACTGAAGGGTAGGACGCAAATGCGTGTACCGGTTGCAACGGGGTCCGTAACCCACCACTGCACTCCAGACAACTGTTTTTTTTAAGTTGGCAAAGAGTTTTGCTGTCATGAGCACAAGACAGAAGTAGCTTAAATAGTAAGAGTGGATACACCATCAGCCTAAACAGCGTCTTACAGCAAGAACATTAGCTACTATTTTAGTCTTTTTATTTGGTTATTTAGAAAATATTTTTAGGTGGCCATCTTAAATGCATAACATGCATAAAATAAAATGCATGTTATAATTATGTATAAAATAAAATACACAATAATTTCCCTTCTCTTTTCACTTCCTTTTTTAACCAACCTATTTGATGAAAAATTCTGAAAAAGCACAAAAGCTGCACAGTCTGATCTGTGCTGGATTGCTGCCAAGGTCTAGTCTGTGTGTTAATAAATCCTTGAAGTATCTTTGTCTCAGCGTGCTTTGTTGTAGGACAAGGGGGGGGGGTCAGAACATGTGTGTGTGTGTGTGTGTGTGTGTGTGTACGTAGGTATGTACGTACATACAGTCGGTCAGTCCATTTCATACACACACAAATAATCTACATTATCTGCTGGGAGATTTGTGTTGTGTAGAGGGTTGAACATTGTGAAAACAGACTGTTGGACTACATGAGGCAGGGTTCTATCCAGGTGGGCACTGCTTATGTTTTATGTACTTACAAAATGCATACAAGTAGTCCTCAACATTCATTTAGCAACTAGTCAAAGTTACAGCTGCACTGAAAATAGTGACTTACACTTACAACCATTGCAGCATTCCCACAGCCACATGATCAACACCTGAGAATTTAGCCATTGGCATGTATTTACAATGGTTGCCACATCCTGGGATGAATTGTTCACCACATGTGACCTTCCCAGTTGGTTTCCGACAAGCAATTTGTTCACTTCATGACCAGATGATTCATTTAACAAGTGTAATGATTCGCTTAATAACCATGGCTGAAAAAGATTGTAAAAATTGGACAGGACTCACTTAACAACCACCTTGCTCGGCAACAGAAATTGTAGTCATAAGTCAAGGACTTCCTGTAGACTGACTGATATTCAGGTGAGCTGAAAAACATCAGGAATATTGTTGGCAATGTATGCTTCTCCTCCGCATTGGCACAATCAGACATGGAATTTATCCAGTCTCCAAGAATCTTTAAGAATCGTCTTGTTATTCCTTGCTGGCACTACCTCTGCTCTACTTTGGAGCCTATTTCTGTTCTTGAATCATTTTATTACCATTGTCAGGAGTAAAGAATCAGTGCTGCCCATTAAGTTGCTGCATGGATGATTTATTCAAATCTATACACTAGAATCTGGTCATCCAAAGTTCAACTGTAAATTGGTCAACAGAATTCAGGAGGGGTTGGACTTGGAGTCTTCATAGGAACATAACAATTCTAAGTTGATGGTGTGCTTAACTCCGCCCCCCTCAGCACTACCTGATCTTCTACAACCTTTCTCAAGAGCCTTCTATGCTATACTTTAAGTCTGATCAAGTTCCCATTTCTGTAAAAAATGTGGTGCTGGTTACCAACTCTTTTACAGTCCAGTGCAACCACTTCCACGCATGATTGGCTGGCTTTGAAACCAGTGGTTGTGACCATCATGAGTATTAGAGTTGGTGCAAAACTTGTTCCCTGAAGTCTTGAACCGAGGATAATTGTCCAATCACTTTGCAGGCTATTTTTTATTAAATTGTTCTAGTACTGAGACCTCTCTTAATAACTGCTTAACCTCATTTGTTCTCTCCATTATTGCCATCAGAATTGGTTGTCCATGGTAACCTTTAATCTTTCCTGCACAATAGCATCGTGAAGAATGGAAGTAAGGTAAAGACTTTTTAAAATTAACAATATATTTTTCACTTCATTCATGCAAACTGTAATAACACAGCTAATGCAATTCTTCTGTGTTATTCACCATCTGTTACATTTAAATACATGATTCATTTTTTAAACTTCACTATAGAAACTTTGAGATTTTGCATCCTTCATAGATTTTCTTAATCAGCATTTGTTTTGATATAAATACAGGCTTAAGTTCTTACTGTCATATCAAGTATCCATCCTGCAGTAACGACAAATTGCCGGGATGATGTTGAAATGTTAGGATATCTGTGACAGTTTGACAAAGCTAAGATTTCTTTTCCGCTTCGTAACATGATTTTATCCTGCAGTAAATAGTCAAATGTTCACATTATCTGTAAAATTGAGCTAGAGATTAACTCTAATGGGGTTAACAAGTAAAGGAGAAAGGTAAGAAAAGGCTTATGCCTCACAGCAAATATTTGAACAGGGTCACTCCCTTGATGAAATTCACCCACCCATTCCTGCTGGGGAGCAAAAACATGCTTTAAGAGAGCTTCACATTTGTGAGTTGATGCTTTACTATTCTTCAAAGCATCCTGAGATCATTTCTTCTTAAAAAAAAGGTTTAGCCATCTCTCTCGTATTTCTGATTTAACCAGTGCAAATTTAATTTCAGTTGAAACCTGGCTATGAAATTAACTCAGTGATATTTAAAAAGATTTGGAGACATTAGCCGATTCTCCTGAATTATAGTAGTCTAGTTAATGCATTTGGAATGTACCACAGAATAATGATGAAGAATAATTACGTAAGGGGAATGGATGAAATATGTGTCTTTTCCTCACTGCACAACAATTTGTTTCCACACAGGACTCTTTTGCATTTAATTGTGTGGAGCAGTGGTGGGATCCAAAAATTTTGAATATGTTCTGTGGGTGAGGCTTGGTGGGTGGCTTGGTGGGCATGACAGGGGAAGGATACTGTAAAATTTCCATTCCCTCCCCACTCCAGGGGAAGGATACTGCAAAATCCCCCTTTCTTCCAGATCAGCTGGGACTCGGGAGGCAGAGACTAGATGGGATGGGGCCAGTCAGAGCTGGTATTTACCAGTTCTCCGAACTACTCAAAATTTCCTCTACCGGTTCTCCACAACTGGTTAGAACCTGCTGAATACCACCTCTGGTGTGGAGCCTTAATCTACACCTCACTGCACTATTTTTTCACTCGCATTTACTTGAGCCTTAGTTAATACCTGTGCTTTGGTAGATATTATATTGAATCTTCTTCATTCTCAAAGTTACTCTGAGCAATATACATCTGGGTTATCTTCACGATGATATGCATGACGCATATTTTAAAAACCGCTGGGCTAGAACTATTTTTATTTATTTATTTAGCAATCAACTTTATGTGGCCATCCAACTCACGGAAAGTGATTCTGGGCAGTGTACAACACTCCAATAAAACCATAAGTGTAAAGCAAGCATTACCTAGATCCATTATATAATAATTATTGAAAATATTGAAAACTATAAAAACAGAACTAAACAAGAAAAGAAAATAATAGATGGAGAGATGTTAATAATTACAAAGCCACCTCACAAATTTACCTGTCCCTTGAAGTCCCCAGGTCTGCTGCCATAACCAGGTCTTGAGGGACCTTCTAAAGCTCAGGAGTGATGAGGGAAGAAGATTCTACAATGTGAACAACACAGCAGAAAAGGCTCCTCACTTAGGGTCTGCCAAATGTAGCTCCCTTGACAACGAAACTCATAATATTCCCATTCTGTGGAATCTAGTGGGACAGGCACATGAAACTGGGAAGAGATGGCTCATCAAATGTTAGCTCATGAACATTGTGACTGACTAGAATTTAAATACTTTTCTCATCTATAGAGAACTCTGGGAGAAGTTCATGTGAGTAGATAACTCAACCATCCCCACAGCTCCCCTGATCCCCACATGCCTTGATCTATTCCAAAGATCCTCTGAGACTTCACGGCAAATTCTGAGAAACTCAAAGAATAGGGAATCATCCCATCCTGTTTGTCATGGATGTGGTTTCTTTTCTCATTTCTGGATACCAGTTTGGAGGAGGAGAATGAGCCGGGTCCTGGCAGCTCTGGGAAAATAACTACGGGGATGTCTGTAGACATGTACCAGGGAGTAAAGGGCTCCAGCTCGAGGGAGCAGCTACAGCTGGAATGACCAGACGGGCAACAGATAAGCTCCAGCAGAGGAATGGCAGCTACAGCAAGTTAGCCTGGAGGCTTCAGGTGCAGAACAGCAGCAGCTGCCTGTGGTCAGCAAAGATGAGGTGGAGTCCATCTCTCCCCATGGTCCTAGGTAGACAGGCAAGAGAAACAACGCTGTTCGGCCAAATTACTTGCGAGGTGGCAGCTTTGCCCGTTGTGAGGGGCTGTACCAATGTTATCTATTTAATCCCACCCAAAGAGATGGGGGTTTCTGGAATAATGTGTCTAGTTTCCATGCTCTGTGTTCCTGCTTCTCGTTTGCATCCTTGAACCCGTGTTTGAACTTTGGACTGACGCCTGGATTGTGTATTGTGCCTTGTGGTTTATTACTAGCCAGGAACTCTTGTGTCGCTGTGTGTGGGTTGTCCAAGTCTTGTTGAGCTCAATGGCTGAACCTGCTCCTCATATTGGCTACTTTAGAACCACTGTGGGTTTGAATAAAGACCTTTAATTCATTGTGGTGTGTGTGTGTGTGTGTGTGTGTGTGTGTGTGTGTGTGTGCAGGTCTGTTCTGTTTTCAGGACATACTTCATTGTCTGAAAAGTTAATGGAATATTAAATTTTATCCACTAAAGGACAACACCCCTCTCTGAGTTAAAGTGACATGATTACTATATCTTGCTCCTTGGGATCTATTTAGAAACCTATGTTAAACTAGTAGAAATAATTTGATGAAAAATATCTAAAATTTAGGGCTTCTACATTTTTAAGATTTTCAGAAAAATTTAGGGAACATTATTTGCTCATTTGTTTTAAGGGAAAATGTTGCTAGAAATTCCCCTTTTCTCCCTTCCATTCTCTTTTTTTAATTGTTGAATATACATATCTAGTACCGGAGTCTCTATGAGCCTAGATTATATGAGAATAGTCAAGGAGACTTCAACCAACTAGGAATGCTGAAATGTCAAATGGAAGTAGAAGTATTGGATTATTGGATTAAGTTTGTTCCATATTGTGAGGACAGAGAAGGATATAGAAGAACACTAAGCATTTAGGTCAGGAGTGTCAAACTCAATTTCCTTGAGGGCCGCTTCAGGGTTGTGTTTAACTTCAGGGGGCTGGAATGGGCGTGGTCAGGGTAGGTGTGGCCAACTCGATGTCACTTGTGTCGGGGGGGGGCTATGGCAGCCCAAGAGCTCTGCCAGCAAAAACGGGCTCCTGAGCTCCATTTTCAGCTGCAACCGTCTCCTGCAACACTGCCAGCAAAAATGGAGCCTGTTTTCACTGGCAGAGACATCACAGGCCAGTCCTTCAATGTTTCCAGGGTGGCCCTATGGTCCAGATCTAAGCAACCTGTGGAACAGATCCGGTGTGTGGGCCTTGAGCTTGACACCTCTGATTTGGGTTAATATTTTCAGTTTCAAGAAATAGTATAATTGTATTACTGTTCTACAGTGCTTAAATAACTTTGGAATGAGGAACATCATGTCCTCAGGATTTATCTAGTACATGACAGATGAAAGAAATGATCAAGGATATTTAAAGATGGATGAATATGAAAAATATAGCATCTTTGACATCTAGTCCCTTCCAGGGTTATTCTTTCTGTAAGGTATTACGGTTTGTTAGCAAATGGGAAATAGTTTGCATATTTCCGGGTGATTTTCTTGTTTAAGTTTTTTATCTCTTGCCAAAAAACTTGCAAATTCATGTATGACATTATATCTTTGCTGTATCTTCAACAGCATCATGATAAGGTACACATACATAGTCCTTAGGGATTCTTTCCTTGAGGAAAAATTAATCCTAGGCAGGAAATATTAGAATGTATTATTTCTTGTTTAAGAGGCTATGCTACATTCAATTGCAAACACTTTAAAAATATATTGATCCAAAAAAGTGCTATGGCAATATAGAAAACCAAGACATTTATTGTAATATAAATGGTAATATAAATATAATAGTAGACATTGATTGAAATTCCAATCCCATGTATACAATTCAAAAATAAACCCCGCTGAATCCCAAATTCAATGAAGATTATCTCAATATTAAGGTGAAAAATAAAATTTCAGCCCTGCTCTGAGACCTATCTTGAATGACATATACAAGTCCTTACAAAAACTGAAGGATTGCGTGTATATGTTAAGATAAGGAAGGCAGTGCACTGGAGCCAACTACAAACCATGAATTTGATCTCAGATTTTTCAGTTATTTCTTGAAGCGGAGAAAGATTGCAAATCCTTTTGTAACTACAATAAACATTTAAAAGTCAAAACCACATGGTTGCTGATGAATGCTAGGCTTCCTGTATTGCATTGATGATGGGTGTTTGTTCTTACAGACTAACATATTAGGAAAATATTTATTTTTAGAGAGAAAACTTTAGAGAGTCAACAGAAAGTTTTTTGACATTCTTTTCATATGTAGATACGTAGCAGTAGCAAATGTTTTATTGTTAGCAGATATTTTGTTATAATTTTGGAAAAGAGGAAAATATTTTTAGGTATTTAATATAACATATTTTCAGAGTATAAGACACACCATTTTCCCCTCAAAAAGGAGGGTAAAAATCTGGATGCATCTTATACACTGAATACAGCATTTTTTGCCTCCAGAAACCTCACCCCCTTTGAAAAAATGACTGTGCATAGCCTTTGGGAGGCTTCCAGAGTGCTCCTAGAGGCTGGGGAGGGCAAAAATAAGGGGAAAATGGGCCATTTGTTGCTTGTTTTTGCTCCCCCAGCCCCCAGAAGCACTCTATATGCCTCCTAAAGGCTAGGCATGCCCCTTTTTTTGACAAAAAGTGGGCCAGTTTTCGTGAAAAATGGGCCATTTTTGGGAGGTCTGCAGAGTGCAAAACCTTTTTTTTAAAATTTGCCTCTTCAAAATCTTGATGCATCTTATACTCCGGTGTGTCTTATACTCTGAAAAATACCATAGTTTTCTGTAATATTTTTTAAAGAAGTGAGAATATATGCCTTGGCTTCTCTATCTGAATGTACAGTATAAGTGTACATGGAGCTGACATAGATTTATATTTCACTCCTTAGAGGTGGATTCTACAAAAAGTTCAGATAATGAATTAATAGACTTCAGCATCACTGAAGAGAAATGTTTCCAAATCAGTATCTTTCATACAGTGCAAAATATAACAAGTTTGACTTATCTGTTCCAATAAATTATAAGAAGTAAGTGTGAAGTAAACTCTGAAAATGATTTTTTTTTTTAAAATGTCTGTTGTGTATTACAAAGTTTAATTGAATAGAGAAGTTATTCAGGTCATGCCAAACAGGTACCGGTAGTCCTTGACTGACCACCACAACTGAGTCCAAAATTTCTTTTGCTAAGTGAAAGATTTGTTAAGGGGGTTTTGCTCAATTTTATGACTTTTCTTGCCACAGTTGTTAAGTGAATCACTGCAGTTGTTTTCTTACAGTTATTAACATGGTTGTTAAGTGAATCTGGCTTCTCCATTGGCTTTGCTTATTAGAAGGTCGCTAAGGGTGATCACATGACTCTGGGACTCTGCAACCATCATAAATATGAGTCAGTCACCAAGCGTCTGGATTTTGATCACATGACCATGGGAATGCTGCAAATGGAACAGTCATAAATGTGAAAAATGGTCATAAGTCACTTTTTTCAGTGCCGTTGCAACTTTGAATAATTGCTAAATGAACCTACTACCAATAGTAAGGTAGTTACTATTACCTGTATTAGGTAATCACTGATACCTGTAGTTGGAGTGAAATAATCATAAGTATAATCAGAGCCAAGGTGGCGCAGTGGTTAAATGCAGCACTGCAGGCTACTGCTAGATCAGCAGTTCAGCGGTTCAAATCTCACCGGCTCAGGGTTGACTCAGCCTTCCATCCTTCCGAGGTGGGTAAAATGAGGACCCGGATTGTTGGGGGCAATATGCTGACTCTCTGTAAACCGCTTAGAGAGGGCTGAAAGCCCTATGAAGCGGTATATAAGTCTACTGCTATTGCTATATTGCTATTTGGACAAATATTTCCATTTGCCCTCCCTTTCTTTTCATATGATGCATTTGGTGCTGATGGCAGTCATAAAATTAAGTTCTGTCCAGGATTTTAATTTTGGGGAGAATTTTACTATACACTTGTGGCCCTTTGGTAAGAGAGAATTATAATTTCATATCATAAGAGCTCTTTTATTTAGATTTCTGGGGCACTTATCTGCTCTCTCCATGAAATATTAATGAAAAATTTATTTCTCTAAAAGTAACAGAATTTTGCTGCTTTATATGTAGGCCTCACCCCATTAAGGAATAATAAGAACTATTAAGGAATAGTTTTGTGTTGTTCATTATATTGATTGTATTTTTATTGCTCAATGACCGAAATAAAGTTCTCTCTATCCGATAGAACAGTTCACATCACAAAGGAAGATCTGCACCTCGGCTTTAGAGACCAAGTTATTATTGTTAAATTGCTGGAAACAGGTGGACGACTATTAGCAAGGGAACCCAGCTGAGTTAAAATTATTTACTTTGACCCGATAGGTCAGCCATAAGCGATTCCCCAGCTCATGCTGTACGTCTCAGAAAGAATTAAATTTAGCAATCTGTTAGCCTTCCTCTCTAGTTTGGTTTCTCTGGATCTGTTCGATTTAACAAATTCCCCCTCAGCCCTGTCTTTGGTCATGCTGGCTGTAATCCCAACCCCACATACAAGAGACCAATTTAGGGAAGGCCACGGTACATATAAGAATCCTATTTATGGGGACCACCAAGCAGTAAAATGACAGCAAGAACTCTTCAAAGAAGTGGAAGGAAATGGACAATTGCGTTTCCCTCCTGAAGTCTTCAAAAGGCATTCCCGTTTTTTATGAAGTACTTAATCTTTCACCGCTCTTCAGAGCCATGAAGTTATTTTTCCTAGAACCAGATACAAAGTCTCCTAAAATACCACCAGGAAAGGTATTTTTCTTTTGCAGAAAAAGAAACACACATACCGTATCTACATACCTCAATATGTTTCTTTAAATTGTAAGACTAGCAGGATGAAGAAACTTTAAATGTTTAGATGGGAGAAGAACCTTTTCAGCTGCTTACTGAAATTCTTAAATTTTCGGGTGATGTGTGCTATACAGGTAGTCCTTGACTTATAACCACAATCGAGCCCAAAATTTCTGTGATTAAATGAAACATTTGTTAAGGGAGCTTGCCCCATTCTGCAACTTTTCTTGCCACAGTTGTTAAGTGAAAAATTCTTCTCCATTAACTTTACTTGTCAGAAAGTCACAAAAGGGATCACCTGACCCCAGGACACTGCAACTGTCATAGATATGAGTCAACTGCCAAGTGTTTGAATTTTGATCACATGACCATGAGGATGCTATAATGGTGGTAAGTGTGAAAACTGGTCATAAGTCACTTTTTTCAATGCCGTTGTAACTTTGAATGGTCACTAAATAAACTGTTGTAAATCAAGGACTACCTGTACTTTAAACAATATTCCTTGAGTTGCTTTCCCCCATTTCTTCCTTTTTAAAAAAATCCTCCACTTGCTGACTCCTTGTGCAACATTCATTATATCATATGGTTGAATGTAGCTGATAGTCACTAGTATTTGAAAGCCAGAGAAGAGGGACTAAAATACAAATGGAAGATTCTTTGAATTCATCTGCTTCTTATTGAAAACCAAAGGGCCATTTGTCCATAAAAGTAAAAGATAAAAAAGATGTATGTGCTATTCGTTCCCGACTCTAGGGGGCGGTGCTCATATCTGTTTCAAAGCCGAAGAGCCAGCGCTGTCCTAAGATGTCTCTGTGGTCCAGTGACGTGCGGTGAGCTTCATGGCTGGTGAGGCAAGCGCAAAAGCCCCGCAAAAGCCCCGGCGCCACGTCCGCCATAGAGCGGGACCCTCACCGGCCATGAAGCTCACCGCACGTCACTGATCTATAACCACCCTTGGCAGGACATCCTGCCCCCCCTCCCCCAGGACCTCCCCCCATGTCCCTCCACAAATAAATAAATTGAATTCCTCCCCCCTGCCCCCTCCCTCTGACCCACATACCTTCCAGCTGCATCAAAAATGCTAGATTTGGTCTAGCCAGGGCCAGGCAGGCTAGGCTAGTTGCTGCTAGAGTCACCACGTGGATGACTCTGCTTAAATGTTTTAAAATAGGCTCTAAACAAAGTGCTCTCTGCAGGAGGAGGCGGGAGAATCACGTGCCTCATTTGCATACAGAATTTTTGCTTTTTAACCCTTGGTTAACTCTTAAAAGGCAAAAAATTCCATATGCAAAGGAGGCCCATAGTTTTCTAGCCTCCTCCTACTAACTCCACTAAGGAGACTCAGAGTCACTGTGACTTAGAGTCTGGGAGCAACTACCTTGGCCTTTTTAATTATTTTAAAAATAGTTTCCTTTTCCTCAGGAGACTGGTGAGGCCCCGCCTCCCCTGCCTCTAGTGACTGCACGTCACTGCCGTGGTCATATGGCCGACATGAGTAAATGCCAAAGGAGCACAGAACGCTGTTATCTTCCTACCAAAGGTGGTTCCTATTTTCTACTTGCATTTTTACATAGGTTCTACTAGATTGGCAGAAGCTGGGACAAGTAACGGGAGCTCCCTAGCAGCGCTAGGGATGCAAACCGCCAAACTGCCAACCTTTCAGCATCTTAGCCACTGAGCCTCCGTGTCCCATTTGTCCATACATAATCTGAAAAAAATATCCACCACAGTAAAAAGGGTGTATATATGAAACTCGAAGCTCAACTTTTATTAATTTTATATCTCAGATATAAAACAGTGGCTCTGTTAAATATCATATTTGTTGAACAGAGTTCATACTTGCTAATAAGATGACATTTGAAGCTGCCATTCCTACAAAGTATAGCTAGGTTACCACTCTCCTGAAAGTATCACATGAATGTCATACTTGGTTTTCAATTTTCATAGATCCATTGGGTTACAAAGGCCATTCATGCGATCAAATCCAAACTATGCTCAGTGCAGGAACTCAAATTAAAAATGTCTATGACTAATTGCTGACTAGCCTTTGCTTTAACAGATCCCGTAAAGGTCACAACTCTCCCTAGATAATTGATTCCACTGTTGAACTATTGTTATTGTAAGCAGTCCTGTTTAAATATCTACTAACCTTTTTCTTCATTAAATCCATTATTCTATATCTTACACTCTGGAATGGTTGTCTTCAGAGGTGGAATTCTGCCGGTTCGGACCGGTTCACCAGAACTGGTAGTGGAAATTGCCCTCTGTTGCAGTGGTTGGATTTTAAAAAAATTATTACCAGTTCTGTGGGCATGGCTTGGTGAGCGTGGTTGGGCAGGCATGGCAGGGGAAGGGTACTGTAAAATCTCCATTCCCTCCCGATCAACTGGGACTCAGGAGGCAGAGAATAGATGGGGGCAGGGCCAGTCAGAGGTGATATTTACCGGTTCTCCGAACTACTCAAAATTTCCGCTACCGGTTCTCCACAACTGGTCAAAACCTGCTGAATTTCACCTCTGCTCTGTTGGGCTTTGAATTTGAGTTTGTATTCTGATTGGTGTTCAGACTCCCATGGGGCCATGCGGGGGCAACCCTGTAGGCTGTCCTGAGTCCCAAGCTTGGTTGACTCTTGCTGGGTGATGATGTAATGAAAGGGCTTTGGGATTCCTATTATGGCTCTGTCTGAAGGAGGTAGATCTTTGTTATGTAGAATAGACTAGCCCATGGGCCTTAATGGCCTGTTGACAAAGGTGGGGAGGGCTGAGTTCATGCCTCCCTTTTAGTGGAAATATTCTGCTCTTTTAATATTTTCTAAAATATTTTATTTTTCTAGGAGAGGGGTGAGAGCTAACTTCCTGCAGAATCATGCAGTCTTGAGAAATTGCTGTCTTTGGAAAACTGCAGATTAGAGTCCCTGGTATCCCAGAACAGGAGGAAAATGAGGATTTGCTCACCCTGATATGCCCACTTTGGAGGTCACTAAAAAGAATACTAAACATGCACACACAGCATTTTGTCAATACTACAAGTCTACATGTTTAATATTCTTTTTAGTGACCTTCAGAATGGGGCATATGCCCATGTGATCCAAGTAATTTATGAAGCAAGCAAGTCTTCCTTTTTATACTCTCTCTTCTTTTCCCAAGGAAGACAATTACTGGTAGATTTCCTACCTCCTAGAAGAAAACAAGATCATTTTATCTGTGATGTAGCCTAATTTTGCCTCACAGCCAGGCAGAAAATATTGTCCAATAAAACTGTATTTTCTTTGATACCTTCAAAACGTTATCCTCTCTTCCTCCTTTTTCTTTTCTACTTTTTAAAATGGCTATTTTTATGAGCTATGTAGAGTTTTATGTACTGTGCAGCTTTGTACATATGTAGGTCAAAGGCATTAATTATGTTTACTAACCTACCCTCTGGGATCCACTAATATTTGACCTGCATTTGCAGTTTCCCAAATATTAAATGCATATCTATAATTATTTCTGATGAAATACCGTTCTTTTCAGTGGACATACTGTACACTGCAAAGTGCTTTGTCTATTTTCTCGAGATCACCTACTTGATCTCGCAAAGGTTTCATAGCCATTGTCCTTTTTTTTAAAAAAAAAAGTTCTTTGCAAAACTGTTGAAAAAGAGGCAATTTTCTTGTCTAGAGAATAACGCACCCAGTGACCAGTTTTTTTAGCAGCAGAAGGAACCATATCACAGAATTAGCAGAGGAACTGATTAAAGAAGATAAGAGCTGTCTATGGAGATTCTCAATCATCCAGGTCATGGTTGTCCCAAAGCTGTTTTTTCAATCTTTGTCTCAAACAAAAGAATAGAATAAAAAGAGTTGGAAGGGACCTTGGAGATCTTCTAGTCCAAACCCCTGCTTAGGCAGGAAACCTGACACCACTTCAGACAAATGATTATCCAACATCTTCTTAAAAACTTCCAGTGTTGGAGCATTCACAACTTCTGGAGGCAAGTTGTTCCACTGATTAATTATTCTGTCAGGAAATGTCTCCTTGGTTCTAAGTTCCCTCCTTGATTAGCTTCTTGAACTACTCTCAGGTGCTTTGAAGACTAGTTTGACTCCCTCTTCTTTGTGTCAGCCCCTGAGATATTGGAACACTACTATCATATCTCCCCTAGTCCTTCTTTCTATTAAACTAGACATACCCAGTTCCTGCAACCATTCTTCATATGTTTGAGCCTCCAGTCCCCTAATCATCTTTGTTGCTCTTCTCTGCACTCTTTCTAGAATCTCCACATCTTTTTTACATTGTGGTGACCAAAACTGAATGCCGTATTCCAAGTGTGGCCTTACCAAGGCATTATAAACTGGTATTAACACTTCATGTGATCTTGATTCTATCCTCCTGTTTATGCAGCCTAGAACTGTGTTGGCTTTTTTGGCAGCTGCTGCACACGGCTGGCTCATATTTAAATGGTTGTCCACTAGGACTCCAAGATCCCTCTCACAGTTACTACTATTGAGCAAGGTACCACATATATGAATAAACATTACTGCACGCATATCAGATTGTTGTTTTGGTAGAAAAAATTCCCCTTCAAATTTGACATGGGAGATCAGGAAGAGAAACTGCTTTACAAAAATGACAGATGGGGAGATCAAGGCCACAACATTGGAAGAAAAAAACACAATACCTTTCATTGTATCATATATCCTGGTGCAAATTACCCTTTTGTTTATGTTGTGCATTAAAGCCATAGATGTTATTCCTCTTCATCCAGTATCATAATTCTTAATCAAATAATCAAAATAATTCTTACCTCAATAGGAATCTTCAAAGTATGACCTTAAAAATAAAACCAATCAATTATTCACTTCTATTCAGTCTTTATTATGGTCCACAGACCAACACCAAAAAATTAAACATCAAAACAAAACAAAACAAGGCATTGTGATATATTACAATTAATGGTGAAATCAATGTGTGACCAAATTTTGTCCACTTTTACAGACAGAGTAACGAAACTTAGCTATGTTGTTCGAGGAATTGAATCATATTCATGCGACAATAATAGTTTTACATAAAAATGATTATAGCGTTTCTGGGATAGTCATGTAAGGTGTGATGAGTCTTTGAGTGCCTACAGTGGGTGGCCATACAGTAGGACATGAGCTGTGATTTCAATGGCCCCTTGGCCCCAGGGTCAATCAATCACTCAGTTGCTACTGTTAATTGATTAAAGGATGCTTTAAAAAAATAAAGGGTCATGGTGGCTCAGTGGCTAAGACACTAAACTAGTTGATCAGAAAGGTCGGCAGTTCGGCAGTTCAAATCCCTGGTGCCATGTAACAGAGTGAGCTCCCATTACTTGTCCCAGCTTCTGCCAACCTAGTAGTTTGAAAGCATGTAAAAAAATGCAAGTAGAAAAATAGGAACCACCTTTGGTGGAAAGGTAGCAGTGTTCCATGTGCATTTGCTGTTTAGTCATGCCGGCCACATGACCACAGAGACGTCTTTGGACAGGGCTGGCTCTTCGGCTTTGAAATGGAGATGAGCACCACCCCCTAGAGTCAAGAACGACTAGCACATATGTGCAAGGGGAACCTTTACCTTTACCTAAAAAAAATAGGGCATATTCTGATGCAGAACATAGATGTCTACAATTCCATTACCTGATTTTATCATATCTCACCTTTGTACCAGAATATTACAGAAACCTGTAAAAACCTGTGCCACGAACAGCCATAAACGAGAACATTCCACCCTGAGACAGACAGGAAATAGGTTTGCTTAAGTGCAGAAAGACGAGCCCACCTTTCCTAACCTCTTCCCATATTTGCGCAGTTTTGCTGCAGCTTCCTTTTAAGATAAAAAGGAAAGAATATAATTCCTCTCTTTTGTCAGGTGGGGATTCCCCACCCCCACAGCCTCCAGAGACAAACACTAATCTTACACTAATGGGAGATTATAATATGGTATTATATGTAAAGAATACTTAGGATGCATGGTGTCTCTTTGGAAGCCCTGATCTTAATTGTGTGACTATCATAGTGTAAATAGCTTTTTGTGTTGACTTTTCTGATGAATTAAAAAAGAAAAAAAAGACACCAAATTTTCTAGAAAAGACAGAGACATGGACTATTTCATCAGAATATAACAGAAAGCACATAGCAGTCTTTTCCAGCTCCAAAATGCATTTAAAGTACAGGTAATGTAATCCACTTTCAAGCATTCATTTAGTGATTGTTCAAAGTTACAACAATATTGAAAAAAGTGTCTTATGGTCATTTTTCACTTTTACACCATTGCAGCAGCCTCATGGCCGTATGATCAAAATTTCAATGCTTTGCAACATTTATGTATTTATCAATGTGGTGGCGCAGTGGTTAGAATGCAGTACTGCAGGTTACTTCTGCTGGCTGCCGGCTGCCTGCAGTTTGGCAGTTCAAATATCACCAAGCTGAAGGTTGACTCAGCCTTCCATTTTTCCAAGATGGGTAAAAAGACGACCCAAATTATTGTGGGGCAAAATGCTGACTCTATAAACCTTTAAGAGAGGGCTTTAAAGCACTGTGAAGCGGTATATAAGTCTAAGTGCTATTGCTATTGCTATGAGCCACGGCAATGTTCCGGGGTCATGTGTTCAACATTTGTGATACTCTGACAAGCAAAGTCAATGGGGAAGCCAGATTCATTTAATAACCATGTTACTAACATAACAACTGCAATGATTGACTTAGCAAGAAAGATCGCAAAATGGGGCAAAACCAGTGGTGGGTTTCAAACATTTTTAGAATCTCGTCTGTAGGTGTGGCCTGCTTTGTGGGAGTGGCTTGCCAGCCATGTGACTGGGTGGGAGTGGCTTGCTGGCCATGTGACTGGGTGGGAGTGGCCAACTTGTAAAATGTGGTGAAACTCACTTAACAACACTCTTGATTAGTAGCCAAAACGTTGGCTCAGAAACTCTGGCATTTGAAGAACACAAGTCTTAAAGCTGTCAAGTTACAAGACCCTTGAACCCCTAACGCTTTAGAAAAAAACCCAGGGGTGTTCAAACTTGACAGCTTTAAGACTTGTGGACTTCAACTCCCAGAATTCGTCCTCTCACTCTTCATCTTGATGATGTGTGGACGGGCGGAGGGAGGGAACTGGAATTTCATTCTAAACGGCACTGTAGATTTGTGGAACCAAACTGGGCCACACTGGGCCAAACTGACTTAACAATTGTCTCACTTAGCAAGAGAAATTTGGGGGTCAATTGTTATTGTAAATCAGGGGCTATCTGTACAATTTTCAGCATGTGAGCTTACATTCCCAATATAACTGGAGTCTATAGTGATCCTGATAATGTTTGTAATGGATAGGGTGACCAGACGTCCCGCATTTGGCGGGACAGGCACGCCTTTTCATAAATTTTCCCGCGTCCCGGGCCTTTCTTTAAAAAACACGCTTTATTTTGGCGCTCGCAGCTCCCTCGCTCCCCCACCTATCAGCTGCTAGCAGCTAGCTCGCTGGCTCGTTCCATTCTATCCTACACAAAAATCTAAGCCAGCCCAGCCTGCCGCTCACTGATTGGCTGGAGTCCGCTTAGCTTAGCACGCCTGCGTGAGTCTCCATTTCACTTCGTCTTTTGTTTTGGTTGCAACTGCTTAGGCTTAGCTTAACTCACTGGTGAGTAATGGAATGGACTGGTACCGGTGGAATCGGGAGGCGCTGGGGGGAGGAGACAGCCCTCATCTCCTCCTTCTCCCCCTTTGCGGATTTTCACCTCGCGCAGAGAACTTCCACTCGGTCCCGGAGCTTCTGCCGGTGTGGCGGCCCCTGTGCTGTGGTGGGAAGCGACCACGTCGCGAGTCCGCGAGGCGTGGTCACTTCCCGCTGCCCTCCCCTGCGGCGGCGGCTATTTCACTCGTGCAGAGAACTTCCACTCGGTCACGGAGCTTCTGCCGCACGTGGCAGCCCCTGTGCTGCGGTGGGAAGCGACCATGCCGCGAGTCCGCGAGGTGTGGTCGCTTCCCGCCGCCCTTCCCTGTGGCGGCGGCTGTTTCACCTCGCGCAGAAAACTTCCACTTGGTTCCAGAGCTTCTGCCGCCTGTGTCGGCGCTGCACAGGGGCCGCCATGGGCGGCAGAAGCTCCGGAACCAAGTGAAACTTCTCTGCGGGAGGTGAAACAGCCGCCGCCGCCTCGCTCTCCTGCGTGTCTCAAAGTGTGTCTCAAAGTGGTTGCTATTCTATGGGCAGGCCAGGTTGGTGCAAGGCAGCTTTGCCAGATTTGGTGTGTTTCACCCTCATTGAATGTTATATCGTATAAAATCATATAATTTTAATTTTTTTTAGATTATTAACATAATGAGTAAGAAAAGAGGATGCAAATTCAACGATGATCTAAGAAGTGAATTTCCTTTTCTTAAAAAAACCAAAAGCGATCACATAGTAAGATGTGAGAAATGTAATGGTGAATTTTCTATTTCGCACGGTGGGAGGCATGATATTACAAAGCACTTGGAGACGCAGAAACATAAAAGATATGTAGATGCTGCTGCATCTTCCTCCAGAATGCAGGAATATTTTCGTAAACCAATGTATGCAGACGAAGAAAAGAAATTAGCATTAGCAGAAGGACTTATGTCTTTTCATGCTATTAATCACAATCATTCCTTCAGATCTATGGACTGTACATCACAAGTTGTCAAAAAGTTATTCAACAAAAAATTTACCTATGCTAGAACAAAATCCAAGGCAATTGTGCGTAATGTGCTTTCCCCATATGCATTTTCAGAATTAAACAAAAATCTAGAGAAAATTAATTTTGTATCCATATATTCTGATGCATCTAATCATAAGGATATCAAATTATTTCCAACCCTTATTAGATTTTTTGATTCGGGAACTGGAATACAAATTAGAATTTTAGATTTTGTTTCTTTGCCTGGCGAAACTTCTGAAATAATTTTTAGTTCCATTGTTAATATTTTGGAACAAAACAATTTAAAACACAAAATAATTGCATATTGTGGAGACAAGACGAATGCAAATTTTGGAGGAAAAGCGAGAAGAGGTACAAATAATACTTTTTATAAATTAAACAAAAACCTTAATCAAAACATTATTGGTGTTGGTTGTGCAGCACACATAATACATAACGCCATTCAAACAGCTGCTGACTTGTTGCCCATAGATGTGGAAAATATTATTGTTAAAATATATTCTTATTTCTATATATACACTGTGCGCGTTGAAATGCTTAAAGAATTTTGTGAAACTGCGGAAGTCGAATATCGCAAAATACTTGGATACAGTAAAATGCGCTGGTTAGCTCTTTTGCCAGCTGTCGAAAGAATTTTGCAAATATACGATCCTTTGAAGTCCTACTTTCTATCACAGGATAAATGTCCTAGAATTTTAGAAGAGTTTTTTGAAAAAGAATCTTCAAAAATTTGGCTAGAGTTTGTACACAATCAAGCAGCTGTTTTTCAAAATAGTATAAAACTTATTGAAGGTGACAAAATTTCGGTAATCGAAGTAGCAAATGAACTTAATAATTTAAAATTTCAGTGTCAAAAGCAATTAGAAAATATTTTTATTCCCATAACTATCCGTAATAGTATAAGGCAGCTAGAAGAACAAGGTGCAATAAATCGTGCAGACACCATGAATCATGTTTAAAAGTTCTATAGTAACTGCGTAGATTATTTAGAAGAGTGGACGGTACATTATAATGATATTGAACATTTTAATTGGGTTGCATTAAAAAAAGAACTTGATTGGCATGATGTGCAAAAATCATTCGATCATATTAATCAAAATTTCCCAAATAGAGATATTTCTGAAACTAATCTTTTTATTGAGGTATCATATTTAAAACAATATATGAATAAGGAAAAGGTTGAATCTTGGGCATCAGCAAAAATGACAATAGAGAACAAATGGCTAGAAATATTTCATCATTTTCAAACAAACCATATTTCATACAATAATGTATTAAAAATTGTGGAATACGCGCTGTCCTTACCAGGAACTAATGCTGCGACTGAACATGTTTTTTCTACGGTAAATCAAGTGTGGACATCAGAAATATCACAATTAAGTGTTGAGACTTTGAAAGCCATTTTATGTGTCAAATATAATTTAACAAATTCGTATGAAAAATTTCATGACCTTTTAAACAATGACAGCAATCTACTAAAAAAAAATTCACTCAAGTGAGAAATATGCCAAAGAGTAAAATTATTCTGTACATAATTTTTGTCAATATATTTAATAAATATAAATGTAAATAAACGTATTATATTTGTACTGTACATAATTTTTGTCAATATATTTAATAAATATAAATGTAAATAAACGTATTATATTTGTAAATTGTAGTTATGTTGAAATAAAAAAATATTACAATACTATTTTTGTGTTGTATGAAAATTTTTGTTGCTCCGTATAAAATTTTAAATCAACACCCCCCCCCCCCCCGGGTCAAAGGTGTCCCTCTTTACCAATCTGAAAATCTGGTCACCTTAGTAATGGACGATGTTTTCCGGTTAGCTGGTGACACTGAGAAGGGGAGGGGAAAGAAAGCTGAAGGAATAACTAATTACAGGTAGTCCTCAACTTACAACAGTTCATTTAGTGGCCATTCTTAGTTACAACAACAATGAAAAAGTGACTTATGAACATTTTTCACACTTATAACCATTGCAACATCCACATGGTCTTGTGATTTACAATTGTTTCACTTAACAATGGAAAATATGGGCTGAATTGTGGTCATGAGCCGAGGGCTACCTATACTTTGTTCTAAAGCAGTGGTTCCCAAACTTGGCAACTTTAAGACTTGTGGACTTCAACTTCCAGAATTCTCCAGCCAGCTCTGCTGGGAGTTGAAGTCCACAAGTCTTAAAGTTGCCAAGTTTGGGAACCACTGTTCTAAAGGATAGATTTTTAGTTTTAAGACGACTTGCTGTGCATTGTGCTACCAATCTACAAGGTTTTTCAATTTTGTATGTGAATTAGCACCGGTGGAGAAGGGGAGTTAGAGATAACACACATAATGTATGTCTTTATGTTCATAAATAAAAGGATCTAAGATTGTAAGCCTGAATTAAATAAATATCTCCCAAAGCCTGCCAAGATAATAACAAAGGGAGAAATGATTTAGGGTAATAATTCAAGAAAAAGTGAATAAGAGACCATCAGGGGGCACTCTTTCATATTTCAGGCATGCAGCCAGGAATTTAGCTGAGAGAAAGCTTAAGGGTGTGAGGATTCATCACAGAACAGCTGGAACATAAATATACACTACAATGCTGAAACGTATGTAATTGTATTATTTCCTACCAGACCATTAGGTAGAGGGCTGCAGGCAAACTTGGGCTTTATTTCAGCACAATTAAAAAAAAATCTGGAGAGATTTATTACAACCATGACTTTGCCACCTAATGAAAAATGATAGTTTGGAAGCTGCACTGTTCTCAAAGGAGAAGCTGATGCTTTTTTGAGGGAACCTCCTGTTTCGGTGGGGAAATGGGATGAAGATTGAAGTAAGGCTGATGCTCTGGCTCCTTTCTAGCTAAATCATTGTTACATTTTGAAAGGTAGCCCCATCTGAAAATCTTGGTTAAGATTGCTTCCTATTATGGATTGATTAAGCTGGTATGCTGCCTTTCTCTTAAAGACCTCACGTTTCTCTCTATGACAATCAAGTGAGCTAGATTAAACCTTCACAACAATTAGGTCAAGCAGACTAAAGTGAAAGATGATAAGGGATCGATGCAAAAGAGATTGGAAGTCAATGTATTGTAAAAAATCTAGGTTTCTACAACAAATATTTTCTTTACGGATTTTGTTTAAATTAAGCAATAGGGAAGGCTAGGCAAGAGAAAAGGCTTAAAATATTGAAACTCTAATCAACCTATTCTCCAAAGCAAGTGAGGGCAGAACAAGAAGCAATGGATGGAAATGAATCACGGAGAGAACCAACTTAGAAGTAAGGGGAAATTTCCTGACAGAACAATTAATCAGTAGAACTACTTGCCTTCAGAACTTGTGAGGACTCCATCACTGGAGGTTTTTAAGAAGAGATTGGACAGCCATTTGTCCTAAATGGTATAGGGTTTCCTGCTTGAGCAGAGGGTTGGACTAGAAGACTTCCAATCATCATCTTTCCAGCTCTGTTATTCTGTTATTCAGTCCTTAGTAGTATCTTAGCATACTTAGTGTGATATAACTCAGTGTTATTGAAGTGTGGAGTCTTGGGACTACAATTCCCATGAGGCTCTGTTTCATGTTCATCTCTCATCTCCATGCCAGAAGCAATTGTCCAACGGGAAAAAGAAAAGAGATGGGATAGAATTAAGAAAGATTAATTGCAAGGGAAAGGTTCATACCTGCTTGAGGACCATATCTATGAAGGGTTGGCTATTTCTCCATTAATGATAGCATGATCCAACCATCGCTGAGGCAGTATAAAGCCTGCCCCCTTGTTATTTCAGCACAAAAATTGTGGAATTCTTGTTGCTTTTTGAGCTTGGTTGTTCACTTGTAGACATTTCATTACCCAACTAGGTAACATCAACCAACCAATCAACCAATCAACTTCAGAGAGCAATAAGAGTGATCCAGTACTGAGCAGGTACCCTGCTGAAGAGCTGGATTTCAGACTGGGTTGTTGCAACTTAAATCAAATACTTTTAAGCCAAAGGCTGAGTTTATTATTATATTTAGTCCCTACATTTCTGATTATCCCAAGACTCAAGGTAACTGGCTACACTACATTAAAAAGAATATAAATATTCTGTTTAAAATTAATAAAATTACATTCAAAAATAGATTAGAATCAATCATTAACAATCAATTTACCATCAAAAGCTTGGGGAAAGAAATGTATTTTATCATCATCCCAACCACAGAAGGAGTGAAAATTTCTTATGTCTTATGACTATATAATTATATGTTTGAAAGTGTTTGAGCCTGTATCACTTCAAATAATCCAGTATGACATATTGATTTAATATTCTTTAGCAAATACAAGGCGTGATCTACAAAATTACAGCAATCGAACTTTTAACCAGTCAGATGTCCTACTGTGGATCCTAGCTAACATGATGCGAATTAATCTCAACACACCAGATTCTAATTTGAATGTTTCCTTTTCATTCTGGCAAATACAATTGATTGACTCCTCCCAAAATACATTAAAACATTTGCCTGGAGTAGTTGCAAAGCCTTGTTCTATATGTATGTCAAAAAAAGGGGGCCTCGGTGCTTTTCATTCATCTTCATGTTCTCCTTGCTTCTGTATAAATAGTAATAATGCTCAGCCTTGTTTACAGGTTTATTATCACTAGTAATTAGCATTTTAATTTGATTTTAAATTAAACTACCCAACTCTGGCTGGTTGCCGACTGTAACAATAAACTTATTATTAGAACTACTCAATTTGTTTTTATGCTCTTTGTTTATGGGGATGGGTGATACGAGGTTTTTCAGTATTTTTGAATGAAGGATGCAGAGTTGAAAAGGGTAACTTTGCAGCCTTGGTAATGATTTAATATCTGGAGAGGGTTAGTGATTATTGAAGAAAAAAAAAGGCGCTGTTGAATTCCTCTGTGATTATTAAAATTCAGTTTGTATTTTTATAATGACCTCTCTTACTCACTCCTATGATACTATTGATATTCTCTAAAGGAAAGTAAAAAATAAAATGAGTATACATGTAATTCAATATTAATTAGTATCATTTTATTAACAGCCAAAATGTTAATTAGTGTAATGTTAAGTAATAATAGACCAACAAATTACATTATAAATTGCTGTTTAAATTAGAAGAGATAAGTAATAGATATAAATTACAAAAGCTCATAAACTATAACAAAACAGTTATGTTTTAATTTATGATACTGATTATTTCAGGACAGAGGTGGGTTTCTGTCCGTTTGCCCTGAATTGGGCGAACCGGTAGTGGCGGCGGCGTGAGGCTCTGTTCCGTACGTGTACACATTTGCACATAAATAGGTCTGTGCATGTACAAAATGATAAAAAATGGGGGGGGGAATGTGCAATGACAATTGTTCTGCGCATGCAGTTTGGGGGCATGGCAGGCCTGGGTCACTGCCAGTTCCACTATCGGTTCAGCCAAACAGGTCTGAACCAGTAGGAACCCATCACTGGTATGGACTTCAACTCCCAGAATTCCCCAGGCAGAATTCAGGGTGATGTCTCTGCTGACTTGGGAAGTCTGGAAGTTGAAGTCCACACAACTTAAAATTGCCGAGGTTAGGAAATACTGCTGTATACATATGTGGAACCGTTGCAAACACATTCCAAAAAATTATTGGTAAGGGTGGCTAATCACAAAATGAACATTCCTTCATAGTCCATCTAATGAATTTTTCCTTTGCCAAATTATCATTGTCTTTTTCTGGACTGATGAGCAAACTTCCAAACAAAGCATTGGGCCTTTCATGTCCATGTTCAAGGGGTGTCCACACAAAATTATAAATAATGTCAAGATGGCTGTTGTGATGATATATTGTGCCTTTGTTTTTATCATGCTCTGCTATGCTCTTAAAAAAACTAGAGCTCTCTATAGAATCTTAAGGCAATTGTGCAAAAAAAAACCCAACACCTTGAGGATTGCATTCTGCTATACAGGTAGTCCTCGACTTACCACTCTTCACTTAGTGAAGTTCAAAGTTCAAAGCACTAGAAAAAAGTGGCTTATTACCTTTTTCACACTTATGACTGTTGCAGCATTTCCAGGGTCATGTGATCAAAATTCAGATGCTTGGCAACTGGTTCATAGTTATGATGGTTTCAATGTCCCACAATGACACAGCAAGCCTTGTAGCATCCTGCCACAAGAGACTGCACCAGTGTGACGAGCCTTGCGAAGACTCATTTCTGGCAGAGTTGTGGGAGAAAAACAAGCCAGGGTCTCTGTTGCTTCTGCTTTCCTTGCCAAAAGTTCACAAAAGGCAGGAATGTGAAATGTCAACCTCGATTTTCTCAGCCTACTACCCAAGCATCCCTCCCTTCCTGCTGAGGCTTTAGGAATATCTTGCAAGTGAATTCACCCACCATTTTGCCATGAGCCACCCCGTTCCCAACTGAGGGCAAAGCTAAAGCAAGAAGTAGCCATTCATGTCCTGCCATGAGTGGCTGTGAGCTGTGGCAGAAGAAGTCGGGCAGCGGGAGGCCTAGCTGCAGTAGTCTAAGGTGAGTTGGTGCAGGGTTTGTGGCGGTGGTAGGTTCCGGCCAGTATGCCCCAGTACAGGCGTTCCAGTGGCTGCTGGGAGCAGTGGCTACCGTACCGGAATGGTGTTTTACAGGGGAGGGCCCATCTGCCTGCTTGCGTTCCTTACCTGTATATAAGCCAACTGGGCCATTTGCACATGTACGCACAGCGTATGGAGCCTGCGTGACCTCCGCCCAGCAGCTGGAGCATTGCAAGGCGGTGGGTGCGCATGCATGTGCATCATGCATGCCCAAGGTGGACACTTGTTCCCGTCGCAGCGTACCCATTGTGACAGGATCTGGAACCCATCACTGGTGTGTGCGGCAGCTCCTCCCCTCCTCCTGCCCTAGCTTGATTTTTTAGCCTGTCCCTCACCCCATCTCCTACAGCCAGTCAGTGGGTGGGACTTAACTAAGGCTTATTTTGGGGTTAGGGCTTATTTTAGGCACAGTTGGGGGAAATCAGGCTAGGGCTTGTTTTTGGGGTAGGTCGTATTTTCAGGGAAATACAGTACTTGCTTTTTAGTAAATAGGAATTGCAATATTGGTGTCATCAGTGTGATGGTGCTGTAATTTTGTGGAAACCTTGAATGTATAGACTCTGACATCCTGAGAATCTTGGCATGTTCACCTCCCCATTGTACAGGTAGTCCTCAACTTACGACCATAACTGAGCCCAACATTTCTGTTGCTAAGTGAGACATTTGTTAAGTGACTTTTGCCCCATTTCTTGCCACAGTGGTCAAGTGAATCACTGCAGTTATTAAGTTAGCAACATGTTTGCTAAGTGAGTCTGGCTTCCCCATTGACTTTGCTTTTCAGAAGGTCACAAAAGGTCATTTACATGATCCTGGGACACGGCAACCATGATAAATACGAGTCAGTTGCCAAGGGTCTGAATTTTGATCACACAATCATAGAAATGCTGCAACTATGGTAAATGTGAAAAATGGGCATAAGTCACTTTTTTCAGGGCTGTTGTAACTTTGAATGGTCATTAAATGAACTGTTGTAAGTTGAGGACGAGCTATAAATAATATCTATGCAGATTCTAAGTCATCCAAGTCATGAACTGAAGAAGCTTCTGGGATGTGAAGTGAAACTTCTTCAAGGAAAAATAAAGTCCTGTTGCCTTTTGAAAAAGCACCTCGGAGATTCCACGTTTTAGGCAATTTCTAGTCCTTAGGACGGGGTGGCAAACCTGTTTGGCATTGAGTGCCCAAACCAGAATACGCCTGCATGCATGTGCATGTATGCGCGCTTGAAACCCAAAGACCAGCTGCCTGGTATGTGCATGCCTGCTTTCAGGCCATTTTCAGGCTGTTTTGGGGGTCATTGTCAGACTGTTTTTCAGGCCGTTTTTCGGCTGTTTTCTGGTGCTCCGGTGCCCGTGAAGACCAGCTGGCATGCCAGAAACAAGAAGAGCAATTGGCAATGGCGCGCATGCCCACAAAGAGGACTCTGTGTGCCACCTCTGGCATGCGTGCCAGAGGTTCACCATCACAGCCTTAGGACTATGAAATGATGTGAAACTTTTCTGAAATCTCCAGAGATAGATGAATGACGTTTCCAGGGTTTTTCTATGGAATGATTTTTCACCGTTTACATATATTGGTCCCAATAAATTTAGCCTCCTCAGGCAAATTGCAAGCAAAGCAAGCAAGGGGCATATTGTTTTAATTTCGGAAAGTCACTAACTACAGATTTTTTTTTTAAAAAAAAAAGGTCGGACCTTTTTGCAATTGTAGCTTTTTCTGTGATACAGTAAAACTGCTCTGCCCAATTTACTAGCAAAAATGTCACATTAATAAACAGACTTTGAAGAGCTTCTGTCTGTTTCCCTGAAATCTGTGCTGTTGGTAGAACGATTAAATTTACTTGTACCAGATTGCTTGGTCTTTGCAGCCAAGTTTAATTTTCATTACTCGTATAAATCTCCTGCTTGCATCTAGAGCATGGAACGAACTCTGTCCAAGGGACTGATTAATCTCTGCTATATACCATATTTTTTGTTCTGTCTACAGCAAAGTATTTACATCCTGTACAGTGATTCAGATCTTGCAGAGGAATCCATTTAAGTATAGCAGTTGTTCTTTTGTTGAGGTATTTTCTCTTAGGCTTTAAAAGACATAAAAATAGTTCATCCATAAAAGCACCTTGAGAAAATATGCTGTAGGTGTCTTTTGGTGACATATTATCATACTGCTGTGTTTAATTAAAGTCTGGAATACTAGTTTCATTAAACATTTAATAAACGAATTCAAAATCCATGTAAGCATGAAAGGATTTAGGCCACACGCTACCTTGAATATCTCTCTCTCTCTTTTTTCCATATTGCCAGGAAAGAAGGAGTTTGTGCAGTGTGAATGCAAGGTACATGCTTGCTAGTTTTAAACAACCATGAATTCAATTATTGGCTTTATGTGACAACATAAAGAATATTGGAGGTTAATCATATTTTATATGTGAATTGATTTAGGATTTCTTTCCTCCTTATTGTCTATGTGTGAGTGAGTGAGTGAGTGAGTGAGTGAGTGAGTGAGTGAGTGAGTGAGTGAGTGTGTGTATGAATGAATGAATGAAAGACGTGTAGACCAGAGGTGGTATTCAACCAGTTTTCTCCGGTTCAGCCTAACTGGTAGTGGCAGCTGCAGGAGGCTCCACCCACCTGCCCAGACGTAATGCGTGAGCACTACATATGTGCAGAAGGTGGTGCGCATGCCCAGACACGGTGCGTGTGAGTTAAGCGAGCGAGCACGGGCTCACATTTGCGAACCGGTAGGGAAGGTAAGTGATGGTGGGTAGACTAACATCTTAAGTGGTTTATCACAAGTAGTCCTCGGCTTAACAACAGTTCACTCTGTGACTGTTCAAAACTATAATGGCAAAAACAAAATTCAGGTGCTCATCAACTGACAGTTGCAGTGTCTAGGGTCATGTGATCTTCTTTTGCAAACTTCTGACAAGCAAAGTCACTGGGGAAGACATAGTCACTTAACAGCCATGTTACTATCTTAACAACTGCAGTGATTCACTTAAAAGACTATGTCAAGAAAGTTCGTAAAATGGAATAAAGTTCCATTTTAACAAATATTTCACTAAACAATATAAATGTTGGGCTGAATTGTGTTCATAAGTGGAGGAATGTCTTCTGCTGGTAACTTCCTCCAAATAGGCATACATAAGATGGCTCTATGAAAATAGTATTGAACCATTATGAAGTCTAATGTCTCCTATTAAATGTAAAGTTATTATAAACCTACAGAAATTGAAGACTGCAGAAGCTGGTTTTTTTTTTTAATTGTACTCTGTATTGCTATGAATGTGCAAGAAAAAAATTCTGACATCCACAGCTGGCTAGTTTACAGGTAGGACAGATTCAAATATCATTCTCATCCATGAGTGAGGCATGGCACCTGATCCCATACAGAATCAGTCTATCCAAGTCTCTCCATTCGCTAGAAAAAGAAATTTTGGAATCCTTGGGGGAGGGAGGACAAAATTCGAGGAGAATTTATGGATTGAGTTTGGATAAGAGTGGGGATTTACCATACCTTCAGCAACCTCTTCCTAAAATGGAATCTCCCTCAAATATGGAGAAAGTTCAAGTAAATGAAGCAGAAGACTAAATACTTCCATTTCAAATTATTGGTACAGGTAGTCCTCGATTTACAACAGTTTATTTAGTGACCATTCAAAGTTACAACAGCACTGAAAAAAATGACTTATGATAATTTTTCACACTTAACGACCACTGCAGCATCCCTGCGGCCAAATGATCAAAATTCAGATGCCTGACAACTGTTTTAAAACTATGAATTCACCTATAATGTCCTTAACAGATAAAATAACATGAAAAGAAATGGTTATAAATCTCATTATTGCTTTGCCTTCATCCCTGAAAAGACATTTATTGAAAATACAAAAATCATCACTAAAATACTGTATTTTTTAGAGTATAAGACACACTTTTCCCTCCATAAAAGAGGCTGAAAATTTGGGTGTGTCTTATAGTCCGAATGCAGCTTTTTCAAAGCTTTTTTTTCAGCCCTAATGAGGCACTAACGAGTTAAGTGATCTTCGTGCTTTGCCTGCTTTTCTCATTGCTGCTCCCTCCAACAATCAGCTGTGCTTTAGAAGCTGTTTTTATCCCCAACCAGGGGATAAAAAGCACATGCACACATGTTCAAAACCAGCAAACTTATGTGCTGAAGCTGATCAGACTAACGATGCTAGCCAGATGAATACCTGGTAGGCAGATTTTTTTCCCCCTATTTGCCTCCCCAAGAATTAAGGTGCATCTTATACTCCAGTGCATCTTATACTCCCAAAAATATGGTAATAACAAACAGAACATAACAAAACAGAAAAAATATTGTATTTATCAAAATGATTAGTTTTCCAAAGACATTTAGTTAAAGCAACAGCATAAATATTGGATTTCTAGAAATGTACCATTTTAGCATTATAGTTGATCATCTACTGTATGAGGCCTACTATTCTAATGTGATGCAATAGGATATCTACATCAACAATTTAAAACCTGGTGTTGGTTTTTCCAAGTATTGATTAGCCAATTGTCGGGCTCCAAGACCAGGTTGAATATTATCGCCATTGGATCATAGCAATACTTTGGGTTTTTCCCTGGCTGAATATATCATTAAGTTCTAAATTTATTTTCATTATAAAATTTAAAAGCTCATCTTAGTGTCTGAGTTTACAGGTTGAAAATTCTTACCCTAAATGTTACCTGAAATGTCCAGAAATTGTTATGACCTAAATAATAAAGTAAAATGAGAACATCTGGAGAAATTTTAGAAAATGGGCTTGGATGAGCCAGTTTTACCTAGTATTCCCAAACAGCAATAATATGAAATCTTTCAAGTTATAAATAAGGCTACTGAAGCATAGCAATCTTTCCGAAATGCATCAGCGTACTACCAAACCACCTATTGATTTAAAACTCTAAGCTCTTTAAAGCTCATAACCAGCAAAGCAGAAGGTATGATTTACCATAATTTCCCACTGAAGCATTTCCTATAAATCAGAGAAGTCTATTCCTTAAATAGTGAAAGATCGCAAAAAAGACTTTTGGAGTGATTTTCAATCCCTTCGCCTGCGGTGCAAAAGGTATAATTGCCATATAATTTTGTTCAGCTCTCAAACATGAGGATCGTTCTGGTTCAAGAAGAGCAGAAAGTCAATTAACCTTCAGAGCTCTCCCACCTGATTCCACTGTAGGACTATCAGGTTTATTTGCAATGTTTACTAGTGCATTGACACACAGGGAGGATTAACCCTGCCTTCCAGTGGTGGGGTTCAAATTTTTTTACTATGGGTTCTGTGGGTGTGGCTTGGTGGGTGTGGTGTGGCTTGGTGGATGTGGCAGGGGAAGGTTACTGCAAAATCCCCATTCCCTCCTGATCAGCTGGACTCAAGAGGCAGAGAATAGATGGGGCAGGGCCAGTCAGAGGTGGTATTTACCATTTCTCAGAATTACCAGTTCTCTAGAACTGGTCCAAACCTCTGCTGCCTAGGTATTACAATGTTCAGGTAATCAAAAGGAGCAAGAAGATTATGTTTTAAGGGCTGAGAAGAGGTACCAGGGTCTGGTTGGGTTCTAGAGGAACCCATAATCATTATAATCTTTCCATAATATTTGATATACAGTTTCTGTTGCTAAGTTCAATGTAAGTAAAGATGTGATGTCTTCCTTCTGGAAAATAAAACTATTGCCCAACATTGTATCTCAAAGAAGGAGAAATGGCCTCTCCAAAATGCCATTCTAACTATAGTGGATAGCCCAACATTCTCAGTGTCTCTTTCTCAAATTGCCATGGCATCCTACACTCACAAGAGACAGCCTTGGAAGAAAGACTATGGGTGGGAATGGCTGCTAATAATAATGGAACTTCAGGTGTGTAGATTTGCTCTGAATGATTCAAATGATCAAGACTTATTTCTTAGACATTGTAGATCCCAAAGGTACCTTTTCAAGAGGCAACTGGACTTTCTGGTTTTTTTTCTTTGAAGACGTTTCGCTTCACATCCAAGAAACTTCTTCAGCTCTGACTGGATGGTGGGGAATAAAAGGATCAGAGCTGAAAAGGCTTCTTAGATGAGAAGCGAAATGCCTTCAAAGAAAGAACCAGAAAGTCCAGTTGCATCTTGAAAAAAGCACTTTTGAGACAATCATGGCCTGGATGACTGAGAATCTCCATAGACATTTAGACATTGTAGAGTTACACGATTGCAGAAACTATCAAAAGAAATGTTCTTTCTCTAAAATGTGCTGGCTGAGGAATTCTGGGAGTTGAAGTACATACATCTTAAAGTTGTCAAGTTTGAAAAACACTTCTATAGAGCTAGTTCTCAACTTACGACCATAATTAGGACAAGAATTTCCATTGTTAAGTAAGGCGGTTGTTAAGCAAGTTGTGCCCAACTTTATGACCATTTTTGCCACGATTGTTGTTAAGCGAATCATTGCAGTTAAATGACTCACGTGGTCATTAAGTGAATCCAGCTTACCCCATTAACTTTTCTTGTCAGAAAACAGCAAATGGAGATCACATGACCCTGGGATGCTACAACCATCATCAAAAAACCCACCCCACCATAAAATACATGCTGGTTGCCAGGTGCCCAAATTTTGAGCATGTAACTGTGGAAGTGCTGCAACGGTTGAAAAGGCAAGTACCTATTGTAAGTCATTTTTTCAGTGTCATTGTAACTATGAATGGTCACTAAACAAATAATTGTAAGTGAAGGACTACCCATATAGTATTTTCAGATTTATTTCAGTAAGGATCTTTGCCTCCTGAAGGGACAGCCTCATCTAGTTCAGACTTTGCTCATTTGTTTCTTATTAATTTCTGTATATTTTCTGCGTTTTACTTCTTTAAAGACAATACTTTTCATCTCATTCTATTCAAATTTAAATTTCCTTCTCTGGCCTGACTCATAGTACTGCTAGGGCGCTACCTGTTTGGTTATATTTTCAGAATAGACATGTTAGATTTTTCTCTAATCACTATGTTTATTGTTCATAATGATTTCTGCATATCCTTTTAATAGAATTAAAATCCGTGGATTAACAGCTGGATCAGTAGGTAAATAAAATCTGTTTCCAAGTTATTGTTAACCTATTGGAAATACTAGTGCCCATCTTGCTCAGGCAAACTGTAATTGACAAGGATGTGATTTTGGTGCATTTAGTTACTTTATAGAGATTAACTCAATGTAATGTCATTATTGCTAAGTAAATGCTTCCTTTTTTAGTTGCAGAGCCCAATCACCAAGCTCCATCTAAAAATCACAGCTCTACCTGTGAGTAATTGCCACAGAATAAAGAATGAGATTTGCTTCTGAGAAAATGTGGGCAGGATTGGACGCCACAGCTAATTTTACCCAATTACTATGCAGAATCATTTTGGTTGTTTTCTAAAGCAATTAGATCTCCAATTCATCAGCTTCACATCCACAAGTTCTTCTTAAAAGATAAAGGGTAAAAGTTCCCCTCGCACATATGTGCTAGTTGTTCCTGACTCTAGGGTGCGGTGCTCATCTCTGTTTCAAAGCCAAAAAGCCAGAGCTGTCCAAAGACGTCTCCATGATCATGTGGCCGGCATGACTAAAAGCCGAAGGCACACAGAACGCTGTTACCTTCCCACCAAAAGTGGTCCCTATTTTTCTACTTGCATTTTTACGTGTTTTTGAACTGCTAGATTGGCAGACACTGGGACAAGTAACGGGAGCTCACTCCGTTACACAGCACTCGAACCGCCGAACCTCCGACCTTTCTGATCGACAACCTCAGAGTCTTAACCACTGAGCCACTACGTCCCCTAAATTCTTCTTACATTCCTGTAATTCTCAGGTTGGAAAGCATAGTGTAACAGATACTATCAGCTTATTACTTCTATTACAGCAGACAGATCTTAGTTCTTGTTTCTTCTCTGCACAGAGATGTTATCTTCTGAGATTTGCAGTAATGTTGCCAGGACAAACAAGGCCCTGGACAAGATGTCTTCTGGGAATCCCACATGGGCATTTCTGAATCTCCTGTTTTTCTCTGTCTCTCTCATTTCACTTCCTGGCACTTTTTCCCCTCTTTCTCTTCCAACCTGTTTTGGTCTTCTCTTCCCCCACTCCACCAAGCTGTCAAATTGCAAAGCGCTGCCCCGTCTCTCTCTAAAACAGCTTGGATGTACTGCAAAGAAAACCTTTTGTCTTGCTGGGAGGGAAGAACGAAAAAGAAAAGATAACAGGATAAATCCACTTCTGAGCTGGGAAGCACTAGAAAAAAAATGACTTATGACTGGTTTTCACACTTACAACCGTTGCAGCACCCCTATGGTTAGGTGATCAAAATGTGGGTAATTGGCAACTGGCATGTATTTATGACAGTTGCAGTGTCCCAGGTTCATGTGATCACCAGTTATAACCTTCCCAGCCGACTTCTGACAAGCAGTCAATGCGGGAAGCCAGATTCACTTAGCAGCCACATAATTCACTTAATAACTTTGGCAAAGTGGTTATAAAATGGGGTGTAACTCACTTAACAACTGTCTTTCATAGTAATGGAAATTTTGGGCTCAATTGTGGCTGTAAGTTGAGGACTACCTGTATTGCCGAGCAAAATAACACATATATAAACAAATAATATAGATGGATGGATGGATGGATGGTTGGATCGATCGATCGATCGATCGATTGAGTGTGGGAAGGAGGGAGGGACACTTCCCAATATTAATTCTAGACTTGTATATAACTAATGAGATTCACCTAAAGTAGTTTCCAAAACTGATTGTAATTCAGGAGATTTCAATGCAATTGATACATTTGAGCCAAATGTTTTAATTGAATATATTGCTATTCTAAAATTATAGGCAATAACCAATAAGTTCCTGATTGGCAATAAGGTGTTCTAAATAAGTGGTCCCCAATCCCCAATCCATGGACTGGCATTAGTCTGTGGCATGCCAGCAACTGGGCTGCGAAAACAAGCAAAGCCCCATCCATGGGATGCAGGCAGCATGTAAAACCACGCCCTCTCCAGTCTGTGGAAAAACCTTTCTCCACAGAACCAGTCCCTGGTGACCAAAGGGGGCTGCTGCTCTAAATCAGAGGTGCCCAACCTTGGCAACTTTAAGATTTGTAGATTTCAACTCCCAGAATTACCTAGCCAACAATTTGCCAAAGTTGGTCACCTCTGCTCTAAATATTCGAGATTTGTCGAAAAAACCCACCAATTTTTCCTCTTTTTGTCAGATTCAGATTGACTAAGAATGGTTATTATATGGATAAGAATCAATATAGTTTGAATATACCATCAACAATTCAGAAACTATAAACACTTTAGGTGAGACAAGAGAAATATGCTTTGTAGAACATGTTATATTAGATTTGGGGCAAATTTATTAATTCCTGGAAAATATTACATTGATTCTTTTCTTTTTTTGTGCCTTAAATGTACAGTAAACACTGCTTTTGTGCTAGTGGACTTTTAATACTGATTCTCTCTCTCTCTCTCTCTCTCTTCCCCCTCCCTCTCTCTTAACACTGCTCTTAAATGCTTTGTAGTTTTCTGCCCATCTGTTTCATCTTCAGTTTTAATTGAAATTTTTGTACTACCTGTGCCTGCAGTTGACAAGTTGCAATACATAACTAAATAAATAAGTAGCTATCCCTTTCCAACAACTTCATATTTTTTCCGTTAAAGTGGCTTTCTTATTGCTTTTATTTTGCTATAATCTAGGTACAATCTTAGTTAACCATTGATTCTTCTAATATTTCCTAACGTGAATTGGATTTGGTGTCGATACAGCCCACAGAGGTTGACTATATCTCTTTGTTTTGCTGCTTTATCTGATATCTGGGTTGATGAGATACAAAAATCAAAAGTGATAGAAAATCTGGCATTATTTAATTTATTTTTTAACAAGATGAGACATAGCCCATAAGGGGGAAAAATTCAGCTGAAGTAAAATGTTCAGCTAAGAAGATAAATATCATAAGTAATAAGAAATCTCAGGAGCAAATTAAATATGCCAAAGAATTTTATCTTGCCACTAAACACCTGTTTCAATTTAGCGATGAACCTGTCACCAAAGACTATTCCCCACTTTTTTTATATTCTTCTCAAATTTATAACATGAAACTGAAAACTACTTCAAGAAAGATAAAAATCCCCAATAACTCCAGAATCTATTCCTGAATATTTCTAGATTAGTAGTAAAAGTCCAGCAGAACAGAAATGTACATACATTCTTAAAATCCAGGTGAGGGGGGGAGTTTCCCCTAAGGACAGGGAGGAAAAAAACTGGATTTTAAAAACAGATATAAGTAATAGATATAAGAATGGATATAACCCCAAACAGTATTCCATTCATGAAGCTTCTACTGGTTCAAAGGGAATAGGGGAGGTGATATCCTTTTTCGAACATATTTGGCACATTAGACTGAAAAGGGAGAAGTACAAGTAGTCCTTGACATACGAACACAATTGAGTTCAGAATGTACTGAGTCGCTGAGTGAGAAATTTGTTAAGCGAGTTTTGCCCTGTTCTTATGACTTTTCTTGCCACATTTGTTAACTGCAATTGTTAAATTAGTAACATGGCTGTTTATCGAATCTGGCTTCCCTGTTGACCTTGCTTGTCAGAAGTTTGCAAAATGAGGTCACGTTACCCCAAGACATTGCAACCGTTGTAAATATGAACCAGTTTTTAAGCATCTGAATATAACTCATGTGACCATGGGGATGCTGCAATGGCCATAAGTGTGAAAAATGGTCATAACTCACTTTTTTCAGTGCCATTGTAACTTTGGTCACTAAATGAATTGTTGGAAGTTGAGGACTACCTATAATCTCTCCACCCACCTACCCATCCCTCTCAGTTTTTTCTACCATCAGAATTTCTCTCTTGGATTTTTCTGCCATTTCTACATAAGCCCATGACAACTTGATACTGCCAACTTGCCATGGCCAACCCGCTGCAGGACAAGAGTTACACTAATATCAAATAAATAGTGGAACAGAATCATTAAAGAAAGAATGCAAAAAGAGAGTCAGAATGTAATATGAATGGCAAAAATTAAAATATTTTTTATTTCTTTTAAATAATTGAATAGAATTGTTAAATTGTTCCCAATGAATTTTCTCGCGGTGAGTTGGCCGCAACGAATTGGCTATGGCAAGTTGTCCCATTCCCCTTTTGTATGCGGAACCCAACTTTTATTGCCTTAATTTCAAATAAAAAGGGAGACTATTTAAAATGTTTCCTCCAACCACTCTGCAACCGTTTCAAGATCCTTTCTCCTCTTTCTTTAAGAGGTCTAATGGTTTACAGTCTCAAACTCAGTAATTGTTTCCTTATTTAAAGCTGATTTGGTGCTTAACAAATTCTCTTAGATGAGCTAGAAATTGTCTAGGCTCCTCTGGCAGCTGGTCCAAACACTTCAATTAGCAGATGTTGCAACTGCACCTATTACCAGCTTTGCTCAAATGTAAACCGATATTATTTGTAAATAGCTCACAAGCCAGTAGACCAAAAAGCGAAAGGCCTCAACTGCCACGTAGCACATAAAGAGGAGAGATGGTGGGGGAGGATAGTGCCTAGATAAAAATGAACATTTTTATGCAATTTACAGAGAGTTTTCATTCTTCAAAGCATGCAGCTATTGAAAACAATAAAACAGCTGCATAGACAACCGATAATACCGAAAGTGGTTTGTAGCTCAAGAAGCCTTCTACTGAGAAGCAATTTGCTATTCTTTTTTTTAAAAAAAACATTATTTTTAATACAAAGTTATCTAATTGTCCATCCCATTCAATATCCCCTCTTAATCTAAAATCCAACTGACCATCACTGCCATTCAACTTTATTGCTTCTGTCATGGTGCATTCACAATTCAGTCAGTCTATGATAAAAAAAAATCCCTACAACAAAATCTGAGAAACACACGCATATACACACAATACATAATCTGATCACAGAATTCTGGGAAAGAAAATTGTGCTGTGTTCAAAGAGGGTTCATAATTTGATTGGCGGCCCAAATAATTAGGTCACTTTAACATCAGCTAAAACCAATCGATAAAAATAGGGAAAATATTGTATCGCAGTAAAACCAGATATGGCTACATTGACCCAAGTAGGATTTGAAGCCAAATATATGTCTTCCTGGATAATGTTGCCAGATCCAATCTGAGTACCATGTTTTCCCGAAAATAAGACAGGGTCTTATTTTCTCTTGACCCCTGAAATAAGCGTTCAGCCTTATTTTCGGAGAGGTCTTATTATTTTTGAGGTGCAGGAGGTGGTGAGCGTGGTCATGGTTGCTGCTGTGTTGCAATATTTTGGGGGGAGGGCTTATTTTGGGGGGAAGGATTATTTTAGCGCATGCGCTCAAAAGCCCGATTGGGCTTATCCAGGAAAGTCTTATTTTCAGGGAAACAGAGTAGGTCACTGGGACCGAAGATTTAGTCTTCCAAGTTTTCGGACATGTGCTGGAGCCCATAATCAGGGAATTTTATCATAATAAAAGAGAGAATTTCCCTGAAGATGGGCTCCAGGATGAGCCCAAAAGCTTGAGAGAATAAACCTTTGATCCCGGTGATCTATTCGAGCTGGATCCTGCAAATGTCATTGGTTCTCCTTGACAAGTGTGAAAATTCTGGCATTGACATCTCTTGATTCTAAGAAAGGCTGCTTTGGTTTTAAAGCCTAGGTTTGAGAAAATACTAGCTAAGGCTGTTTTTTCTCATTAATATCTTGTACTGACAGGAGACAAAGCCATGAAACCAGAGGTGGCATTGAGTTCTAACCGATTCTGGCAAACCGGTAGCAGAAAGTTTGAGTAGTTCAGAGAACCACAAATGCCACCTCTGGCTGGCTCCGGCCCCATCTATTTGCTGCCTCCCAAGTCCCCGCTGATCGGCATCCCAGCTGATCAGCTGGGTCTTATTCTGTTGCCCTGCACAGGAGAACGGAGCTGGAAAGCAGGTAGATAGGGAGGCAGAGGGAATGGGGATTTTACAGTATCCTTGCCCTGGAGTGGCATGGAAATGGAGATTTTACAGTATCTTTCCCCCAGAAGTAGGGAGTGAATGGGTTTTTTGCAGTATCTTTACCCTGGAGTGGGGAGGGAATGGGGATTTTACAGTATCCTTCCCCTGCCATGCCCACCAAGCCACACCCACCAAGCCACCCCACGCCTACAGAACCGGTAGTAAAAAAAAATTGAATCCCACTACTACATGAAACATCTGTCTTTCTATTGTGCAACTATTATAAGACTGCAACAAATTATCATTTTCTACCCAAATAATGTGGGGGAAATTATTGATCCTGTGGCATTAAGATATGCTAGAAATAAAGACAAGAGACTTGGGAACGCTTGCCTTGTCATTGTAAAACAACAGCAACAAGAATAAATGCCTTATTTCTGGCTTTCAGTAACTATCTATTTTCACAAATTTGGAGTTCATATGGTGGGAAAGAAAGACAATAAAGAAAATGACATATTTTTACTGTAATCTGAAAATTTGGTAATAAATGGCAAGTTTGAACCCATATAAAAATTCACTAATTTTCTTAAATGGACCCTTGTCAGCACACTAGGCAAACCAGACTAGGAAATCAACTCACAGGAAGGTTAAAGCTTATGTTATAGGCATTGGCTGTAAAGACAGAATCTTGAAAGTCTGATTGTACTATATATCCCCTCCTTGTATTCCAGTGAATCAGGAAGGCATCTGCCTGAGCCTCTTCCACATATTATCTTGGTCCTCTGAACTTGTTCCTTCCCTTCCCTTTTCCCAGCAGGCAGGTAAGTGGCTGCTGTTTGCTGGGGAGAAGGGGAAAGGGATTGCAAGACTGACTGGAAAACTGTCAAAAAATCCTGAAAATGAAGATCAGGTGACCACAGGAGCAATTCATCAGCACAACAGCCACCAGTAGGACTGAAGCAGCCCTACCTCTCCCAAATTTCATTCCCTTGGGAGTCATGGATCCCAGATTTTGGACATATTCTGTAAATTAATGGTGCTGGTCAAGAAGGAGGCATGGAGGTCACGGAGGTGTGTGAGAGATGGTGCATCAGTTGGGAATGGCATGCAAGTGGATGATGTGGGTTGGGAAGGGTACTTGACATGCTTGGGTGAATGGGAAGTCAGGGACGGCATGCAGATGGTGGTAGCACAGCTCAGGAATGGTTGGGGTGCCAAAGAGGTGCCATGGTCTAGGGAAGGTGGGCAGGTCAGGGAGGGTGTGTGGAGGTGTGCATGAGGTGCCGCACAGATAAGGGAAGTTTCAGGGAATGGCATGGGTCAGGAAGGATCCATAGGGACATGCAAGAAGGCCCATACAGGTTATGGAGGGTTTATGAGGTATGGCACAGGTCAGGAAAGGTGCAGGGGATGCCTAAGAGATAAGAACAATGGGGGGCAGCACATGACCCAGAAGCATGCAAGGGGTCATAGGCAATAATGGTATCCTATTATCTTCATTACCGGTTTGGTAGTGGGAACGCAGAAAATCAGTAGCACAGAAGGTCAGAAGGTCAGAAGTGGCATGCTCAGAAGGTCCATGATGATGTCTGGATGAGTGGGTGGAGCCGCATGCCGCCGCCACTACCGGTTTGTCTGAACCGGTGCAAACCGTCAGGAGGCAGGTAAGTGACTGTTGCTGAGTGGGGGAGAGAGCAAAGCATTGTGAGACTGGCTGGGAAACTGATACAGAACACTGAAAACAATGATTACATGCCACAGTGGCAGCCCAGCAGAAGCCAGAAGCAGAAATGTAGGGTGGCTGCCACAACTTCCGCAAATTTCATTCCCTCGGAAGTCATGGGTCCTGGATTTTGGACATATACAATAAGTTAGCCCATCTGAGTTACCTTTGTTCAAAAATTGTTTTCCTATGATAGGCTGTTTCATCCAGGTGAAAGTGATGACAATTACAGTTTTAATTCTGGAATATTGTGTGCAGTAAGGAAGCTGGAGATGCACAATCATGAGATGCCAAAGAAAGATTCTTTCATGAAATCAGTATTATTTTTCCCCACTGAATTTTTGCATGTCTGTTCTGCCTCCGGGGCATAAATCTTTGTGATTACTTTGTGATTAAATGGGGATTCTTCATTTCAGCAAATAAAGTACTGTCACCTGGTGGCAAATGATGGAAATGAATTTCTTTGGTGGCCCCATATTAGAAAGATGATAAGTAATGCTACGTAAGAGTAATTCTCATTAAACCCTTCAAGGTTGCTTCTGGAATAGATTTGAATTGGCTTGGGAAAAAACAACTGCAATCTGGGACATCTTCAAACACCAGAGCAGAAGAATTATAAAGATCTGATGTCAAAGGCTTTGCTGCTGCCATTCTACCCTTTTGTTTTAAATTAAATTTGCAGTTTGCAGTTTCATTTTTGGTGTTGTTTTTTCTCCAATTGAATTTTGCGGCATTTTTCAGATTTGAGAAAATAACATTCATTTTTGATTTTGATTTGATTTTGATTTTATTGACATTTGTAGGCCGCCCTTTTCCCTGAGGGGACTCAGGGCGGCTCACATAAAATCAGGGGGGGGGGGAAATACAGACAATAACATAGACACATATAATAAAAGCAATAAGCAACATACATTCATCATTCGGGAGGGGCTACTATCCTTGTCCCCAGGCCTGACGGGCTAGCCAGTTCTTGAGGGCTGTGCGGAAGGCCTGGACGGTGGTGAGGGTACGAATCTCCACGGGGAGTTCGTTCCAAAGGGTCGGGGCTACTACTGAGAAGGCCCTCCTCCTTGTAGTTGCCAGCCAACACTGGCTGGCCGATGGAATACGGAGGAGGCCCAATCTGTGTGATCTAATTGGTCTGATAAGACTGATGTTAGAAAATATATATATAAATGGCTCTGTGTGTGTGTGTGTGTGTTCCAGCATAACTCTGGAATGCCTCAAACAATTTCAATCAAACTTGGTACACAAATGACTTACTCTTTGGAAAAAAAATACTGTGATGGTAAGGCATCCCTAACACCACTCGGGGGGTTGGGGGGTTCTGTTAAGATACAATCTGTTGTGCCTTAAAATGGCTTCTACTGTACTGCCTTAAATGGCTTCCAATGTACAATGCAGTGGAGTTGCCATGGTAAAGGCTTCACAGTACTTCACAAGGAGACTCCTTCTGGTAAGGGGGGAAATCCAACATTAGAAATTATGTTTGTTCCAGACACTTTTTCCTATAAATAAATACCTGGGCAACGCCGGATTATCAGCTAGTAGTAAATAAATAAAGGAGGACAAATAACAAGCACTAAGAAAACCAGTAAAGTAGTAAAAGGACATTGTGCAGAATTTGGTTAGTTATGTTTTGCTCAGCTCCAAACACAGTTCTTAGACAGAAAATGCTTGTGGCTGGAAAAGCTCCAGGAATTTAGCAATTATTCTTATTAACTGAGGGCATTGCATACATTCTTGTGCTGCTGCTTTTTACATTTGCTTAGGATTGTGAACATTTATGTAAACAAAGATGTTTTAGCAGCTGTTCACTGAGGTTACAATACAGGTAGTCCTCAACTTTCAACAGTTCATTTAGTGACCATTTGACGTTACAATGGAGCTGAAAAAAGGGACATAACTGTTTTTCACATTTACAACCATTGTAGCATCCCTGTAGTCAGGTGATCAAAATTCAGATGTTTGGCAACTGGTTTATACTTATGACCATTGCTATGTCCCAAGGTCATGTGATCCCCTTTTGAAAACTTCTGAAAAAACAAGTCAATGGGGAACCCAGATTCACGTAACAACCAGGTTACTAAATGAACAACTGCAATGGTTCACTTAACATTTGTGGCAAGAAAGGTCATAAAATGGAGCAAAACTCACTTAACAAATGTTTCACTTAGCAACATAAATTTTGGGCTCCATTGTGGTCGTAGTTCGAGGACTACCTGTACATATTGAGTCTCTTTTTGCAATTTCTTTCACCTTATGCCTAAATTTTGTATTGTACAGGGCGGGGCATAACCTTTTCCTAGGGGGTCACAGCAACACTTGTAATAACAACACAAATAATTCATACACCATTCGAAAGCCCATCAAAAACTGAGTTTATTGACACGATTTAATAGTCAGTATGACCACCATTAGCCCTTCGAACAGCATTCAAACGAGGTGGATAAGAACACAACAAATCTTCAAACAGTTCCGTTCGATTTTCCAGATTTTTCAACACAGTTTCCAAATTCATTCTCAAAGTTTCAACCGAATATCGATTTTGACCTTGCTCCTGAATCATCAGAGCTTCCACTTCATCCTTAATTATGGCCCCAATGTTCTCTGCCGGATTGAGATCTGGCGAATTTCCCGGCCAGACGTCATTGCCCCAAAATTCGACATTGTTTTCCTTTAACAATTGCTGAGTCGCATTTGCACGCATGCAAGGAGCTTTGTCATGAAGAAAGACAGCCTCACCAACCACCAAGACATTGTCTGGATCACTGAGAAATGGAATGACATTCTCCAATAAAATTTTCTCACGGAAATAACTGCCATCCCAGGATTCCCCTTTATCCTTCAAAACCCAATGCAGTTTCTTGGCTGTGAAAATGACGAAAATCCCGATGCAAGTCGAAAGGCAATGCATTTTATTCTGTCAATGATCCTTTGTTCTTCCGAATCGAATTTTCCAGCCATTCTTAAAGCAAATGTAACATTTAATAGCTCATTCAATTCAGTTTTTTATGGGCTTTAAAATGAGGTGTCGCGGAAGTTGTAAACTGCTGTCGATCTTGCTGTGACCCCCTAGGAAAAGGTTATGCCCCGCCCTGTATGTCTTTTATTGAGATCAATATCTGCCTACCAATGGTTTTTTTTAATATCCAGATTAAAAGTGGAGCTGAATGGATAAGCAGTATTTCACACATAGCAATGGCAACTCATACATAACGAGAATGCCATTTCTAGATGTTTCATAACCATGAAAACATTTTCCACTGTACTACATATTATGTGAGCAAATTGTCCCAGGAGATTTTGTCAATTTTTCCATAAAAGCAAACCGTAGCAAACTGTGAATTATTTTAAGTTGTTTTTTTCAGAGATATGAGGCCAAGAAAGTAGAGTATATCAGTACCATTTGGAACAGACTGCTAGTACCTAATTATTATAACAGAGGAATAATAATGGGGGGGCAGAGGAATTGGTGCAAGTCGCTTATGAAAGGCATTCTTGGCCTTAAGACTGAAATGCACATATTAGATGACACATGATGACGATCACATTTAAAATTCATGTGCTTCAAATATGAAAAATATCAGAGATGCTTTTTAAAAAAACCTCATTAAAGTAACCTTAATAAAGAATTTTACTATTTCCACTGGAATTTTCTTGGAAGAAAAATGACTATTAACCAGATTTCAAGAGACACTGTTGTCCGAAAGAATTCCTATTGCTGATCCTGAAAATCCATTTACCCCTTCCCAAATCTATTTACCCCAATGCTGTCAACTTCTTCATTTTACCACATTAAAAATAAAAATGATCACACGAATGGCAGAAGGCAACCCTCTCTGCCACCACACTTTCTTCTTGAATCTATTTCAACCATATTATAGGAAGATGTGTAGCACTTCGTCTTCTCTGTTTGAGGGATCCTTGCTACTCTCTGAGCTTGGTTGTTGGCCCGCCTGCAGCCAACAGAGCAGGCAGCAGATTCTGATAGATTCTGGAGAAGGCTCTGATGAGGGCTCTGTGTCAGAATCAGAGAGGGAGTCAGAGCCGTATGCCAGGTATCAGCTGTTGACAGCAGTGAGGCAGACAAACAGCTAGAGCCTGTTCCCAGTGGGCGCATGCACAGAGTTGCCAGATTTCAACCTGCCGTCGCTCGGCGAACGCTCTGATGGAGCACGGGAGTTCATGGCGTCCATGACAGCCATGGACTTGACCCAGGTAATTCAGGGTCCGACTCATACAGCAGGTCACACGCTCGACCTTGTGTTTCTCTCGGAGCAGTGGAGATGTGATCTAGGTTTGAGGGGCATTAAGATCTTGCCCCTGTCATGGTCAGATCACTTCCTGGTGAGGCTCGACTTTCGGAAACCAATCCCCCACTGTAGGGAGGTGGAACCGATTAGGTGGTTCCGCCCCAGGCGCCTGATGGACCCTATGAGATTTCAGATGGCACTTGGTGAGATACCTGACTCTCTGGCCCACAGTCCGGTGGAGTCCTTGGTCGCTGCTTGGAATATAGCGGTGGCGGAGGCTCTAAACCGGATTGTGCCTTTATGGCCTCTCCTTGGCAGTGGATCCAGGAGGGCTCCTTGGTTTAGCGAGGAACTCCGGGAGATGAAGCGCCAAAAGAGATGCCTAGAGCAACGTTGGAGGGCTAGTAACTCTGAATCCGACCAAACACAATTAAGAGCCTTTGTTAGGACTTATCTAGTGGTGATACGGGTGGCAAAATGTGCGCATTTTTCCACTCTTATCGCATCCGCAGAATCACGCCCAGCTGCCTTGTTTAGGGTAGCCCACTCCCTCTTGAAAGGGAGAGATGCGGACGAACCTCTACAGGGTAGAACTGAGGAATTTGTTCTGTTTCTGTCGGATAAAATCACTCGGATTCAGACGGACCTGAACTCCACTTGGACAGTACCAGCCGAGGCGCCGGGGGAAGGTCTTGATCGGACTTTATGGAGCGAGTTTCAACTTGTCGCTCCTGAGGAAGTGGACAAGGCCATGGGAGCGGTGAGTGCCTCCACCTGTATACTGGACCCGTGCCCCTCCTGGCTGATCTCGACCAGCAGGGAGGTGACACGTGGCTGGCTCCAGAGGATTGTCAACACCTCTCTTCGGGAGGGATCCTTCCCGCACCCTCTAAAGGATGCGATGGTGAGACCCCTCCTTAAGAAGCCTTTCCTGGACCCAGCCATCTTGAACAACTATAATCCAGTCTCCAACCTTTCATAGGGAAGGTTGTTGAGAAGGTGGTGGCCTTTCAACTCCGACGGACCTTGGATGAAACAGATTATCTGGATCCCTTTCAGTCAGGTTTCAGGCCTGGTTACGGCACTGAAACTGCTTTGGTCGCGCTGACCGATGATCTCTGGCGGGCCAGGGATAGAGGCCATTCCTCTATCCTAGTGCTTCTTGACCTCTCAGTGGCCTTTGATACCATCGACCATGGTATCCTTCTGCGACGGTTATGGGAGGTGGGAGTGGGAGGCACCGTTCTAAGGTGGTTCTCCTCCTACCTCTCGGGCAGGTCACAGTCGGTGTTGGTTGGGGGACAGAGATCGACCCCTAGGCCCCTCAAATATGGGGTGCCGCAGGGTTCGGTCCTGTCCCCCCTCCTGTTCAATATCTACATGAAGCCGCTGGGTGAGATCATACGCCAGCACGGGATTAAATATCATCAATATGCGGACGATACTTAATTGTATCTGTCTGCCCTGTGCCAACTCAGTGAAGCAGTTGAAGTGATGTGCCAGTGCCTGGAGGCTATCAGGGTCTGGATGGGAGCAAACAAGCTTGCACTCAATCCTGACAAGACCGAGTGGCTATTGATGTTGCCTCCCAAGGATGGTCCTGACATACCACCTCTTAGCCTAGGGGGCAACGTTATTCACCCCTCGGAGAGGGCTCGCAATTTGGGTGTCCTCCTGGATCCACAGCTGTCGTTAGAACACCATTTGTTGGCTGTGACCAGGGGGGCCTTTGCCCAGGTTCGCCTGGTGCACCAGTTGCGGCCCTATCTGGACCGGGAGGCACTTCGAATGGTCACTCACGCCCTCATCACCTCAAGACTGGATTACTGTAATGCACTCTACATGGGGCTGTCCCTGAAGAGTGTCCGAAGACTACAGCTGGTCCAGAATGCAGCCGCACGAGCGATAATGGGTGTACCTAGATACACACATGTTACACCTATCCTCGGCGAGCTGCACTGGCTTCCCATTGGTCTCCGGACCCGCTTCAAGGTGCTAGTCGTTACTTTTAAAGCCCTACTTGGTATTGGACCTGGCTACCTGAGAGACCGCCTCCTGCCATTCACCTCCCAACGACCAATAAAATCACACAGGTTGGGCCTCCTCCGGTTGCTGTTGACCGGACAATGCCGGCTGGCGGCTCCCCGAGGGAGGGCCTTCTCTGTAGCTGCACCGGCCTTGTGCAACAAGCTATCCGCAGCGATCCGGACCCTCACCACTCTCCCGGCCTTCCATAAAGCGACCAAGACCTAGCTGTTCCGGCAGGCCTGGGGCTGTTAATTAATTTCCAGCCCCACCTGATGGAATGGATGTTGTATTAATTTTTAACATTGTATTTTTAAATATTTTAAATGTTTTTACTTTGTTGTGAGCCGCCCAGAGTCCCAAGGGAGTGGGCGGCATACAAATCTTATTAAAGTTCAAATTTCAAAGATTATTTCATCAATGACATATGCCGACTCTATCCTGAATTAAGGGAATGCAAGGGGGTAAAAAGGGAGTTTTATATGATTTGTTATGTGAAAATACTCTCTCAAAGGAAGCAAGGGAGAAAAGAGAGATATAACAGGGTGAGTTTATGCTTCTAAATATTTCAGGTTAAATGTTTGTTGTCTAATAGTCTCTGTGATTTCATCTTCTGGTGTTATCTACATTTTCATTAACAGCACCACCAACCTTGCTCAATTCCTTATAAGAAATATTGGTGTATTTTTTTTTAGTTTAGTTTAACTAAGGGGAGGGGAAGGGAAAAACAGAAGAGTATTAATATACAAATATACAGTTAAAATATGACATGTGTGGAACTATCAAAATGAAAATAAAATGTGGAAGAGGAAATGTATTTTTTATGTAAATATGGAACATAATTCCACCCCAAAAATTCATCAGTGTGAAGAAGAAAATAAGTAATTATAACAACGGAAGGAGGGAGAAAGGAGACAGAAAGAAGAAAGGGAAGAGAGGAAGCAAAGGAGGGGTAGTAAGAGTAGAAGAGAGGGTAGGAAGGGGAAGAAGAGAGGAGTGGGGGAGAGGGAGGGGAAGAAGAAAAGAGAAAGGAGAGGAGGAAAGAAGAAGGTAGATAAGGGAGGATGGGAGGATGGAAGAAGTAGTAGGGTTGTTGTAAAATAAGATGGACATATGGGGTGAAAGGAAAGTGACCCCGATTATATTTTTAATTTTTTTAATGAATTGTGATAAATGTTAAAGGATAAAATATAAATATCAATAGTACTTATGAGAATGTATATTTGTGGGTGTATATATGAGAAAGAAAAATAAAACTTTTTATTAAAAAAAAATTGGGGTATGAAAGACTAGCCTGCAAGAATGTTCTTAAGGGTCTTTTAGATGCCGGCCACCTTTACAATAAGGGATTTGAGATTTTTTGCCTTTCCACTTCTCCGGCTCAGACAGCACATCTTTAAATCTTTACCTATGAACATTTATGAGGGCTCTCAGACAGGCTTGGCTTAAAGCCATTGACCTCTGTGGCCTGTCTTATTGACCAGAACGCAGCATCCTCAGCCCACATACTATCTGTCTCTTTTTATCTTTCTGTAAGAAGAGGAAATGGCTCTTCAGATTACCAGGAACACAGTAATAAAGACAGGAGTTACTTTTCCATTCTCTTGGGGTGGGGGGGGGGGTAGTCCTTAAACGGAGCTTATGAAGATAGTCTCTAGACAAAGTTTTGACTGCCTTCCTCCATTCACTCATTTGAGAACAAGCCTCTCTGGAAATTGGTGCATTTGCAACATGTAATTACCACCTGAGTGACATTGTTTATGGCTAATCAATAGCAGATAAGGTAGAGTGTAGCTCAGTCAGGGCTGACTTACAGTAATCCCCAAGAGAGCACTTAGTAATGTCCAATCTGTGAAACCACTGCGATTTCCAACATCTGCATTCTGGGCACATAGTCCATAAATATTCACCCATTCCGTGCTCATGAATGAAATTCCTTGCTTTGCTTATTTATTCATCTTATTTATCCCTTGCTTCACTCATAGCTTTAGTCCATTGTGCACGCAGATATTTTCTCCATCACTTCTGCAGCTTCTGGCATTACCATTTTAAAAGGTGCAGCTGATCAGCGCAGCTGATCCATCTTTCTTTCTTTAATTAATTTTTCCCCTTCGATAAGAGCAGAAATGGAAGAAGAGGTGGCCCTCTCATATAAAATTCCACGCTTGAAGGAGGAGGATGGCAAAATTAAAGCACTATCTTGGAAACCAGGTTAGTTATTCAGATGCCACATCAGCTCTCTGTCTCCTTTATCATAACTGCTTGAAGAAAGAAACCATGCCATGCTCACAATTCAAAGTATGCAGAATCACCCAAAGTCAAAAGTTGATGGAGATAGCAGAAATAGCTAAATTGACTGCTTTGGTTAAAGGAAAATGCAATTAATTTTGTTTCAATTTGGAAACCACTTTAGGAATTTGTGCTTGAAAACAATGGAACATTGATTTTAGGTTTCGCTGATTAGATAGGTTTCTTGTTATAGAAAGGCCTAATATATATTATTATGAAAAAGTTAAAAGTTGAGGTTGTATGTTATTACCATATTTTGCCTCACCAAAAGGAATTGTAGTCAATGCCTTTCTTTTACTTCTCCCCTTTACCCTGCAGTTTTCCCTTTTCCTTTATTTTCATTTTTCTTTGCATTTTATATTTTGATAAATTAATAAAAAGTACTTCAATCGCAGAGTCACCCAAAGTTAAATGCAGAATTGAGCAGGCTAACAAAATAAAGGGCAAATAAGAGAAATGCAAAACAATCTCAGCCAGTCATCCTTTTTCTATATTTGGCTTCTTTCCCATTTATTTTTCACATCCACTCTCCTTCGTATAACTAAACTCTTCCAGAAAGATTGGGGAGTGAATGGCAGAAGTAAATTGATAAATTTATCCGTTTACCCAAGTAAAACAAAAGCTGTTTTCAAAAAGATGCCTGCTTTTTTTTGTCCTTGAACTGGAGAGATGGTGTTAATTTCCCAAAACACTCGATGTCAACTTTTGCAGGCCAGCTTTGAATGGGAAGACCTGTTTTAGTGTGCAAATAATCTGCAAGCTCTGTTCCTCCAGACTGCAGGCAGAAGAAGAAAAACTCCCTGATTTAGATATAGATGGCTTGACTTGCCTGCATTATTCTCTTCTCCCAATTTATCTGCATTGTTTTCTATTATATCCATATTGCTAATTTACTCTCTTTCTCCCTGGTTCAGTCACCCACCCTCATTTGCTCACATTGTCCTCCCATCCAATTTGCAAAAAATACTACATTTCAGTGGACAAAAGAGATGACTACAAACAACATGAGGACACTTAACCAGTGGAACAGTGGACAGCCACTTTTCTGAAATGGTATAGGATCGCTTGCTTGAGCAGGGGGCTGGACTAGAAGGTCTCCAAGGTCCCTTCCAGCTCTATTCTGATTCCATTGGAACACGGCACTTAGTGAAATAGTTTAAACTGGTACTTAAATTATTAAGTCGTTTCTCTAGCTTTTGCTTTGACCAAAGCCTACATAGATTGTGTTAAAATTTCATGTTTGGCATTCTGCACTGGACAGGTGTACATTTGGATTCTGAACAGTTTCAATTACAGTATGTCCAATTTTGTTGGGAGCAATTGTTGAAATGAAGTAAAAGTCAACTATTTGCAAGCATCAATGTTGGAAAACTACTGCTGGCCTCCACCCCCATTTTTTTTCCTCCCATATTCTTGCTTCTGGAACTGAAGGAAGAAAATTCCCCACCATCCAATTTAGAGTGGAGACCACACATAAACCTGCTTGAGTCAAATTTATCTGAACAGCAACAGAGATAGATTACAGTATTCAACTCACTAAAGGAGGTTACAAGCAACCTTTATATGGATAGTCCTCAACTTATTACCATAATTGTGCATAGCAATTACAGTAATAAGTCATGATGGTTGCAAAGTGAGTCATCACGTGACCAGGGTTCATTTTACAATTTCTTTTGTCATGGTTGTTAAGCAGATGCCATGGTCATAAAGAAAAAACTTGTGGTTTGTTAACACTATGAATATTAAGCAAACCTATTGTTTACTATGGGACATTTTTTTTCCAGAAATAGAAAGTTTCTGGGGAAAAAGGGGGAGGTAAGCCGCGCAGAGTGGTTGGATATGAGATGGGAGGCAAACTAATTTAATAAATAAATAAATAAATAAATAAATAAATAACCATGTGATTGGGAGGCACTGTAAATTTGAGCCAGTTGCCAAGCACCCAAAATGTGGTCGTGTAACTACAAGAAGGGGCAGACTTCAGAACTGGGTAGTAGGTAGCTTTTGGGAGCGGGTCTGTTATAACTTCAACGGTCGCTAAGTAACCGGTCATAAGTCAAGGACTACCTATACAGGGATGGGTTGCTATCAGCATTGCTGCCAGTTTGCTGCACGTGTGTAAATTGTTCTGCACATGCGCAGAACATTAAAAAATGACTAAAAATGCACAATCTTAGGCAGATCAGATCTTGGATGGCACAGAGATTTATGGACATAAGTGCACAATCAGACATTGCACAAGTGACAGCAACAAACGTTTGCCCCTGGTTATCAGTAAACAAACAAATTTTTAAAATAGAAAAATATTTAACTTCACCTTTATCTCCCGTCATAAGGAGATTTTTTTCCAAATTGAGATTGGACCAACTTCAAACAAATATGCTTTGGGGCATGTGTAAGTGGATCCCTGCAAGTGAAAGAGACTTATGTCTTTATGTGGGACGGGGGAAGTCGAAACAATGTCTCACGTAATTTTTGATTGCCCCCTGTACTCAGATTTGAGGGAACACCAGTTGGGTAGGATCTTTTATACCAGCACTCCTAAGTCTAAAGAGCTCTTTTTGCAACATTGTTTGTTAGGTACTAATTTGCAGTTGGTGAAATGGATTGCCAAATTTACTGTAAAGTGGATGGAAATAAGGACCAAGTTGGTGCAGCAGAACATGGTAGACTGTAGGAAAGACCACTTGACGGGGTAGTCGTAGGAGAGACATTGTAATATAATTTTAAGTATATTTAATTTGTATCTTAAATTATTGCATTCTATTTTGATTATGTTTTAAATTGTATTTTATTCCATTTACATTTTAAATTGTGGTTTATTTCAATATCATTTTAAACTGTAGTTTTTGTCTCTGGAACTTAGTATTTTGATATGGCCCAAGGGCTAATTGGTTGATTGATTGACTAAAAACCAAGCTGGTAATGGCCGCGGCAACCAGCCGGGAGGGTGTCCAGTCTGCCATCCCTACCGGTTTGGTGAGCAAGTCCCAATTTCCACTACTGGTTTGTACGAACTGGTGCAAACGGGTAGCAACCCACCTCTGTACCTATAGTTGTATAATAAATGCTGACTAGTAATGATGTCAAATGTCAATGGGTTAGGTTTTCTGTTTGCAGCTCATAGTGTTTATAAAACAGAATATTAACTGGAAGTCAGCACTAGTTGGCTTTTGCAATTAGTTACTTCCTAGTGCCTGTTTAAAAATACTAGTACTGATTTAAGGTAATTTGTGAGCCAGAATCTTCAAAAAGCTAAGCAGGGATCTTGATAGTTTCTTCACTTCTATCTAGCTTTTAATAAGATTTTTCACTGGGTTGGCTTTCCTTTATTGATAGCTCTTACAGTACTGCTCTTTAAATCAAGGTATAAAAAAGAAGTAGTACTGGGTATGCTTGCCCAAATGTAGAAAATACACTCACAGTCTTGCATTCTCCGCTTTTCAAAATACCAACCAGTCTTTAAAATCTTCAGGAAATGTTTTAATTTCCTTCTCCCTGTGGTATATTGATTACCATTCAAATCATCCAGGGACAATGGCCTATCACTTCTCCTCTGAAATTGCCGATTTTTCTCACTATAACTGTTCTCTGTGCAGACACTGGAAGCGGCTAAAATGATACAAGAGCGAATCCATCACTCCAGAGCGTTCCCATCGCCCCCCTCTTTTTAACTGCTGCCCTCCCATGATACCAGGAAAGTCCCAATTATAGGAGCGGCTACTATAACTGCTCCTTTTCCAAAGCCAAGAGCGCATTTTCAGTGGATGCCTATCAGCTGGCTAACAATACTCATATGCAGAGAAGTGTATCATTATATGTCACTCTATAATAGTGTGTCTACTTCTGGAGTCAGATTGGAAAGATCAGGCCAGACAGAGGGTGAGAGAATCTGGGCTGTTACAAACTCTCCCGGATTCATCTTCTGTAAAAGCAAAGGAAACAAAAGCTGATTTTTTTTCAGGCTGTATCTCAAATCTCTCTCCTCCTCTCACAACGTAAACATGTCTTTCATTCTCTCCAGGGGATATGGGATAGTGAAGAGACAACATTGATTTTTTTTCTTTCTCTCTCTCTCTCTCTCTCTCTCTCTCTCTCTCTCTCTCTCTCTCTCTCTCTCTCTCTCTCTCTCTCTCTCTCTCTCTCTCTCTCTCTCTCTCTCTCTCTCTCTCTCTCTCTCTCTCTCTCTCTTTCTGGAGAGAAAAGCTCTGGTAATTTATTGCTTTCATTTTGGGAATCGTGACAATTGGAATTATGTCTGAGTTTCAGGTAGTCTGCACCATGCCTGACCTTCTGTGGAATACGAAGGTAGTTTTATTATTGAATTGAGTATCCAACTGATTTCAGTGAAATAGGTTTTCATAGCATGTGCAGTTCTGTTTGTCGGCTTTTTTGTAAAATATTTCTTTTCCTAACCACAGATGGCTTTTAAATTATAGATCATTTCTTTTTTCTTTTGCTACCATTTTAAATGGCTCAGCAGTCATTCATAGATTCAGACCCCTTATTTCAGTTATTAGTTGTGCCATTTCCTTGAACATTTTGCATATATTGTTGAATGTAAGAAGTACCGACTGCCAATTTTATAGTTCACATCCAGCTTCAGGTGATGTGAAGGCTGGATGATTGCCACCCTAAAAGACTAATCAAAAGGCCTTATCTTTCTTATGAGATGCTGTTCATAATACTGCAATCCCGTTGTAATTTGTGACATTTGAGTGAGAAAATACAAATTATGGTTAAGCTAATAAAAAAAAATGGTTTAACTCCAAAAAATTTCAAATTGCTTTATAATTAGAGAAATTACTTTCTTTGTTTGACTTTACTCACTATTTGTCCCAAAGAATCACCCAAGAATAAATTCAAAGGCATAACTTTGTGTTTGGGATGGAAAAGATCTATTACAGGATTTGCCAACCTTGGCAACTTTTAAAATGCGTGGACTTCAACTCCCAGAATTCCCCCAGCTGGCTGGGGGATTCAGGGAGTTGAAGTCCATGCGTCTTAAAGTTGCCAAGTTTGGGAAACCCCAGTCTATGAGATATGGTAGAGGTTTTCTGAGCTATAGCAATGCTTGGAATTGCTGGCACAATACTCTCTTGGGTAGCCCTGCTAGTGTGGGAGAACCCAACTAGGGTAAAAACATGGGGTAAAAACATACCCCATTTAGTGAGACATTCTTCATATGACCTTGTTGGTACTAGTTTTTCCCAGGTGCCAAATTAAGAATTAAAATGAGGAACCCACATATGATTACCTACTATCACCAGATAATGCTATAAAACACGGCTGTCAAACTTGCTGCATGATGTTGCCATCATGTGACGTATCACGATGGTTTTTCCCTTCACGGAGCTGGGGTGGGTGTGGCCTACACATGACGTATCCAGGCCATGGGCCACCAGTTTGATATCCCTGCAAAGGATAAGCTATACTTCACCGCCCACCCTCTTCTGTTTCCAATGCAATGTTTACCATATTCACCGTTAATTTCTATTTCATTATTCTCACCCGTCTCATTGGTATCTTGAATTATTGTTTCCCAAACAGGCAACTTGCCTTCCTGTAACTGTTGGAAATCTCTTTCCTTGTGCATTAAATTAGCAGTCTGTTCCTCTTTGCATTCATAAGCCTAGGACAGATTTTCTGAACGTTTCTCTAATGCCTCAGCTGACTACATTATTAACTGGACACTGTCTGATGAAAGGTTGGTAAATCACAAAGGCTTTTTCGGCATTCTACCTGGTCTTAATCTATGTTTCTGTTTGGAAACACCCAACCAAGCAGGGAAGAGACGTCAAGCATGGAATTAGACTGGAATTATTGCGCAGTTGCAAGAGGTCCAGAATCGACACCCCACCCCCACCCCCACCCCCGTTAAGCTCTACAGAATCTACTGGATTCCTATGCTAAAGCTGGCAGTCTGTGGAGATCCCTCTGTAAAAGGCAAAATATAATACAGGTAGTCCTCAACTTACAACAGTTCATTTAGTGACCATTCAAAGTTACAACTCTGAAAAAAGTAACTTATGACCGTTTTTCACAGTTATGATCTTTGCAACATCCCCATGGTCACATGATCAAAATTCAGATGCTTGGTGACTGGTTCATATTTATGACCGTTGCGGTACTCCCAAGATCATGTGATCCCAATGGCGCAGTGGTTAGAATGCAGTACTTCAGGCTACTTCTGCTGATCACCGGCTGCCAGCAGTTTGGCAGGTTGGGTCTCAATTATGATCACAATCAAGCCCAACATTTATGTTGCTAAGTGAGACATTTGGTAAGTGAATTTTGCCCCATTTTACGACCTTTCTAGCCATAGTTGTTAAGTGAATCGCTGCAGTTGTTAAGTTAGTACCACGGTTGTTAAATGAATCTGGCTTCCCCATTGACTTTGCTTGTCAGACGGTCACAAAAGGTGATCACATGACCTCGGGGTACTGCAACCGTCATAAATATGAACCAGTTGCCAAGCATCCAAAGTTTGATCACATGGCCATGGGGAGGCTGCAATGGTCGTGTGAAAAATGTTCATAAGGCACTTTTTTCAGTGCCCTTGTAACTTTAAACAGTCACGAAACAAACTGTTGTATGTTGGGGACTACCTATATTATTCCTAGAACCCAGAACCATTTCTATTTGAAAATGCATTGGTAAAGATTTTACCCAGCATTGTCAGCTGAGACTCTAGTAAACAAGTTCCCATTGATTGCAATCTTTCTCTGTTGAGCCAACTGTGGTGAACCTGTGAGCATTTGATGAAATGCCATGCTGGCCCCTGCTGGTCAGTGATTCAAAGTCATGAAAAGATTTTACAGTGCTTTCCTCCCTTTCCTTGGAGAGAGGTCCCCTTTGGCTATTTAATTAGGGGTTTTTTCCCCCAAGCAATCCATTATAGCATTCCATAAATCAGTGGCTTGAGAATAACTAGGCATGTAAAATGTCCACAACTAAGTTGTTTGAGGCTGCTGATTGTATGTTCAGTGTCTCCCATGCACGGTAGGTCTGAATTAGGAATAAATATCCACATCATGTAACATCTTCTATTTTTTTAACAGAATAACAGAGTTAGAAGGGATCAGAGTTGGAGGTTTTCTAGTCCAGCCCCTTGCTCAAGCAGGAGATCCTATATCATTACAGACAAATGATTGTCCAGTCTCTTCTTAAAACCACCCACAATCTCTGGAGGCAAGTAGTTCCATTGATTAATTGTTCTGTTGGGAAATTTTTCTTTAGCTCTAGGTTGGTTGTCTCCTTGATTAGTTTCCATCCATTGCTTCCAGTTCTTTGGAGAATAGTTTAACTCCCTCTTCTTTGTGGCAGCCCCTTAGGTATTGGAACACTACTATCATGTCTCCCCTAGTCCTTCTTTTCATTAAACTAGAAATACCCAGTTCCTGCAACCGTTCTTCATATGCTTTAGCCTTCAGTCTCCTAATCATCTTTGTTGCTCTTCTCTGCCATCTTTCTAGAGTATCAACATCTTTTTAATATCATGTTTACCCAAATTGGATGCAATATTCCAAGTATGGTCTTACCAAGGCATTATAAAGTGATACTAACATTTTACACGATCTTGAGTCTTTCCCTCTGAATGCAGCCTAGGATTGTGTTGGCATTTTGGGCAGCTGTAGCACACTGCTGGCTCATATTTAAATGATGATAGCAATAGCAATAGCAGTTAGACTTATATACCGCTTCATAGGGCTTTCAGCCCTCTCTAAGCGGTTTACAGAGTCAGCATATTGCCCCCAACAACAATCCGGGTCCTCATTTTACCCACCTCAGAAGAATGGGAGGCTGAGTCAACCCTGAGCCGGTGAGATTTGAACAGCCGAACTGCAGAACTGCAGTCAGCTGAAGTAGCCTGCAGTGCTGCATTTAACCATTGCACCACCTCGGTATTTTCCATAGGGCTTAATTTACCACTAGGATTCCAAGATCCCTCTCACTATTGCTACTATTGAGTCATAATTACTCGAGAGTAAACCCATGTCATCTACATGCCATACTTGCCCAGCAGTTCTCTGCTGGTGTGCCCCAAAGGATGTTTTTGCCAATGGAATTTCACAGATATTTCGAACCTTTTCACAATTTCAAAGGTGGTGCATGATAACTCACCTTAGAGCCTAGGTGGTGCAGTGGTTAAATGCAGCACTGCAGGCTACTTCAGCTGACTGCAGTTCTGCAGTTTGGCTGTTCAAATCTCACTGGCTCAGGGTTGACTCAGCCTTCCATCCTTCCGAGGTGGGTAAAATGAGCACCCGGATTGTTGTTGGGGGCAATATGCTGACTCTGTAAACCACTTAGAGAGGCTGAAAGCCCTATGAAGCGGTATATAAGTCTAACTGCTATTGCTATTGCTAACTCCCTCTTAGGATGTCTGCCAAATTGTTCAATCTATTTGAGATTCTCTTCTATACGCAGATGCCCACTCAGTTCCCCATCAATTGCTGTGCTTCTAAACCTTTTAATGATATCCACAGATCTGCATTGTTTTGCTATTGTCCAGTGCTATGCTATTCCTCTGTTCACAAGGGCTCGAAAACATGTGCATCCATGATGCACCCCATATATTTTGGTCATGGTTATCACTAAGGCTGCTTTTAATTCTGTGTATCAGTTAGAAGAGCTTTGCTCCTTGAGAGACAAAAGATTCCTTTGCAGAGGGTTAAATGCTTCCTTTTTCCACTGCTCCTTATCTACTTCATGATAAGCAGAGTCTCCTGTGAACCAAAATATTCCTTATCCTCCTCAGATGCCAAAGTTCCTTGCTTTAAAGGCTGCCAAAGGAGAAGGAGTTTCCATCTGCCAAAGTAATTCCTTGTACTGTTATCTGGGTAAATCACAGAAAATGCAGCCCCTTTAGTCAGTGATTTTCTTTCTGGAAATAAAAATTTCCACTCAAACAAAGTTTTTTGTCCTGATGTAACATTTCAATGTCCCATCATGTCACTTTTTCTGCAATTGAGGAATAAAAGGCAATGGGACTTTGGGGGTGGGGGAGAGATTTTGCTTCTTATCCAAGAAGCTTCTTCAGCTCCAAAAGTTCAGTTGCCTCTTGATAATGTACCTTTGGGACAAGCAGGACCTGAATGACAGAGAGTCTCCATAGACAATTGGCAAATAGGGTCCCCCCCGCCCCCACCAGTTAACCTCTTTGCCTAGCTGTAGTTAAATAAACTGGGATTTATCTTCTTCTGCCCCATTGCAACTTTGACCAGGGTTGTTCATTCATTCATTCTTTCACCCATTTGCTTATCAAATATAATTCATTCTTTCATTCATTCATTTAATAAATTTTGCACTGCCCATCTCCCCTGCATGATTCTGGGCAGTCTATAAATAAAATCATACGGTCATATAAAAGGTAGGGTTTTAAAAACAGAATTCAAAAAGGAATTATAGGTAGTCCTAGACTTATGATGATTGAGCCCAAAATTTCTGTTGCTAAGTGAAGCATTTGTGAAGTTAATTTTGATCTGTTTTATGACCTTTCTTGCCCCAGTTGTTAAGTGAATCACTGCAGTTGTTAAATTAGTAACACGCTTCATTGTTAAATGAATCCAGCTTCCCCATTGACTTTGCTTGTCAGAAGGTCGCAAAAGGTAATCACATGACTCTAGGACACTGCAACCGTCATAAATATGAGTTAGTTTCCAAGCATCTGAATTTTGATCACATGATCCTGGGATGCTACAATGGTTGTAAGTGTGAAAAACAGTCACAGGTCAATTATTAGTGCCGCTGTAACTGTGAATGGTCACTAAGTGAACTGTTGTAAGTTGAAGACCCTCTTTATTTACTTTCTGCTACCAACTCCAGGAAGCCACAACAGCTGCATCCAGTTCAAAAGGCTTTCTGAATGTTAATCGTCCCAACCTCTTCCTGAGCATTTTCCATAGGGCTTAATTTACCAATTAATGTTTTTAGACGTTTTTTTCTTTCTCTTAGTTTCTAACCCTTCAGTAGCTGATTTATCTTGAAATAATAAAATAATAGAAATATTTTTTTTAAAAACAGTTTTAAAGGAAATATAGTACAATCCTAGGAAGATTTATTCTGAAGTCAATTCACTTACTTTCTTCTAGAATTATTCTTTGGAAGTGCTGTAGAACTGCAGACTTCTTTTCTAATGTAAAGATTTCTTTGCCATAAAAATCGAACGCAAGACTGAACTTATTTGATGATAGGATTTGTTCACCACTAGGTGGTGACAAAGGACTATCCCACTCACCTGAAACCTCTAACAAAGAACTGTAACAGAGAATATTTCCTTATAGCCCATAATGCTGGAACATATTTTTCCATATTTTGTTCTTTAATCTTTTTTTTTTGCAGAAAAGAAAATTAAAGTCAGGGTTGAAAACATAGGAAGAGGGCTGAGGGTTTTGTAAAATACTAGGTTGAGGCTGGGCATAATAAAATCCTTATCTGGAATCATTCTATCTATTAAACTGCACTGAAGACTGAGAGATGATTGCTGCAAGAAATACTACAATATATTGCTTGAAAGCAACCACAGGCTTTGATTTTATATAGGATGTTCTTTGGTGCCCTGCAGATGAAATGGTTATGTGTCCCTTGTCAGACTTCCAAATGGACGCCCACAGATATTCCTGGAAATAGGATCAGAATTATTGTTAGCCTTGAATAAATTTCCCAAAGGCAGATGAACACTGCAACCTCAGAAGTTGCAGAAAAGGGACAGGATAGAAAGGAAATCAACAACCTAAACAAATGACAAGCGAAAGGCTAGACTAACTATTAACAGCTGCTTTGTGTACGGGGTTGTCATGTGACTCAGAGGTCATATCAGTCCAGTGATTAGATGTGCTTAATAACACAATTAGAGCTTCAGCTTTGGGTTCTTGATCTGCTGTCCTTTTTTCTCTCGGTAGACTCTGCATGCAATGTTATACAGAAAATGTTTATACAACAGATTCAGTCGTGGTTTCTTCCACCAAGACCGATTGTCTAAAATCTTATTGGCTGGATGAACATTCTCATTATATCATAATTCATGTCTGAGTCCACATACAAAACACTAACCAAAAAGATGACAACAAATAATGCTTTGTGCACAATGTCGGAGCCCAATCTGATTGCAGGATCCAGTTTGAGTTGGTCACCGGGATCAGAGGTTTTGTCTTGCAAACTTTTGGACTCGTGTTGGAACCCACCTATAGGGAACCTACCCTCTCACCAGAATGTACCCTGGGACACGTATGTTTGCCCAGTCTGATGATACAAAGTGTAGTTGGACTAACTGAGTCGTCTAAATGAGGAATAGTTCAAATTTTGACGAAAGAGAGCCACCTTCCACACATAGCTGTGGTAGCTGGTGATAGGTAAGCTTATTTTGACAAAGATTCAGTATGTCATCCAAGCCCAGGCTAATAAATAGTAATTTTAGGGTTCTCAGAAAAATGAGCTGGCATGGAAGAAGTAAATACAAAGTGAACTTATAGTTTTCCACCTTAGACCAATGACTGTCTTAAGTCTTTTAAGGAGGAGTTATAGGTTTAGTTTATATCACAGCAATTTATCAGATTCTTTCATTTCCCAGAAGCTCTGCTGCTACAATATACAAGTACCTATTGTCTACAAAGATATTTTTTCTAGTTTTACTAATTTAGTTTAGCATCGAAAGTTACATTTAAACTTACAGTAAGGTAAAGGTAAAGGTTTCACTCATACATATGTGCTAGTTCGTTCCCGACTCTAGGGGGAGGTGCTCATCTCCGTTTCAAAGCCGAAGAGCCAGCGCTGTCCGATGACGTCTCCGTGGTCATGTGGCCGGCATGACTAAACAGCAAAGGCACACAGAACGCTGTTACCTTCCCACCAAAGGTGGTACCTATTTTTCTACTTGCATTTTTTCGTGCTTTCGAACTGCTAGGTTGGCAGAAGCTGGGACAAGTAACAGGAACTCACTCTGTTATGTGGAGCTAGGGATTCGAACTGCCAAACTACTGACCTTTCTGATTGACAAGCTTAGCATCTTAGCCACTGAGCCATCGTGTCCCTTTTACAGTAGCATTGTATAATTTTAAAAACTCAGATGAAACAGAGATCTACGGAAAGTTTAGCAAGACCTGGCTGAGTCTAGATCACCAGTCTCCAACCTTGGCAACTTGAAACTTGTGGAATTCAGCTACCAGAATTTGGACTTTGGGCTGGCTGGGGAATTCTGGGAGTTGAAATCCACAAGTCTTAAAGTTTCCAAGTTTGGACCCATGTGATATAGTTTGCTAAAGCAGCTTTTAAATGTCATCCTGCTTGATGGCTTCAAATCTTCTTCTGTACATTTGAAAGGCACCCCATCACCACCAATAAGGAGCTTTTCAAAATCCCATGCAAAATATCTGAAGGACACAGGTGACATAAATTATGAATCAGTGACACAGGATTATCAGGTGGGAAAGGCAATGATTCTTTCAGAAACTCAAAATGAAGGCAAGCATTTTCTCCATTGACTTCATACTTCTCAAATACAGGGAAATTGGACTTATAGCCATATGCCTGGGGAGCAGTGGTGGATTATGACTGTTACACCCAGGTATGGGCATACTGGTGCCTGCCAGGAGCACCGGGTGCCTGCCGGGTGCTTCAGAGGGTCCACCCACCTGCCCACACTCCTTACCGGTATTTGAGCTCTTTGGGGCTTCCGCACACATGCACGGAGTGTATGGCACCTGCATCGTGGAGCATTGCATTGCAGGCAGTAAGTATGCATGCGTGTGCTGCTCGTGTATGTGCGCATGCTGTGTACATTCATGTGGTGAACACTGGGTCCCGTTGCACCGTACCAGTTGCAATGGGATCTGGAACCCACCACTGCTGGGGACGCATGTTTCTGGAACTTCAGGACCTCATCATTGCTGGGATTTTCCTGGTGACCACCCAATCTATACATATTAAGAAGGCACTACTGCTACAATTCATCCTTCCCTATTTTGTAGGGTTCCTTTGCTCAGTAAGATAAGTCATGGACGAGTCCCATTGACTATATTATATAAAGCATATTTAGTAAGTGATGGCCTCAATGATGATTGCCTATGAATAGCCAGTGTATTTTTTTTTACTTATGAAAGGATGATAGATAGATAGATAGATAGATAGATAGATAGATAGATAGATGATAGATAGATAACATGTTTTCCCAAAAATAACCCCTCCCCAGATAATAAGCCCAATTGGGCTTTTGAGCGCACATGCTAAAATAAGACCTCCCCCGAAAATTAGTCCTCCCTAAAAATATTGCACACAGCAGCCATGAGGTGACCATGTTCACTGCCTCCTGCACCTCAAAAATAGTAAGACCTCCCTGAAAATAAGGCCAAGTGCTTATTTTGGGGGTCAAAAGAAAATGAGACTCTGTCTTATTTTTGGGGAAACATGGTAGGTAGGTAGGTAGGTAGGTAGGCAGGCAGGCAGGCAGGCAGGCAGGCAGGCAGGCAGACAGACAGACAGACAGACAGACCTGTAGGTACAGGGGGAAAGAGGGAGGGAGGGAGAGAGAGGGGGAGAGGGAGGGAGGGAGGTAGAGAGGTGTGCTCATGGGGGTGGATTCTGTGTTAGCTGCAGCACTATTCTTTCCAATTCATTAAGAAGAAGCTTTGATCCTCTCTGAATTTTTTGCACTTCCTCCATTCGATTGGAATCATACAGCCATTCAGGGCTAATGCTAACTATCCTTTACTTGATAGGGTAATTATTCTTTTGTGATGGGCAGTTTGCAGACTCTAGGGAATTAATGAATTTCAGGCTCTGCTGTTACTTTTATGCTGCATTTATTTTGTACCTTACTGGCATTCTCCTAAATGAGCATTGATTAGCTCGTGACCTACTCTTAATGGTGGAAAATGGGGCCAGAGCTTGCCGCAGTAATTTCATTACTAATCTTTTTGCATTGGTTATAAGCACTTTGATTTTTTTCTCTCTCTCTTCAAGATTTTTTTAAAATGTGTCTTGAATTTAATATGGCTAATATGACAAAGCATCTGGCTCTGAAAAACCATGCCTGACTTTCTGCTAAGGGCTGCTGGGACTTTTCTGAGATATGGGGATACTGTTTCTAGGAAGGAATATATGGGGAAAACCTTGCTCCTAAATAGAAATCTACATTATTTCAATGAGTTAATAGTTGCAATAGCAGATGTTTGGTAAGAAAAGGAATTTGGGACAGCTTTGTCAAATTATCTTAGGAAAAAATGGCAGCTACAAATAATTCCAGCTTGTATATTTTTAAAACTACAGATGGCTCATTCCTTCCATGGGGTCATTTTAGTGTCCAAGTAGTGTCAGGCTCTGTAATAAGCTAGCTGAAAAACTAAGCATCTTGTTGCCAATGGAGATTCTCCGTCATTCAGGTCTTGGTTGTCCCAAAGATGCTTTTTCAAGAGGCAACTGGATTTCTTGTTTTTTCTTCGAAGATGTTTCACTTCTCATCCAAGAAGCTTCTTCGGCTCTTATCCTTCCATTCCCCAGCATCCAGTCAGAGCTGAAGAAGCTTCTTGGATGAGAAGTGAAACGTCTTCAAAGGAAAAACAAGAAAGTCCAGTTGCCTCTCAAAAAAGCACCTTTGGGATAAGCAGCTGCATTATAAACTTTGCTGTAAGAATCAGGAATGCACAGGACTCCAGCACAAATGAATGCTGCAGCTAAGTGAGACAAATGCTAAGAACAACAGTCAGATGGATGGACCACTCAGTGACCTAGGTAGAACTGCATCAAAAGAAGAGCCAGCATCCTTACTCTTCTAAGGTGGTGTTTCTCTGCCCTGTTAACTCGGGAATCTGGGAGTTGAAGTCCACCCATCTTAAAGTTGTCAAGGTTCAGAAACACTATTCTAAGGTGTTCAGTCCAGGTATGCTGTCTTGCTTGTCTGTGTGATACTGTGACAAAGAGTATTAGACTGAGCTGGCAGGGTTCTTGTGATATTCACATGGAGACTTCACTTTTGCTACAATCACAAACAAGAAACAAAAGCATATAGCCCAGGCTGATAGATACAACACACACATACTTCTTAGAAGATTATTAAAGACAATCTATTCATTTTCAGGGAGGAAACATTCAGTCTGAGAGGCAATATTCCAAGAAAATGTAGGAATTTATGGAATATAAATCAAAATATTTTTGAAAAATTGTCTCTTCACGTTGTGGCAAAGAACTTAGAACATAAGTTGTTTGCATTATACACTAATAATTATTATTAAACTCTCATTTCGTCCAACTCCAACACCTGTGGGATGCTCAAAACAATCAAACTGCAATCAGATCAAGATAACATATGAAATAAAGATGGCAAGCATTATGAAGTGAGGGGTTTCACTGTCCTGAGTGAAAATCAAAGTTGTGGAAGTGAATCCTGTTAATTAATCCCCCTGCTTCATGCAGAGGTTACTTATATCCCCAAACATCTCAGGGAATTAACATCACACTGTTCCTACAAGCAGACTAATTACCAGATAGTGATTGCCCTTTCCTGCCTCTCAGATATAGACTAAGTTCTTCACTGATCCTACTGAAATGAGCTACTCTAGGAATTCCATGTTGTTTTATTCCTCTCCTTTGGCTGAATGAAAAGGGGATGGATGAGGAAGCCATCCAAATGAATGTTGGTACCAAGACACTACAGTATGCCTTTTCTGTTGTTGTTTTCCTCTTTAATTAAAAAAGGACTGTAAATAACAGGCTCTTGATTTTTCCCCCTTTGCAATAGATAGGAGGACTGAAAAAATGGTTGATCCCAACTAATCCCATCAACTTGGATGGAGGTGGGGGACCATTGTCAGTCATCTTGTGTAAAAACTTCCATTGTCTTGGATGGAAAATTTCTCTCTGTGCATTGCAGAGAATGCTGTCTCGTAAAACAGGATGTACAAAATATTGGCCAGTGCAACAAGCTGCAGAGTTGCCACATTTTTGGGACTATAAGATATACTCCCCCCAGTGGTGGAATTCAAAAATATTTACTACCAGCCCTGTCCACCAACCGGCCCCCACCCTTTGGCCTCTGCCTCCCAGCAATTTGCCTCCTTGCAGCAAATAGCCTCAGCACAGTCTGATTTAGCACAAATAGCTGATTGATGGTTGGATCTGCCTCCCAGAATACCACCAAGGAGGCAAATTGCTGGGGGGGAGAGGCCAAAGGGTGGGGGCCGGTTGGTGGACAGGGCTTCTGCAACATTCACTGTATAACATGCATAGACATTTCCACACACTTTGTGGGAGGGGAGCAGAAGTGGTAGTCAGCAGATTCTGACCAATTTTGAGTAGTTTGGAGAACTGGTAAATACCAACTCTGACTGGCCCCTCCCGACTCGCAGCTGACAGGAAGGAAATGGGATTTTGCAGTAACCTCCCCCTGGAGGTTTTACAGTATCCTTCCCCTGCCATGCCCACCAAGCTACACTCACCAAGCCATGCCACGTCCACCAAGCCACAGAACACCAATCAGCTGTTCCAGACTGTGAGGATCAGCGCCTCTCCCTCAGCAATGTCACTGCCCATTGCCGCTTCTGCACGCCACATTTTTGGCATCTGTGCGTCCTGTTTTTGGCCTTTGTGCATCCCATTTGTGGCTTCCGCATGTCTCATTTTCAACCTCCACGTGTCCTATTTTCAGTCTCCATGCGTCCTATTTTTGGCTTGTTCCAGGCAGTGGGGATAGGCAGTGGTGGGGATCCTCGCCACCTGGAACGGGCTGAATACGGGATGCATGAAGGCCGAAAATGGGGCACGTGGAGGCGGCAATGGGCAGCGATGGCACCAAAGGGTGGCAGCAATCCCCACAGCCTGAAACAGCTGATCGACAGCATTCTGAGAGACAGATGCAACCACCAATCAGCTGCTTGGGCTAAATCAGGGTGTGCTGAAGCTGACAAGGCTGTTTGCTGTTGGCTGCAAGGGGGCAAATTGCTGGGAGACAGAGACCCAAAAAAAATCTTGTTTTCAACAATAAAGTTTTTTTTAGACTTATATACAGCTTCATAGGGCTTTCAGCCCTCTCTAAGCGGTTTACAGAGTCAGCATATCGCCCCCAACAACAATCCGGGTCCTCATTTTACCCACCTCAGAAGGATGGAAGGCTGAGTCAACCTTGAGCCGGTGAGATTTGAACCGCCGAACTGCAGAACTGCAGTCAGCTGAAGTAGCCTGCAGTGCTGCACTCTAACCACTGCGCCACCTCGGCTCTTTGAGGTGGACCTTTCTTCCCAATCAGCCTCCAGCCTCCATTTTATTTCCAGCATCTTTCTCCCAGCTTGGAACTGAACCAGAAGGATTTTCTTTCCAACAGCTATAATGGAATACAGTACTTTCACTTCCTGTTAGTCAACTTTACAAAGATCTAGGGAAGCTCCACAGCATTTTGGGCAGTCACACAGACTTATCAATGCCTTTCAGTAACAAACCTGAACTGACGACTGCCTAGTGGCACTCAGTAGAGCAGGGCAGAGGTGGGTTCCTACTGGTTCAGACCAGTTTGACCAAACCAGTAGTGGTTTGGCGGCCTGGGTCACTGGAACTGGCAGCAACCCAGGCCTGCCACACCCACAAACTGGTTCTCCTATGTGGCCTGCATCTTAATTTTCGGTTCTGTGCATGCACAGAACAATTGTAATTGCACAAATTTAATTATTTTTTGTTTTTTAATGTTTTGCGCATGCACAGACCTATTTTTGTGCAAATGTGGAAGCGCAAGCAAAGCGAGAGCATGAGCGCAAAAATTTTGCGCATACCGAACTGACAGTGATGCCAGCAGCAACCCACTCCTGGAGCAGGGGTATCAAACTCACAACCCGTGGGTTGAATATGTCACCTGCGGGCTCCCCCCCCCACCCAGTTTCGCTAAGGGGGGGAAAGTTCCAATACCTCATGTGATGATGCTATGACGACGTGAGTTTGACACCCCTGATGTAGAAGCTTACTGAAATCTGAGGCTTTTTTTAGATCTTCGAGAAGTACGGTGAAATATTCTTATTTGGGATTGGCTTCTATTAGCAAGGTGTGAGCTTTAATTTCCATATTGCACTTTTTCTACTATTGGGTCTTTTTACAAAGTGAATTATTATAAAAGTATATCATCTAAATGATTTTCGTTCTTAATTAAAAGAATTACAAAAGAAGAATGAGAAATGATTGCATGCATGAAAAAGCTTCCATTGTGTTTCACAATTATCAGAACATCCACAGAAAGAGATAAGGCTATGTATGAAAATGTAGAGAAAAATTGAAGGTCAAATGTAAGCATTGAAACTGATTACAGATGGATAGCTGTTAGTCTTCTGCAGCAAAAATAGCAAAGTTGTGTGATTTGAGCATCAAAAATTTATGGTAGCAAACATTTATTTTTAATTTACTGTGTTTCTTCAAAAAGATGACCCAATTTGAAAAGAAGCCTTATCAGAGGGCTTTCTGAAGGCATCTGCAGCCACTAACAGAGCTCCGGGTCGATCCAGACCTCTGTTATTGGCTGCAGATGCCTTCCGCCAGGCATCTGAAGGCAAAATGGAGGACAGGGCAATGTGTGCAAGTGGCGGCAAGCAGCCACAGAAGTGGGCTAGCAGCAGGCTCCTGCTGGGCGGGGCTGTCGGTGCCACCATCACGAGGTGAGTCAATAATTAGAACCCTCCAAAAAGAAGGCCTAGCCATTTTTTTAGAGGTCAAAAGAAAATAAGACCCAGCCTTCTTTTTGGAAAAAAACACGGTAGGTACCACCATGCACAACAAACAAAAGATTTCTGGTTTCCCTTGGACTTTATACAAGAAATTTTGTATCATATTTTTTAAAAAAATTGAACACTGGGTAATTTAAAAAGGCTTATCTTTGCTTGAATGATGCTGTTAGTAATTGAGGAAGCATAGAGAAGTGCAAATAGAGGCAAGGGAAATCTATAGCAGCTTTAAATATTGGAATACTGTATTTTCCAGCCATAATGTTACTGTACTTGAGCTACAAACATGGCCACTTTCACATACATAAAACAGTGATCCTCTGACAATTATATGGTGCCTGCCTAAAATAATAAAATGTAGTGGATGCACCTTCCTCAAAGGCCATAATTTGGTTGTTTGTGCATTTGTTTTTCTTTCTTTTAGTCATAAAAGAAATATACAGATAGTTCTCGATTTACAACCATTCATTTAGTGACTGTTCAAAGTTAAAACAGCACTGAAAAAAGTGACTTAGGACCATTTTCCCACTTACAACCATTGCAGCATTTCCTGTGGTCACGTAATCAAAATTCCCACACTTGGCAACAGATTCATATTTCTGAGGGTTGCGAAGTCCTATCTGGCCTGTGGGCTTCGAGTTTGACACCTCTGCACTAGATGGTACCAAAGTCATAGAGAAATATGAACCCTTTGCTGTCATCTAGTGGTTATACAAATATTTGCAATCTGGATCTCATAGTCCTTAGCATAGTCTTCATGTGTGCACACTTCACATGCTATGCGTGCATGCACAGTATTTAAAAAAAGCTTCTGTGCATGCACAGAAGCAAAAAACAAGATGACAGTGCGTACGGCGCCACCGAGAGAACCAGTTCGGGGGCATGGCAGGCCAAGTTACTACCTACTCTGCCAAACCGATCCGAACCAGTAGGAACCCACGTGACTCAATGTTGTGAATATAGACTATATGCTGACGTGACCTGTGACTTCAGCATATACTTGATTATTTGCAAGACTACAGTGAATGTTATCCAAAGAATTCAGCCACTCCATTTAAAGCTTGGCTTTGAATATTATTGAATTCCTCTGTATAATTCTTTCTGCATCAGCACCAAGCAGTTTATTTCTATAAGGTTATTTTCTCTATGAAATTAGTGGAGTTACTAGTATGTAAAATATAGAAGCTTATCAACATTGTTCTCTGTGCATACTGTGTGTTCAAAAAGTATCTCCCCCCCCCATTTCATTAATTCAAAACCCTTCAGGATTAAACTTTTTTGTTTGTTCACTTGTTTTCTTTAGGTGTGAATGACTTGACAAGAAAATACCTTGTGTAATTTATCTCTGTTTACCAGGCAAATCTTAAATGGCACACTGTGCATCTTTTGGGTATTACACTGGCAATGTGACCTAGTAAATATTGGCATGTGAGGCATAGGATTTGGGGAAGCAGCTGCAGATGGGAATTAACTGGCTTTACACCTACATTATTTGTTAGAGAATATATGCAGTGCAAGATACTCAGCATATTTTCAGTAGACAAAAATATCCTACCCTGGTCTTGACCACAATTATTATTTTCTAAGCTTATCAACCTGAAGTGTGGCTTATTTTACACAATTTTGCACGAATGTATCTTTTCTTATATGTACTTTTGATTCTTAACACTATTGACCTTCCGTATAACATGTACCTTTGTATTTTACTTCACTGGATTACCTAAGGATGCTTTGCTTTCTCAATTCTGACCTGTGAAATTATTATTCATATCTCTTTCTATTCACGTCATATAATTTGCATTTGTTTCCTGTAGCTCTGTTCTTTAAAGAGGGCATGAGTTAGGAAGTAATAGGAACATGATTGCAGTTTCGATCCTCTTCTATTTCTCAATTGTAATTAGCATTTAAAAGCCTAACCCCAATTTGTATTTAAAAATGCCACTTTTGTAGTCATGGTAATCTTGCTCATCAGCATTTTCAAGTTTAGCATTTACTGCTTTTAGATACTATTTAGATGTTCTCATTTGAGCTTCTTTGTTTTCCAATCTTCCCCATGAGGTTTATACAACTCAAAAGTATAATAATTTAGGTCAGTGGTTTCCAACCTTTCTGTTAGGGAGTGGGGAGGGGGATAGTTCTGCAGAAGCGGCAGGAACATGCATCCCCCTACTTGCACAAATGGTGTGTGTGTGTATGTGTGTGTGTGTGTGTGTGTATGACCATGCGCGCGTGCACCCATCTGCTTTGCACCCAAGTGGAACTTCATGCAGGCTTGCCCACAGTTTTCTGCAGCTTGGTTCTGAACGGGCCATGCTCTGCAGTGGGGGGGGGGTGTTTGGCATCCCCTGATTTAGGTAACTAGTTCATTTAATTCTAAATATAGAAAAAAATACAATCAATACTGATTAATTATATCCTATTAACTCATAGTCTATTCTTACCAACCATATAGATAGATGTTTTCCACAATGATCTATCCCTAACCTGATCTTTTAGGACTTGTAATGGTGTGTGCCCATCACATTGTAATTGAATCCATCCATCTTGCTGCTGGTCTTCCTCTTTTTCTCTTTCCTTTCACTTTTCTCAGCTTTAGAACTTTTTCCAGAGAACAAATGTGTCCCAAGAGAGCCTGAGTAAGAACTCTGGGTTGATTTGCTCGATGATCCGTTTGGTTTATTTTCTTGGCTGTCCACAATATTCTCAAAAATCTTCTCTAACACTAAGGTTCAAAAGCGTCAATACTTTTCCTATTCTGCTTCTTCAAAGTCCAACTTTCACTTTCGTAGAATGTCACAAGGAATATCATGGTTTGTTTGATTATAGCTACAGTTTATCCCAGCATTTGGCTATCTTTCCCAAGATCTTTATGACTGCTCTGTCAATTGCTAGTCTGCAATAAAAATTTTGATGCTAATGAGAGCTTTTGGAGAAAAGAATCAGTGAATAATTGTGCTTCAACAAGACACACAATTCAAGTGGCTTTCAGTGGTGTAGACTTCAATTTACAGAATCATAGGGCTGGGAGGGACCTTGAAGGTCTTCTAATCCAATCCTCTGCCCAAGGCAGGAGTATACCATATCAGACAAATAGTTGTCCATTTTTTTCTTGAAAACGTCTAACAATGGAGCCCTCACAATTCTTGGAGCCAATCTGTTCCATTGATTAATTGTACTTACTATCGTGAAATTCTTACTTTTTCCAAGTTGGATCTTTCTCTGACCAGCTTCCATCCGCTGCTACTTGTTCTGCTCTCAGGTGCTATGGAGAATAACTCAATACCTCTGCACTGTGACAGCCCTTCAAATATTGGAAGATGGCTATCATGTCTTCTCTAAGCTTTCTCTTCATTAGGCTAAACATACTTAATTCTCTTAGCCATATATCCTACAGCTTATTATTGCTCTTCTCTGCATTCATGATCACTTTTCCCCAAATTCTTACACCTTCCATTCCTTCAACTGTTTCAATCTTATTGGTAAGAATAAAGTCTAGTATAGCTGGCCCTCTGGTTCCCTCTTCCACCTTTTGGATGACAAAGTTGTCATCTGGGCATATCAGGAACCTGTTTGATCTTCCACTCACTTAGGTTTATGTCAGGGCAAAGTCCCTGATTCATACAATAGAGTGTTTCCTGCATACCTCACTAACGGATTTGCAAAACGTCCATGCATTTCCTTGGCCTGCAATACACACATAGAACAATGTTATTTCTTTCTCTTGTAATGTCCACCCAAATATGTCCTTGGTATTGTGTTTTTGTAGAGGTTCTTCATTTACAATGCAACTCCTCTTTTGTTGGGTCTGTTTCTTTTCAATAAATTATATCCTTCTAGCAGTATGTTCCAATCATAGGTTTCATCCCACCAAGACTCAGTAAAAAGCAACAATATCATACCTGCCTTCATGTACTAGGACTTCAAGTTGTCCCTTTTTATTCCACATACTTGGAGTCTTAGTGAGCCCTTTAGGGCTGACTGTGCATTTGCTTCCTCTGTTGTTTTGAGTGCTTTTCCTTCTCACCAGGACATAGAGGGAGGGAGGGAGAGATGGAAGAAGGGAGGGAGGGAGATTTATTATTTATTATTGAATTGATTATTGATTATTGAAATGCGGGATTCTGTGTGTACACAGGGCAGCTTCTAATATTTCAGCACTGGGAAAAAATTTGGACTCAATTTAAGGATTATTTATTATTATTTGTTCTAATGCAGGGCTTTATGCTCTTTCACAGTTGCAAAAATGACGGGAAAACACCCAGTGAAGCTTTTAGCCATCAATGCATTACAATACTTAGGAAAAGAGAACATTTTAAAAGTCTGCCATTCAAGAAACTGACAAAGAAATAAATATGCAAAATCCCAAACAGTCAGGATTTGTTCACCACTACTGTTTTTAAAAGCTGTGTGGCAGGCAAGTCATCTATTAAGTCACCCTATTACAGTCTATTCACTTTGTTGTCAAGAATAGTCCTGGCAAAAAATTAGCAAATAGCATTGGAATAATACTGCTTATTACTTATTTATTGTTCATGCATACAAATTCTGAAAATTGTACCCGGAGTAAAACAGTGAGATAATTAAACCCTCACTCTAAAGTCTTCATTGACATTTTTTGTGCTCTTTAAGCTGTGGAGAATTGGGCTTACTTTTCATGCTAAGCCATTGTGTGGGTTCTTTGGTTTGTGTTCAGCACCAGCAATTGTTCTTTGCAAACTATGCATTATGCTTTAGTTTTGTGCAGGAACCTAGGGTCATGAGTCACTTGTTCCAATGAATAAAGTGGTTGCCTGTTGCTTGTTCAACAAACAACGATTAAAACAAGAGGCTTAGGGAGATGTGGGCATTCAGCTATTACTATTTTTGGTCCTCTTATTTCTTTCATTGCTGCTTTTCCAATTCCTGGATGGTTCTTCCCTGAAGAATCATTAGAAACAAAATAAGAGATTTGGAAGGGACCTTGGAGGTCTTCTGGTCCAACCCTTGCCAAGACAGGAAACCCTATATTATTTCAGACAAATATTGTTCAATCTCTTTTTAAAAATCTCCAGGGTTGAAGCATTTACAACTTCTGGAGGCAAGTCGTTCCATGATTAATTTTTCTGCCAGGAAATTTCTCTTTAGTTCTAGGTTCTCTCCTTGATTAGTTGCCATCCATTGCTTCTTGTCCAGCCTCAAGAGCTTTGGAGAATGGGTTGACCCACTCAACTTTGTGGCAGATATTGGAACCCTGCTATCATGTAACCCCTAGTCCTTCTTTTCATTAAACACGAATACCCAATTCCTGCAACTGTTCCTCATATATTTTAGCCTCCAGTCCCTTAACCATCTTTATTGCTCTTCTCTGCACCCTTTCTAGAGTCTCAGCATCTCTTTTATGTCCTGGCGACTAAAACTGGATGCAATATTTCAAGTAAGGTCTCATCAAGGCATTATAAAGTGGTGTCAATACTTCAGAAGGATAGACCTTGATTCTATCCGTCTGTTAATGCAGCCTAGGCCTGAGTTGGCAATGTGTGGGCAAGGGGAGCAGAAGGCTTTGGAAACTGCCTGTAATGCATAAAGGTAAAGGTTCCCCTCGGACATATGTCCTAGTCGTTCCTGACTCTAGGGAGCGGTGCTCATCTCCGTTTCAAAGCCAAAGAGCCAGTGCTGTCCGAAGATGTCTCTGTGGTCATATGGCTGGCATGACTAAATACCGAAGGCACACGGAACACTGTTACCTTCCCACCAAAGTTCCTGACTCTAGGGAGCGGTGCTCATCTCCGTTTCACAGCCAAAGAGCCAGTGCTGTCCGAAGATGTCTCTGTGGTCATATGGCTGGCATGACTAAATACCGAAGGCACACGGAACACTGTTACCTTCCCACCAAAGTTCCTGACTCTAGGGAGCGGTGCTCATCTCCGTTTCACAGCCAAAGAGCCAGTGCTGTCCGAAGATGTCTCTGTGGTCATATGGCTGGCATGACTAAATACCGAAGGCACACGGAACACTGTTACCTTCCCACCAAAGGTGGTCCCTATTTTTTTACTTGCATTTTTACATGCTTTCAAACTGCTAGGTTGACAGTAACGGGAACTCACTCCATTATGCGGCGCTAGGGATTCAAACCTCTGAACTGCCTACCTTTCTGTTCAGCATAACAACCTTCATAAAATGGTTGGTTTAATCTCAGTGTGCTTGTGCTTAAATTCCCAAAGAATTTAGAGTACAGGTAGTCCTTGACTAACAAGAGTTTAGTTACAAGTGCTGAAAAAAGTGACTTATGACCATTTAGAAGCTTCGCGGCTAAGCGACAGAGGACGGTACACCCTCCAACCCACCCCTCATCCCCGCATCGCCTTCCCCTCAGCGCCCGACCACTCAGGGTCCAGGAGCACGCGGGGGGGAGAGGCTTTGGCCAGCGCGTGCCGGGAGGGACAGTGGGCGTGGCTCCCGTGGTTGAAGCCGGACGGCGAGAAGAGCAGAGGTTGGTTTGTTGTGTGTGTGTAGGTGGGTGCTCGTCTTCGCGGGAGCGCGGCCGGGTTGAGCCGGCGCTCGTCTTCTCACGTGGCCCGGTAAGAGGCGGTGGCAGCGATCGGCCGGCCGGCAACTCGTCCGTTCTCCTGACCTTCCCCGCGTTTGCTTCTGGGCGGAGAGGTCGGGCACGGTCGGGCGAGGGAGTCCAGCAGGCATTTCTTTCGGCGAGGGAGGGAAGGAGCCTCTCGACGGTGAGAAGGCTGCAGCGTTTGCGGCATCGTCCCCGTGGAGGCTGGAGAAAGTCCGAGGAAGGGAGCCGGAGAGAAAGGCGAGCCCGCGCTTCCCTCCACCCGATCCACTTGGTTTCTTGAACCCGGGGCGTCTTCGGCAGGACCCAGGTGATTGCCCCCGTCGCCCTTATTTCGGGGCAAAGGCGGCAGCCCTTGCTTGCGTGAAGTTTCCACCCAAGGGGATGGGTGGGATGAAGAACTTCCTCCCGCGAAGTTCCTGCAATAATAGGCTCCGCGATTAGGGATGCTAGTAAAAAGGAGGCATGCCGTTTGAGGGGTTCAGGGGGGCTTTTAAACCTTTTTGGGAGCCTCCAGCGCGGCACTCTGTATCTACTCGAGAGTAAGAAGAGAGAGCGAAGGGGATGATTACTTCGTAGATCAGTGTGGGCCCTGCACCAAGCATAATTACGTAATTTTAATTACTTCTTTTTTTAGTAGTGGATCTGCAGGGTGGCTATGGACTCTGGCTTTTAATCCTAAGAGGGTGAGAGATAACCTGGTTCTTCTTGATGGATTCCCAGAGCTGAATTGGAAATTTTGGTTTGGAATTGGTGTGTGTGTGTGTGTGTTTAGGATTTCAATGATATCATTTTTTGAGGAATAGTTACTTAGAAGCAACTGTAAGGCAATAGTACAAGAAGCCCTGTTTCTGCACTTCACTGTAATCAGTGTGTTACCAAAAGTGCACAGGAATAAGAGTTGAAAGAGAACAAACAACAAGAACAAAAAGATAATTAACCCCTTAACTCTAGATATGTTTAAAGGAATAGTGTTTTCTGGAAAAGAGAAAATTTAATTTAATTCTTAGGTTGTATATTTAACAACAGACCTGCGTTTGATAGTTAGAGAAAGATACACGAAAATGTGGAAGATGTTTACATTTTCTGCTTTATTTGAAAGCATAGCAAAATGTCATATTTTAACTGTGTATGTTAATTTGAAGATTGATTCACTACTTAGATACTTCTAAAGTACCTAGGTGCCAGTTTATTTAGACTTTGGTTAGAGTTAGACACATCTAACAAAAAAAACTAAAACAGCCTCATGTTTTTAGGTAAATATAGAAATGAGACAGAACATCTTTCCATTTTGTTTCCCTGACAATATTTAAGGTTCATTCTTAATATAATAATGAATTTATGCTGGTTAATTAATGCACATAAAATCAGCTCAATAAATTAAGCATGACAAGAAAAGTAATAAGTAGAAAGAAGCTATTATGAAATTGTTGCTCTGGAATCATGAAAGAAAAAGATTCTGATTCTTTTATAGGAATTAAATAAATAGAATCAAGGTTCAAATTTGCAATGAAAGATTAGCTTTTGAGATAATTCCAAGTTTCCAAGCATGCATAATATTAATATAAATTTGTTTTTATTGTAAATTTATTGCATGTTATAGCACATTAAAACTTTTAAGATGTGTGTACAGGGCAATGTTTTTAGGTGCACCTGATGTCAAACATCTCTAAACTGATGAAAATATTATCTTTTTAATCACAGCCAAGGCATGAACTTCATAAATCCTTGGTTCAGAGAAAACATCAAAGTACCATTTAATTGAAGAATAAAGGAAGTATGAAAGAAAAACCTATCGGACTCTGAATTCTTGGACCACAAACAAACTTACTTCAAAAATGGTTCAGTACAAAAATATTGCTGCTCATTTTCTTGAAGAATGGTGCCTGCGGGATCCATTGCATGGCTTTAAGAAACATCAACATATAAGGAAAAAACAGAGACTGATTCGGATAACGGGACTTTTCCTGGGTATTATGGCTATGAGCACACTCTCACTTTCAATTAGTGCCTTTTTCCAGTTGGGACCTTATAGCACAGAGACCATCAGCAGTCTGGACAGTGAAAAGTCCAAGTCCGTGCGTCAAAGAACTCTATTGGACTACCAAGAACGGAATCAAAACGATACCCCGGGTTCATCTTTTTCTTTGAAATTTGCAGATGAACATGATAACCACACGGAACATTCTCAGGGGGACTACCCAACAGATCTTTTTTCTCTTGAGGAAAGACGGCGGGGTGCTGTGATCCTTCATATCATTGGAATGATTTACATGTTTGTAGCCTTAGCTATTGTCTGTGATGAGTTCTTTGTTCCTTCACTGACAGTCATCACAGAAAAACTTGAAATTTCTGATGATGTTGCTGGGGCAACGTTTATGGCCGCTGGTGGCTCAGCCCCCGAACTCTTTACTTCTTTAATAGGAATCTTTATATCTCACAGCAATGTTGGCATTGGAACCATAGTTGGATCTGCAGTATTCAACATCCTATTTGTGATTGGGATGTGTGCTTTATTTTCTAAACAGATTTTGCACCTTACTTGGTGGCCACTCTTTCGGGATGTGTCCTTTTACATCTTAGACTTGATACTGCTAATCATCTTCTTTTTGGATAATTTCATTAGGTGGTGGGAAAGTTTAATATTACTGAGTGCATATATATGCTATGTGACTTTCATGAAATTCAATGGGCAAGTAGAAGAATTTGTGAAAAGTAAACTTAGCAGCAACAAAGTGGATGAAGTATCACCAGAACCTGATGGAAAGGTTAGTTATTGCAAAGACAAATTATTGCAGTTATTAATGAAACTTTTCTGTAGCCACACTTACATACCCAAAACATACCATTGTTATATTGCCTTGATTTTTGTATGCTAGGAGCAGACTATTTTAATGTTTTTATCTAAATAACATTTCATCTGAGTTTTGTGTCTACAAATGTGAATCAATATGTGGTTAACAATCACAAAGTGTTTAATACTGCTATAAGATTTTTATTTGATTCATCTTATTTACATGTCAAACATGTACAAGATAGCAGGTATAGGTATAAACATAAACAAAGAAAATAAGTACAGATAAATGGAGACAGTAGAACAGAGACGGTAGGCACACTGGTATCCTTATGCATGCCCCCTTTAGGTTTTTATCAAAAACTGAATCTCAAAGATAAAGCATGTGTAACTAAGAAACAATATATAAAGACACAAGGAACATTCAGTTCAATTGAAATTCAATTGAACACATTGAAGTAATAGTAGGACAGTTTCTAAAGGCAAGCAAAGTATAAAACAAGCCCATATAACATTATCTGAATACTATCACTGTTTGCTTCACCTTAGAAAATAGTGAGGGTAGGATTTACATTGAAGAAGAAAAGGCAGTATAATTAGCTATCCTGCTTCCAAATCAATGCATAATGTGTTGTGGATGTGTTATGCTGCTTGATTTATAGATTATGCCAATCTGATAAGCAGTCTTTACAGTTTGCAGTTCCGTTTTTGATCTCTTCTGTGGCACAAAATGTACTACTCGCAAATATTGTATGGAGAAAAAAAGTTTATTACTCACAAGATGTGGTCTATTATTTCCCCTATATGTCAGAGATACCTGTTAGAAGTTTTCTGCAAATGTGAAGATTTCATGACAAAAAATCTTTGGCTGTTGTGGGAGTTTTCACATCTAGGTTACTTATGTGTGTGATTCATGCCTCAGTTTCTTAACATTGGCCTAATTCAATTATTTGTCAGGGTTTCAAAAATGTTTATTGCTAGATGAATACTCTTGCACTGAAATTCTTCAGAATAAACACATAGTTGCAAGGTTGTTAAAATAATTTGGAGAAAGATTTTGATTGATAAGGATTTATATAAGATAAAAATATTTTATATTCATGATTTTTGTATGGTTACTGTAGCAAGCACAAACATAAACCTTGCACAATGACAAATTTTCGACTTTATCAAGTACTGAATATTATGGTTTTGAATACCAGGAAAATGCAAAATACAGTTTTCCTTGTATGATGTTACATTTCCACCATGAGCCCAATCTATGACAGTACTTGGGGTTGATAAAATATTTTATTCTCTGTTTGATTTATATTCTGCTTTTCATTCAGGAGTTTATTAGTCAAACTGGCTACTGATGTAGAGATTTGGTATGAGTGTGAAGATGTCATTCACTGTATTTTAATACTGCTGAGTAGTACATGGACTTTTTTTAGGCTTGAGGTGGTGGCGCAGTGGTTAGAATGCAGTAGTGCAGGTTACTTCTGACTGCCAATTGCCAGCAGTTCGTCAGTTTGAATCTCACCAGGCTCAAGGTTGACTCAGGTCAGTAAAATAAGGACCCAGATTGTTGAGGGCAATATATTGAATCTGTACACTGCTTAGAGAGGGCTATAAAGCACTAGGAAGTGGTATATAAGTCTAAGTGCTATTACTATTGAGTGATTGAATTCACCATAATGTATAATGTGATGCTTCCCTTACTTCCTATAATGGCCTTCAAAGTTATGGTTTATCATTTATTGTGGTTGATCAAGTAATATTTTGTCTTAAAATAGCTTTACAATGGACATTGTTAATTCGTTTTTAAATTTATACTGCGGTGTACTGATTTTTCACAATACAACAATAAACATTATGAAGGAACAACATGTTACATCAATTCAAACAGCATTCACAAAGAAACAATGAATCCTAGTTAAAATATTAACAGAATACCAATAAAAATATATCATCCATATCTGACATAGCAACAAGTTATAAATTTGCAATAACAAGGACATAAATGCTTATTTAAAGTAAGTTTCTATTAAAATCAACCCATGATTTTAATCTACTCTAAGGCCCTGGATCTACCTTTTTCTAATCTAGGCCTCCTTTCTTGATGACACTCATAATATACCAAATAGGATGCTTGGAAAGCCTACTCATAATTTCATGGAGAAATTATTATTTCATGTAGGCAAGACCCAGGCCACAGAGGGCTTTATATGTTAAACAAATTGAGCTCAAAAAGCAAGAGGAAGCCAGTGTAATTAAGCCAAAACAGGTGTCATGTACTCAAAGGGAAACACCAGACAGATGTTGTGCATTCTGGGTTTATTGCATTTTCCCAGTTTTTTTCAAATGCATTCCCATGTAACTGCATTGCAGTAATCTATTCAGGAATAAATCAGAGGTGGCCTTCAGCAGGTTCTGACCAGTTTTGGAGAACTGGTAGCAGAAATTTTGAGTAGTTCAGAGAATCAGTAAATACCACCTCTGACTGGCCCCACCCACATTTATTCTCTGCTTCCCGAGTCCCAGCTGATTGGGAGGAAATGGGAATTTTGCAGTAACCTCCCCTTGGAGTGGGGTGGGAATGGAGATTTTACAGTATCCTTCCTCTGCCATGCCCACCAAGCCACACCACACCCATCACACCACGCCCACAGAACCAGTAGTCAAAATTTTTTAATCCCACCACTGGAGTAAATCACAAAATTCAGGTCAGATAAAGCAAAGTTGATAACTCATACAGCTAAAAGAAAAGTATCCTTAACCCCTATTTCTAGCCAAGTACTCATGATAGGATGAGATTAAGCAGTACCCTAAAGTTACACACTTCTTTGAGTGGAAATGCAATCCTTACCAATGCAAGGAAAATGCCCCTTGTACTAGAGCAGGGGTGTCAACTCTATTTCATTGAGGGCTGCATCAGAGTCGTGTTTGACCTCAAGGGCCCAGGGTGGGTGTGGCCAAGGTGGGTGTGGCCAGCTCAACATCACTCGTGTTGGGGCACCTGTGGTGGCCGAAACACTCTGCCACTAAAAATAGGCTCTCGAGCTGTGACAGCCCTCTGCAACCCTCTGCCAACAAAAATGGAGCTCGAGCTCCCTTTTTGCTGGCAGAGGCACTGCGGGCCAGTCCTTCACTGTTTCCAGTGATCTGGCCCCCAGGCCTTCAGTTTGACATCCCTGTACTAGAGTTATCACCAACAACCAAACCCACTAGATCCAAGTTTATGTTTCATCAGTACCACAGTCTAGTCCAAGAAGGAGCTGATTACAGGGATTAATGCACCGTGTGAAACTAGAAAGAAGAAAACAGAAAAATGTCTAAATCCAGCTTTATACCTCCTGACAATCATACCCAAAGGTTTCATATAAATATTGAAGAACATAGGAGATGGAACAGAACCCTGCAGTTCCCTAGCAACTCTAATCCCCTGATATAGGACTCCAAAAACTGCCATAGAGATAGGAACAGCACCACGATAGTCTCTGATCTCCAATTCTCTAGTACTCCAAAAGGGCTTAGTGATCAGTAGTATGAAAAGCTGCTGAGAGATCCAGGGGTGCTGGCAGGGAGATACTTTTCCCACTACAGTCTTCAGTAGATCCTCTGTCAAAACAATCAAAGTTGTCTCCTTGGCCCTCTCCTGAAACCAGACTAAGATGGCTTCAGATAACCAGCAGTGTTTGGAATTGGTCAGCCACCTTGTTTAAGAAAGTAGCTTAGTTATTAAAAATGGAGGAACTGAAGTTGTTTGTTTCAGTTGAGAGTGCTCCTGTGTATAAGTTATACTCAGAAATAAGCTCTCTGAGGCTTATTGGAATTATTTTCATAGAAGTGTTTTAGTGCCTTAGGTTCTGGAAAATATTTTGGAAATTTGGTCTTAATATATATAATGCAGGTGGAATTTGTAAAGCTTGTAACATGATATTTCTGTCTTCTTGACCAAGCATTACATCAGAACTGGCTTCTAAAGCAATTATTGAAGTGGTAGATTTTGCAGGGCAGATAATGTGCCTTGCAATGACATCTTTTATTGACTGCAGATTTTATCCTGTATTGCAAGGACACTGTAGTAGTCAATGACAACTGTAAGGCAATATTGTGATGAAGAATTTATTTTGATTGCTAAGTATTTCTGTATTCTACAGAGTCTTTAATTTTTAAAAAGCAGCAGCAGCAGCCCATCATAAAAAATAAAAAAATACATTCATCTGGCAGTACTTCTACATTTACAGTATGGAGAACTGACTAGCTAACGTTCTTTATTTTGGATCTACAGGTACCCAAAATGCCCTGTCATGTTTGCAAATCTGGAAAGGTGTTAGCCAAAGAAAATTGTTGTCCCTGGTATTTATCTTTTAAGACTATACAGTAACCTGGGAGAAGGTCAGGAGAGTTCTAAGATACCTTATTAAAGAACCAAAAGGCTAAAGGGTAATCCTAGCAACAAAGCTGCAGCCCTAACAAAATGTACACAGTCCCAATTAAAAAAGAAAAGAAATAAGCTGAAGATATTCTGTATAAAACTACTGGTACAATAGACACTCTAAGAAATGATCGAAAAACAAAAGCTGAGGAAGAATTTAAACATTATCAGTATGCTGGATAGGTTTACATTTAATTTTAATATTTGGTGAAATCTAGACCTGCATGGAATCATAACATTTCAGACCTATGCATTACCTAAAATTCAACCATTTAGAGTTCATTTTTTAAAATCCTCATAAATTTGTATAAGATAGAAGCTTACATTAATCATGTCCTTTTTATCAACAACTCTAAAATGTTTTGTACTAACCAGTTTTTAAATAACAGAAAAGTTAGTTTCTTATGGTAAATGTAAGAATTTAAGAAAAAATGTAATTCTCGTTTATCACGGCTGTTAAAAAGTTGCTGTCATTTTGTTTACAAAGCGTTGTTAAATAGAGGATATTAGCATATTGTATAAACTGACCAGAGGTATAGTAAGTTGGAGAGTTACAGGTTAAACTCCAAGTGGCAGGAAAGGAAGCAGCTTCAATACACAGATTAAAGAAACTCTACAAGGGGTGGAATCAGGATGCTTGGAATATGGCTGTTGTATAAGACTTGATAAAGATGCAAAATGGGAGGATAGATAGTTACAAAAGGATGATGGTTATTGCACGTGGCACCGGTTAATTGCAAAATTGTTTCTCATTCAGTATAATCAAACTATAAAAATACATGGAGAAAATTGGAAAATTATGTTTCATAGGGATCTTGAAAAAAATATCACAAGGGAAACAGATGGGAGAAGAATCTATCCATATCACTTTTTCCTTGTTCTTCATAAAGATACTTCTTTGCCAACAATCATCAAAGAAATAGTCCAATATAAGGCTCTCCCCTGGAGTTAGTGTCAGCATTTCTTACACTTCTCTTTCTCTTTAAATTATGTTTAAATTATCTTTAAATTTCTCTTACGTTAAATAACTTTAAATGTAAGTCATTCCCAATAATGTTTTAAATATGTCTCTTCATAGAATCTTTATTTCAAAATTGACTGTTCCCACAAAACCCACCCGAGAAAACTCTGATAGCTTCAACAGGTTCTATAGGTTTGGTTGTTTACAAAAATACACATTTTTGACAAAATTTGCCCAAGCTATCCCCAAAAAGTAATTCTGAAAGATTTTCTCATTATTTCACTTTTTTTGGTTTAGCATCTCCTGACTATTTTTGAATAGCTTGGTTTTAAAAACAACTTTTAGTTTGCCGCATTGTTTTCAGAAACATGCAACTGCAAGAATCACAAATGAAAATATTCTGCTTGCCCACATAAATGTTTTAATTATATAAATAATTACATGCATTCATACATATATAAATGTACATAAATATCTAAAGTGATAACTTTGGGAAAGTTTTTACAGTAAAGGAAATGTAAAACAGAAACAGTTTATTGTATTCGAATATGTGATTCTCTTTCAGTTAGCCACTCTTAATTTTCACCAGAAACATTAAATTTGTTAGATATAATGAAACATTTAAATTTAAATATTGACTGTTTCTATAATAAGTAACAGTTGACATTGACTTATATGAGCAGACTTTTACTTGCATAACAAGACTTGCCCTTGCTCCCCTCCTCCCCTTCTCATAATCCTCTCAAGTAGATTTGGTGTGGGGGAATCCATTCTGCTGGCAGATGCATTTCCATCAGCAGGTAGAGATTATTGAATAAAATTAGTAGTGTTTCATTTTGATATTTGATGAAATTAAGTATTATTATCCATTGCTCATAGTGGAGGGGTGGATATCCAAAATATATGTTGACGTTATCAGGACCAACCAAATTATATAAAAGCATAGGCACTTCTCAACTGTTCTAGAATTGTTCAATAGACAAAAAGTTATCAGTCCCCTCCCATACGAATATAATAATATACACATTTGCCTAAGAGAAAATTGGGACTTGGTTCCAATTAGTCATATAAAGAATGAAGTTAAGTTAAACAAATCAGCTTACCCCACAGTCCTATGCTCTTAAGTATTAAGTTCAGTGGAACTGACTTTTAAGGTAATAATCATAATTCCTCATTTCTAAAATTTGACATATTACTGTGTTTCCCTGAAAAGACAGTCTTATTTTCTTTTGACCCCTGAAATAAGTGCTTAGCCTTATTTTTGGGGAGGTCTTATTATTTTTGAGCTGCAGGAAGCCCCTTAACCCTGTGACCCACGGATCAGCTGATCCAGAGAGGGATGGAAGTTTTGTCTTTGTTTCTGGCACACTCTTGCCAGCCCTAGTGTCACTGGGCCTGCTGTCCACTAAGAGAAGAGGCACGATAGTTAGGATTTGCAGGAGCGGCCTCAGTGAGGCCGTTCCATGTGAATGGCAGGTGCATGTGGGGCCCATGGGGCATGTTTCCCCCTTACTCCAGGAAATGGCAGGGACCGCCTGCGCATGCAGTTAAATATTTTAGGGGAAGGTTTATTTTGGGAGGAGGGCTTATTTTAGTGCATGCGCTCAAAAGCCCAATTGGGCTTATTATCCAGGGAGCTCTTATTTTGGGGGAAACAGGGTAGATAAATTGTAAGTGAGACATGTTGATCTCTATTGCAAGGTAATGTTAAAACCCCAATGAGTATTTCTGAAAATTATTACACTTTTGATGGTCTTTGATCCTAGAATAGTGTTAAGGTCAATGCTACATTGATTCCAAAGCAGTTTAAAATGATCATTCAGGTCTAGATTGATGGCAGCTGCAATTGGAATTGTATTTTTGGACCTTTTAAAGAGATCTTCAAAAGATGGCATATTTAGAAATTTCTCATTTTTCACAAATTAAGACATCTAAAGAGACTTCAGTGGCATAGTGTGTGGCCTTAATAGCTCTATAGAAGGCCACCCCTGTAGAAGAGAATAGTGGAAGAGAGAGAGAAATTCTCAGATTTTTTTTTTTTACTAAACAAATATTTTTACAAATATTGAGAATTTTCTTTGGCAATATGCAATTAGAAAAAAAAGTCATATATATCTAAACAGTCTTTACGTTGTTCGAAATGTACTCTAAATATATTTCTGGAAAAAGTTGAAACTACAAAAATGGATGTAATACTGATCACAAATTATACTCAGAAAATAATATTACAGTAATGCTTATTACTATTGAAATAAATAAAAATAAATGGCATTATGAATAAATAACACATTCACTTTTTTAAACCTGGTACATTCTGGTATTCCTAAATCAGTTATGAATCATTCTAAAATTTATATATTTGATTTAGCTTTTCAGTTTTTTTTAATCAAGAGCCAGTGGAGGTTGTGGCAATGTTGTATTGAAAATTTCAAACTTAAGGGATTTTTGCAAAAACCTTGACTTTTGTAAAGTTTGATATGGTTCAATGAAGCATTTCTTACATTAACCAAAAATGCCCCTGAGATCATTTAGCATATAGTACTTATTGTTAGAAGATCATGAATATATAATCTGATATAAGTTTAAAACTAGGGATTGCCCTAAAAATAATATTGATAAGGAAGAACTAGAGACAGTTTGTTCCTGATATTTTATGGATTGGCTGAGACAAAGAATGACATAGTAGATCAATTCCATAGTTCTTGAGCTTACATCAAAGGAATTGAGAGCATGGAAGTATATGGACCATTAAATCTATCTTACTACTTCATATTATAAAACTATTTTTTTTCATTAAGCAAAGCCTCTCACTTTATTTTTTAAATCTTAACTATTTACATTCATTTATGTAAATACTGTAGCTGTATTAAATTTAATTTTAAATGTTATATGTCAGAACATAACTTGAGAGAATGAACTATTGATACTGTGCAGGGATGGGTTCCAGCAGGCACTACTGCTGGTTAGCTTGTGTGCGTGCCACACCATGTGCACGCACGTGCTTTGTGCGCATGCACAATACAATTAAAATTATTCTGTGCATGCACAGAACTGAAAAACAAAATGGCGGTGCCTAGGCCCCGCCCAGAGAACCAGTTAGGGGGCGTGGCAGGCCTTGGTCGTTGCCAGTTCCAATGACCCAGGCCACCAAATCAGTACCAGTTCTGCCAAACGGGGTCGAACTGGTAGGAACTCACCACTGATACTGTGCCAACCTAAAAGGTGATAAACTTGTGAATAGCTTGAATTTTGCTACTTTATATGCACTTAACCTTCCATTGTAATCTCTATAGGGGAACTCAGTTCTGTTCTCAGGGTTTGTAATATCCAAACCTACTAATAATTCTTGAATGTTATAGTTAAAACACCAAGAAAGCATCTAGAATATAACTGTATATATGTTATTTATATTAAAATGAAATCATGGTTGAAAATTTTCATTATTGTATTTTTTGCATTTCAAACTGTGGAGGAAAAAGGAACATGCAAATGAAGCAAATTTGCCTGGCTTTTAATTTTTGCTGGAAAGCCATTTCTATGTTACAAATTCCCAGTTTTTGTGTACTGAACTATTTGTGAAATATTTTACCTTCATTTAATCCAATTGTAAAGTCAGAAAGTCATATTCTATAAAGTTCAGTGAAACAATGGCTTAAAAGCTATAGTTTTAATAATTAATGAAGGCAAGTGAATCAATAGAATATAGATTCTACATTCTTAAAAATGTATATTTAATATCTTGAAAATGCTTAGTGTTTGTATTTGGATTACATGGCATTTCCCGTTAAGACTTTAATTGCAAAGTACAGAGCAATGGTATCAGAAGCACTTTGTGCATTTTCTGCATACCTCATTGCAAAAGTAGCTATTTCATGTTGGATAGAAGAGGGTTGTTTTTTTCAAGCATTCTTATAGTCACTCTATAATATGGTTACAGATATTACTGCAAGATAAAATAAGGAACAATTTCAACCCCAAAAAAAAGAAAAATCTTAACATGTTTACAAAGACAAATCTTGTACAGTGACAAATTAATTTCACCATTGGCAGTAAGATTTGCCAAGTTGTAAGACACCAATTAAATAATATTATTTAATATTAAATAAACAATATTGCATGAAATATCGGTATCCTTAGGTATCATGGATTATCTTCAACAATTTATTTTTAAGATATATTAGAAAAAAATTGAAATCTCCATCTCAGGTTCATAAGAAAAATATTCTTTTTTATTTTATTTTGATGAATATAATCTTGACTGATTGGTTTTGTCAAAGTCTTAATTTTTTGTATAACTATTATGAAAAATGAGTTTTATTCTTGAAATAGTTACCTGTGAACTAAGGACAGTGGATGCTTTATGTCCACTGGGATTAGATGCTATTGAAGGGGAAAAAACAAATGGCAGACATCTGTATGGTGGATATCTTCGAAGATATATTACGTCTGACCAGACAATTTGGGTGGGGAAAGATTTATTTGGTTAATTGACCATTTTTTGCAATATCTAAATAGGACTTCTTTCTCTTCTTCATTGTTATCCCATCTTTTCCCAACTGACCAATCTACAATATTTATGGAATTATTTTTCCTCCATGAATTTTGGGTGCATTTATTGATAAATATTAAAATGATTGGTATATGGCAGGGGTGCTAAACTGGCGGCCCACAGGCCAGATGTGTCATGCACAGGCCACGCCCAACCCAGCTCTGTGAAGGGAAAAACATCATGTGACAGCAACGTGACGCCGCAAGTTTGACACCTGTGGTATATAGTCACTGAATGCTATAAGTGCAATGGTTTATTTAATAGCTAGATAATGTAATCATTCAATTAATATTGATTTCTTTTTTCCAACCCTAATCTAGCAGATACATACTATATACAGGAATACCATATATAACATTAATTGTGGAGAAGAATTGCTTTCAGATAGATTTGTCAACTGTGGATTAACAACGTAGAAATGGGGCATTCAACAGCTTTTTATCTATATTTAGGAAATCGTCTGAAATTCAGAGTTGACTTCTTTCAGGTAACTATTGTATAAGGATTACTTATCAGATATTAAAAGCAACATAGTCAAACCAAAGAAACATGTTGGATATAACCAATATTAGCTTGATGGAATGAAATAGTAGAAACCAATATAATATTTTGGCATTGGTTTGGCTCAAAACCATGCTGTTTTGTTTTGTTTTGTTTTTTGTGGGTTCCATAGTTCTTTTCAAGAGGATATCAGTTACCAATTTTCTGAGGATATAGGAAACCCATAATTAGTGAAACAAATTGGTACAAAACTGATAGCCAATCTTGGCAAAAAAATTCAACAAATATATCAACCCTTGTGTTGGAATTTCTACATAGATCATAGTTCCTGCTTCATTTTTACAAAATTTCTCTGGAAAGAAATTGAACCCTCAGATGTTTAAATAGCCCTCCAGCTTGTGGTCTTTACCTTTTGATAAACTTTTTTTTCCTTTTAATATTTAATATTTAATAATTTAATATTTAATATTATCCCTGCAGTATATTAAATTCATTTTATATGAAATGATAATAAAGGTTGAAACTTTTCTTTTTTTGGCTTCATACATGCCAAAACTTTCATAATTTTACCTTTTTTGCTTATTACATTAATTATTCTTTTCTACTCTTAAATCTTGCTTTATAATCAGACTTATTAATTATAGAAAGGACTTGTCTTTTACCAGATTTATCATCTGACTAAAGAATGAAGAGTTTCTTATTAGGTTGATTACTAGCAAAATCTTAAAAGAATAATATTGTGTGTAGAAAAAATGTGGATCATTTTATTTTTCTTTCTGTTTCTTATCTTTATAATAATTCAAAGTTCAATTTTAAGTCTAATTTTATTCAATAATGGTATATTGATATTTTAAGCATCTGATACCTTAAATTGTCTCTATATCTCATCACTGAATGAAAAGCAATAGACTTGGCAACAAACAAAATCAAAGTTTATGACAATTGTGTTTTTATGCAATAGAAATAAATGTGAGTAGTTTTTGAAACTAGCATGTAGACAACTAGCATTTAAAAATTTGTGCCTTGATTACATTAGATGTGTTTTCAAGCACCACCAGAAAGTATTTTATTACAAGCTACATCTAGATACCAGTTTGAATGTATTTGAGAAAACCCAGCTGAATTTTCATACTCCATTCTCCATTCATGTTGGTTTATGTTGGTTTTTAACTTCTCTGGTGTATTTCTAGCACATGTATATATCTAAAATCATTATTTGTTAAAATATGGTACATAAAATCTCAATAATTTGGTAAGATTTTCAAATAAAAATATTAATAGAAGAATCTTTTAATGAATAAAAAAAATAATTCAGAAACTAGCACTTACCTTGTTACTATGATTCAGATAATAAAAATACTAAGTGCAACTGATATTAGCAGCCCAATTGTTTTTCATGATTTATTGATGTACATTCTGTGTAGAAATAATACAGTCTTCAAACAAACAATATGTATGGTGGAAATAGAGCAGAAAATAAGCAATATGTTATGAACTAGTATCATTGTCAAGACAAACACTGATACCTAGAACTCTCTGAGGTAATTATAGATTAAAAACTAATTACATTTGGAATCAGGCTGCTGAGCTATGATTTTGTCATAGCTTAAGTAACTGCCATATTAACAGGCATTGAATGGTTTCATTTGATAGCAGTTCTGCCAATTTTATTTTATTTAATGATCAAAGGAATGGACATCAACAAAGAAAAGATTGGAAAATGCACATTATAATTCCAATTTTATGTCACCATTGTGTTCGAATGAAGCAATCATAACAGAAGCAGATTCCTGACTACTTCCTTGTCATCCAGACTATATAGAAAGTCAACTTGTCCTAGTAGAAGCCTTTGTGCACTTTTCATTACTCCCAGTATTATTAGTTTTAAAAAATCAATTGAGAAACTATGAAAAGTACCATTTTATTGAAAGTAGTAGAAGTTGTATTATAATTTTCTCTATAAACTGATTTGAGATTAAAAGAGGATAGATATAAATACTAGGAAAAGAGTAAATGGAGATAGAACAGTAATGATCAGAAAAATGAATGTTATGGAGAAACTTTTAAAAAGTTAAACATATTTATTTGAAGTCCATGGTCAGAAGCATTAGAGATATTATTTACAGCTTTCTCTAGATAGATGCCAAAATATTTCCACAGCATTCTACATTTCAGCCATTACTATAAAATCACTGCACAAGTAAATTATTAATGAGAGCATAAGCAAAAATTGAATTGAATAACTTGGTACAAAGTTATGGTACAAATGCATCTTTATTATTTTATTCATTTGAGAAATGGAAAATGTTGAGTGAATTATATCTGACAAAATCAATGGAATGTGCCAAAAGATTCTTTAAAAAAGGAGGGGACATAATTTTAATAATCTGTTTTTAAAGGACTATATTGGCTGATTCCAACTCTCTAACACTCAGGCTTTGTAGTACCACTCTCTGTACATATTATATTATACAAATCATATTATACATATTATATTATACAGATCATACTCTAAACAAGGTAAGATTACAGGAAGTTGCTATGACCTTTTTTACCATGGGTGTTAAGCAAATCACTGCAGTTGTTAAGTGAATCATGCAGTCATTAAGCAAATCCAGCTTATTCCATTGACTTTATTATTTATTTATTTATTTATTATTTATTTATTTATTTATTAGGCTTATATACCGCTTCATAGGGCTTTCAGCCCTCTCTAAGCTGTTTACAGATTATTATTTTTTAGCAACTTGCCCCCACAGTTTGGGTCCTCATTTCACCCACCTCGGAAGGATGGAAGGCTGAGTCAACCTTGAGCCTGTGAGATTTGAACCGCTGAACTGCAGATCACAGTCAGCTGAAGTGGCCTGCAGTACTGCACCCTAACCACTGCGCCACCTCGGCTCTTTGCTTATCAGAAGGTTGCTTACTTTGCTTATCAGAAGGTTGTGTTGGGATAACACAACAGTCATGAGTGCAAGGACCAATGATAACTCATTTTTTCACTGCTGTAACCATTTGCTAAGCAAATAGTTGTAAATTAAAGATTGTTAGTATTGTATTATTGTTTTAATACCTTCCAGTAAATGGTACTTTTTATTTCAATTATATTTGCAGCTCACAAGATTCTTAAGATTTGTTCAAAGCTATAAAATTTTGTGATTGAGTGGAGATTTAAATCTACTTCAGTTGGGTAAAACTCCAATAAACCTATTAAAAGTAAAAACCTATTAAAGAGGATAAGGAAGTTACATACTTGTTAAAATTTTAACCCCTTTTTCAGTTTTAAAATCCCAAAGAGGGTGACAATTAAAAGTTGATTACCCTAAATTGAAACAATTAGAACATGAGTGACTCAGTAAAATAATCTTAAAATAATGTTTGGAAAACTTAAAAATTATGATACAAGCTATCAGCTGGATCAGAAAGCAGAGCAATATCATTTTAACGAAATATCTGCTGAAATATAATCCAGATTTACCCCATTTAAGAGCCATTCCTACAGATAGTCCTTGACTTACAACCAGAGTTGGGACCGGAATTTTAGTTACTAAGCAAGGCAGTCATAATAAGAGATGACATGTGACCACTTCTCTTAGCAGCCATAATCCTGGCTATCCCCATTGCCATTGTTAACCAAATTTTACCAATTATTAGCTGAGGACTCACCCCAATCCAAGCCATTTTGGGCTTGGCTCCTCCCATTTCTGAGCCTCAGTAAGGTAAGGGTCAAACTTCAACTCCCTCCCCTTATCTCTTCCCCCCCGCCATGTCTATGCAGCTCTGTGGATATTTGCCAGACCCCAGGAAGCCTCAGATGTTCAAGTCTAGTCATAGTTGTCTTCACCACCAGGTAGGTAGGTAGGTTGGTAGGTAGGTAGGTAGATGATACATAGATGATAGATAGATAGATAGATAGATAGATAGATAGATAGATAGATAGATAGATAGATAGATAGATAGATAGATAATGGATGGATGGGGTGAAGGGAGGGAGGAGGAAGAGGAGAGGGAGAGAGGGGGAGAGAGAGAGTGCACATCACATGAGATACTGCTGTTGATCCAATAACACTTTTGGAAGAATTTCCAGGCAGTGAAATAGATTGGGAGGCAGCTAAAGTACATGTAGCAGAAATTTCAGCAAGAAACTGAATGAAAATCAGTTAAAGAACATTGTTGGGCCTATTACATAGCAATAAATCCTCTATGTCTGAGAATAACTGTCCCAAGGAAATACCTGATATGATACAGGGGCATTCAACTATGCTCCATAAATTAAATATTGGTGCTTATGGTCTTTTTGTAATGCTGTTGGTGGATAAAAATCACTTGCCTCAGCGCTGGCCTGGATGCCATAGTTGAGGCAAGTTCAAATTAGAGATCCATTGCCCCATCTGGTCTGGATTTGTGGAATCATTTTCAGCTTGTGATAATACTTAAAGCTACACATTCAGCCATGTGCACTTATGACCTAGTCTGTCATGACTGATTTGATCCAGACAGAGAGATTAACCAGACAGATCCAGAGTGTAATAAATACATCTTTCAGGAAGAGATGGGTGTCAGATACCTTAAAAGTATCATCATTGTGCCTGTTTTTCAAGAAGTCCACACTGGGTCTCTTTCATTTTCAAAACTATAATACAATTGCTAGTACTTCCTAATGTTCCCTTTGGTGGAACATCTTCATGAAGGTAGTGGCTATTCAGTTGTAGGGTAAACCTCTAAATCATTTGCTTTTTAGATCAATCTCATCAATGAACTAGAGGAAATAAGACTGAATTTGCACAATATATTTAAGTGAACCAAAAATTAAGTAAACATGTTAAGGCACAAACTCAACCTAACCAACATTAAAACAAAGTTGTTCAGATGCAGCAATGTGATCTTTACCTGACCTAAGTAAACATGGTGTATGAACCCAACCACACTAAATTAAGTAAAGTTGTGGAGCTCTTCACATTCAGTAGTGTCATTGCTAAAAAGAACTGGAAGTAAAATTCTTGGTAAGAGAACATTTGCATTTCCCCTTGACACAAAATTCAAACTAAATTCAAGAAAAACCATTTTAAAACAAATCTCTAACTGAAAGTTAAAAGCAATTACTTCAGGACCATGGAGAGCTGCTTCCAAAATAAATACAGTATATGGGGCAAAGAACTCTTGGACCTTAAAATATCGTATCATGCCTTTAGATACAAAAATAATGTTGGATTCATATTGGTCTTCTCATTTGTAATAAAATTATGCCAGGCATATTTTAGTCTCTTTTACAAGAAGTTTTCTAGTTATGTTAATTAAACTCTAATGGGAAGAAATAAGTCAAATATAGTTTTATAAAAATAAAACTAAAGATCAGGTCAGCACAGAAACTGCTCACGGTTGGTCACCTCTGAATTTGCTTAGGGGAAGATATGTTCCAGATGTGCTGCAGATTAAGATAGAGATGTGTGAGATTAGTTTGATCTCATGCCAAATGCCTACTTATCTTTTTTCATTTTCAGTGGGAGAAACAGTTGATTTAACTGGCTCTGAAGCCCCTTAAGCAAGAGTAATTTAAACTGCCTAATTAAGATTTACCAACAGTTCCATGCAAAATTTCTCTTTCAAAAACTTGGTTATTTACATAGAAGGATGTGATGGAATATATTAAAAGATGCATGTGTTTTGTAAGAATGTGCAAATTGTTCAGTTTCTCACACTATCCAAGAGTTCCCTGGCTATCTTTCTCCCCTTTTCAGGAATAGCCATGTTTATATTTAATATCCAACAACAATTGATATTTCTCAACCTCAGATCCTTAGACCAGTGTAAGGAAGGCTATTATGAGGGATTATAAAGTCTAATTATAAATAGATAAACAGGTAATGACATTAGAAATATCTAGATGTTCTGTAGCTATTATTTCCATAATTTGGTAAAATTACGCTAAGTATTTTAGATAGAAATTTTTAGATTGGATTTTTGAATTGTTCTTCAACATTTTGCTCAGATGTGGGGGGGAAATCAATACCTACCATGACTTATTTGTATTTTAGAGATGTATTCTGTTTGTGTAATATCCTGATCAAATCCAATGACAATGAAGTGGGGAAAATAAGTCTCCAAATTTGGCATAATCAAGCTAAACATAATTAATATTGAAAGTGGATGAAACTGCCTTCACAGATGCAGTAGAGCATAGGATGGAAATGAAATAATTAAAGCAGCTACATCTTTTTTTCCCATGTGCAGCCAGTTTATTTTGTTGTGAAAAAAATAGCTGTATATGTAGTTATATACAGAACAGTTTATGAAATAGTGGTAAGGCTGAAAGAAGAGTCACACTGCTTTAATTATTCAAAGAGAATTGTTTGTACATATTCTTACACACTGCAAAGTATCTCTTTTGAACTATTTATTCACCCATTATTAACCCATTTATTATTTTACTCCTGCAAAAGTTTTATCCATAGCATAGCATAGCATAGCATATACTTTTATGTAAAAGACTCAGAAATCAGCATGGTTGAATTCACTTGGAATGTTTTAATATCAAAGAAAAGGGTATAAAGAGACTATTTTTATTTTCTATTTGGAAGCAGAATCGAATAGAAGAAAGTGCCTATTTGGAAGCACAGCCTAATAGATGAAAGTGGCAGAAATAACTAGATGAGACATTATTGCATTCCCCAGTTGGGGTGAAACATTTTATCTATAATGAAGAACTTGCTGTTCAGACTTTGTGTTGCTTTGTTCTGATTAATCCCGTGGTAATAACAGTACGAAGAAAAGTTGTCTGTTTGAATGACTGTTACAAGGAGACATTAATCATTGCCAAACATTGCATTCAGCAAGTTAGTTTGTAGCCTTTCCAGTATAATTTGTCCTGTTTCTTGATTTGCTTTCAAGCCTTAAATTTTTTATCATGCATCTTAATTATTAATTTGTGTTTATTATTTACTTTCAGTGAGATTATTTTTGATACCTAGGATCTCAACCTTGCGTTCAGTTATAACACTTAAGTTGGTTATTCTTTCAAATTGGTGTTGATGCTTAGTGTTGAATTAATTTTCAAAAGATTAACCCCCTTACTTCAAATCCATATGGAAACCTAGGTAGTTGAATCTTATCTACTCATACTGCTAGCAGATAGTTGTCTATCTCTACTTGATTTTCCTATGAGACCTTACAGTTCAATTTACCCTTACTATTAGGAAGGGGTTTTTTTCTATAATATTCAGGTGGATCTATCTTCTTGGAACTTAAACTCATTATCCTCATTCTACACTCTGTCATGATAGCAAAAGGTCTTGATTTTTTTCGTCTGTAAGATTCCTTCAGATATTTTAAGGATCTTAATTTAATCTCCTCTCCTCTCTACCTTTTGACTCTTCTGCTCTTGATCTTTTCTTCTATTTTCCCTCTGTCATCTTATTGCCCTTTTAGCCTTCTGCTGTTGACCTTCTCTCCCACTCTGTCTTATCTATGCTTTGATCTTCTGCTCTTGATCTTCATTTCTCTGCCCTTATTTTGATCCCCTCTTCTCCTACCTTTGACTCAATTTTCTCTTTTCAAGAAAAGAGAAAATTGAGAATCTAGTATCTCTAATTTTTCTTCATAGAACTTAAGAATAAAGAAGAAGAATTGGAGCAGGGAGACTTACAGATGGATATGTGCACATATATCATCTAGTCAATTTGATCTGATTCATGGAAATTGAACATTAATTTTAATTTTAAGATTATATTATATTTTATCAATAAATTTTTTCCAGAAAAATGGGAGGCAAATAGTTCACAAACCCACACTAATGGGCAAGGAGAAAGAGCAAATCCTTAGTTGGATTTAGGGCCTGAGATAAACTCAATTTGCTAAAAACATGATGTTTTGAACCATTGAAAACTGAAAAGGAAAGCCTATGCAAATTGTGGGAACCTGAGAAGTCATATGCCAATATAATGGTAATTTTAAAACCTGATCTACTTTTCTAAACTATGTATTGAAAGAGTGAACAGAAATAGGAGTTCGAGGCATGCTGGTTCCCATTATGTTGGGAGGAGCTGCTTTACCTAACTAGTACACATTTTGCAATTATTTTCTTTCTTTCTGATGTGATCACTAAAGCTGAGCATGAACATTCCCAATAAGCATACATTGGATGCAGGAGTGGGTTCCTGAGCCGGTTGCTACTGGTTTGCTGTGCACACGCTTTGCTTGCTCATGTGCAGTTGACTAAAAATTGTTCTGTGCATGGAAAGAAACATGCCAGCAACGGCAAAGAGATTGGGGAACCGGTTTGGGGGCGTGGCCAGCCTGGGTCACTTCTGGTTCTGCAACCGAGGCCAAATCACCACTACCGCTTCGGTTGAACCGGAAGCAACCCACCTCTGGTTGGAAGGAGGACTCTGCATTTGTCCAAGAGACCATCTTCCAAAAATGTCAGTTTTTGGAGGGGGAGTAGAACTGATAGAAATAAGCATAGACCTAGGCATAGAGTTGTATATTATGAGAAATTATCATTGAAAACATTTGTTACCTAATTTAAGTAGAACCCATTAAAACCAAGAGTGTAGGGTAAGAGTGATTTTGAAAATTTTGGAAGTTCAGAATATCCGAACATTTTTTTATTAACAGAATGAATAAAACTTTGCCCTACCAAAGTAAGATACAAATTGAATTCTAAAAGTGAAATATTCAGTTGTCAAGGATTCTATATCCTAATTGCTTTCCATTTTAATAAATCTGGCTGGAGAAGCCAATATGAATATCTTATTTTGGGATGTTTCCAGATGCATTGCTCCAAGACTACTATTATTTTCCGGAGCGAGCAACAGGAGGCTCCAGTGGATGGAGCCCAATTGGCCAAAAGACTGGGATGAAGCTGAAGCCACGCCTCACCCTCCACCCTTTACTTCCAGTTTCATCTCAGCCCAGCCAAAAAACGAGACCTATTATTCTTCTCTCCTGTGTTTTTACCATTCCTGGACCCTCCTTGCAATTGCAGCTTCCTTAGGAATCATTCTCCCCTTCTGCCAGTAAGTTGCCTGGTTCGGGCATTCTATTTCTGACCTCCAGAGACACTATTTGCATTGCTAAAGGCTGGGAAGGCTTGGTCGCCATTGCGGTGAGCCATTTGGAGCCGTGCCAGCCATGTGGTGGCAGCTCTGGTTCCTGAACGATCGGGAGGCTTGAGGGCTCGGTATTTTCAGCTCCATGACCTCTCGTCGCTCTAAATTGATTGCGGGAGCTTCGGTGGGTGGAATCGAGCCGTGGCGGCACTGGGAAGAGCACGAAGTCTTTCTGAGGCTGTGAGGCGAGCCGCGGATCGGCGAAACAACGCGTGGGCGTTTCAAGCTGAGAGAAGCCTCAGCGGCAGTCCCTGAAACCCACCGAGTTTGGCGCTGGCATTGGGGCTGCCTGGGAGGTAAAATGATGGCGTTCTTTTTACTTTTCCCTTTTTTTCCTTGCCTTGCTGCAGCTGAAGAGTGAAGAGGAGAGAGCACTGAGGAGGCTTCGAGTGGAGGGCCATGAGTATTGCCACGTGACAAATGGCAGAGGAGGCATGAAGGTCCCCTTCTCCCCCACCCTCCCCTAGGGAAGGCCCCTCTTCCAGGCAGTGCCCCACAGCCTCGGCTAGGGCTCAAAAGGTGGCTGCTGCCTTTCGTCTCTCTCGTGCCACACAGAGGGGGGAGCTTAGGAGGCACAAGGCCTTATCTAAGACCTTTTCCAGGGCAGAAAATTTAAGGGCCCAGCAGGTCAGGCTAAGTGCCTCTCCTCCTCATTCCAGGTATCCTTTGGAGGGTGCACCACAGTCAGTCCCCCCCAGGTTTTCCAGATTCTCTTGGGAGGTTTTTTGGGGAGGCTTCCCTTCGCCGCCTCTTTCCCTCTTTCACCTGGATTTAGAGGATTCCTGCATACAGGTGCATTCCAGTGAGGATCAGGCCTTCACCAGGCCTACTCTGGCTCCCCAGGATGGGGCAGCTCAGAATCCAGTGAATCCCAATTGGGATTCATTGGATGTGGATGACCTTCCCAGGGGGTTGCAGAATCTTATTGAGAGGGCCATTTCATCTGGCATTGCTGCTGGCCTACAGCAGCAGGCCACCCAGTCCTTAGTATTGGACCAGGGCAAGGGCCCCAAGCCCAGCTCCTTTTAAGTACGTCCTCCTTCTGCTCCAGTGAGCTGTCCTGTGTCTCCCTCCCTAGTTAGTGAAGGATCAGTGTCAGGGGATGAAGCCAATGGATCATGATTTATCTGAGGATGATGATTCCAAGCCCGATCCTCCAGCCTTCACTTGCCTTTTTTCCACCAAATTTATTCCAATTCTTCCTGCACAAAGAGTGTGCCACTGCACAGGTTGAGGAGGGTGAAGGAGCTAAGGACGGAACTAAAGAGGGGAGTGCAGCAAAGAAGCATAGAGGCCCCGTCTTCTCTGAACTCAAGATGGTTAAGGAGGAGATCCCTGGCCCTCGCCTATTTCTGGAGGTGGTAAAGAAACAATGGGAGAAGCCTACTGCCTTTCCCAATCCTGGCAGTAAATGATAGGCGCTTTTATAATATTGAGCCAGATTTCTCCCAGGCATTGCAGCTACCCACTCTGGACCCACCTGTGGTCGCCTTAGCATCACCATCTCTCTGGTGGCCAAAGAGGCTGAAAACCTTAAGTGGATGACAGGAAAGCAGAAATGATGCTGAGGAAGACGTTCCAGTCAGTGGCCTGGGCCATTAAGGCAGCGGCGTCTGCATCGTTCTTCAATCGTACGGCTATCCTGTGGATGGAGAAGATCCAGGAACTCATCCCCCCAAAAGATGTGTGGCTCCACTAAGACCTAAACAAGTTAGTGGTGGTGGCGCAACTTTTGGCTGATGCCACGTTGAATGCCATGAAGTTCGCTTCCAGGGCAATGGCGTCGTCCGTTACTTGTCGCCTTCTTTGGCTCCGGAGTTGGCAAGCAGACAAAGTCAAAGTAGCAGCTGGTGTCAGCCGACTACACAGGGGACTCTCTCTTCAAAGCTGCCCTTGACCCACTCCTCGTGGAGGACAAGAATAAGAAGAAAGTACTGCCCACTTCGGCAAAAAATGGGGAGCAGAAGTCTACGCCGTTCTACTGCAAGCCCTCAGATCGCCCTCGGGAGCAGGAGGCTCAACAAAGCAGGTACTCTTCCCCCAAGTTGGAGAGGCAGCCCGAGATAAATTACAACAGGATAGGCCCTATTTCCATCAACAGAGTAAGCGCCCCTTTCAAGGGCAAATAAGTCATCTCCGACCCCACCCATTGGTGGTCGCCTGGCTCTCTTCTCCGAGGCCTGGGCGGAGATTTCCTCAGATGCTTGGGTGCTCAGCACGGTCACTCATGAGCTTTGCCTAGAGTTCCTCTCCATTCCCCCGAACTACTTCCGCACATTTCCCCCAACTCAAAACATAGACAAGCGCAAGCGGATGCGTCAGGCTATTAAGCATTTGCTTGACATTGACAATAGAACCAGTCCCTTCGGACCAGGTGGGTCGGGGGTTCTATTCAAACTTGTTTATTGTGCCGAAGGCTTTGGGAGGTTTGAGGGCTATTCTCGACTTGAAGCTCTTGAACCAATATCTAGTTTACCGCAAGTTCAAGATGGCGTCTCTTAAGTCCATATTGGCAGGCATACAGGAGGGAGACTACATGGCATCTATAGACCTCACAGAGGCTTATCTCCATATCCCCATTCTCCCGCTGCATAGGCATTTCCTCCGGTTCTCCTATCTGGGGCGCCATTACCAATACAGGGCCTTGCCCTTTGGGTTGTCATCCGCACCCAGGTCATTCACCAAGGTGCTGGCGGTTGTGGCAGCATTCTTGAGGGGTTTCCCCATTAGATTGCATTGCTACATTCTTGTCCAGAGGGCATCCCCGAGTCAAACAAGGGCGGACCTTCTGCAGGTGATAGACAGCCTTCAATGGTTAGATTTTTCTGTTAAGTTCTCTCACACCGTCCACTAGGATCCTTCATTTGGGGGCTGTTATAGATTCCCATTCTGGGAAGGTTTTTCTCTTCCCGGACTGTAGGTCCAGTTTGGTTAAAATGGTTAAGCAGGTCTGCAGGGACCATTATGTTCCCATAGCCCTTCTCTCCAGCTTGTTGGGAAAGATCATATCCTGCATTGAGGTAGTATTGTGGGCACAGTTGCACACCAGGACTCTGCAGTGGTGCCTCCTGCTGTTCCAGATGGCAACACCAGCAGCTCGCCAGCCAAGGTTGAACCAACTCCTCAGGTACTGATCTCCCTCAAGTGGTGGCTGTCCGCAGCCTTGCTCAAGGGGTATGAGTTCAGGGACCAGGAGCGCCTCATACTCACCACGGACACCAGTCTGTTCGGCTGCAGGGGGCGACCCTGGGATGTCAGTTGGTGCAGGATCGGTGGTCCTGGCAGGAGCTCTGACACAATATCAACTTGTTGGAGCTCCGATCGATCCATCTGGCGCTTCAACACTTTCGGACCTCCATCAAGGGTCATCACATTCTGCTCCTCACCAACAACATGGCAGCCAAGGCCCACATCAATCGGCAGGGGGCACACATTCCAAGGCACTGCACACCGAGGTGATGTTGCTGGGCAGCTGGGTGGAGAGACACCTGCTGTCAATCCGAGCAGAGCACATCACAGGGATCGACAACCATCAGACCGACTGGTTGAGTTGAGAGATGGTGAACAACAGAGAGTGGAGCCTCTCCCTGGAGCTGTTTCAGAACATCTGCCAGAGATTCAGATGACCGGTGGTGGACCTCTTCACCACTTTGGCCAATGCCCCGATTCCCCAGTTCTTTTCTCGGTTCCCAACTCAGAGAATGGAGGAGGGTCGATGCCCTTCACACAAGGTGGTCAGGCAGGCTATTGTATGCCTTTCCTCCCTTCCCCCTCATTCCCGGGATAGTTCAGAAGCTAGTCAGGGAATAGGCAGAGCTGATCCTGGTGGCACCTCACTGGCGGAGAAGGGCCTGGTTTGTGGATTTCATGACCCCGTCTGTTCAGCCTCCATGGTGGATCCTGGAGGGGGAGATAGAGTTGCACCAGGGGAAGCTAGTGCACCTGGAGCCACACTGGCTGCAACTAGCCATGTGGAGATTCAGTGGGAGCACCTGAGGGAGGCTCACTTGTCGCTGTGAGTGATTAGAACCATACAGGCCTCGCGCAGACAATCTACTACGAGGATCTATGACTCCATCTGGGTTTCCTTGGCCTGGTGTCAGGTGAACCAGGTAATGCCCACCAGACTCTCCCGGGGCACCATGTGTAGGCAGCTGGCTGCCCTTGCTACAGTTCCTCCAGGCGAGGGCCCAGTTTCCTTTACCCAACTACCAGTTTTTAAGAGGTTTCTTCGGGGGGGTCTCCAACCTGCGCCCTCCAGTGGTCCATAGATTCCCCATGTGGAATCTCCCTACCATGTTATGGGCTCTAATGGATGAACCCTTTGAGCTGTTGAGGATGGTTAGCCTGAATCTCCTAACCCTTAAAGTGGTGTTTTTAGTGGCTATCACGTCGGCTAGATGAGTGTCAGAGTTGGGAGCACTTTCCTCCAGGGATGATTTGTCCATGTTCCACAGCAAAAGGGTTCTGTTGAGGTTAGATCTGGTTTTTATGCCAAAGGTGAATTCCATTTTTCATCGTTCCCAGGAGGTTGTATTTCCGGATTTTTGTCCGGAACAGCAGTGGCACCAGTTGGATGTCCGACAGGCCCTGAGTATTTATTTGAAGCAGACAGCCTCCTTCCAGAAGTTGGAGGCGCTGTTCTTATCTTTCCAACCTTTGTCGCTGGGTAAGAGGGTGACGTCTTCCACCATTAGCCGGTGGATCCGCTTAGCTATTATCCTGGCATATGTCCCAGAAGTTGCCTGTGCCAGCCGGTTTTACGGCACATTCTACGAGGAGCGCTGCCACCTCAGCGGCTTGGGCCTCCCAGGCTCATTTGCAGAGTGGCTACGTGGGCTTCCCCATTGCCATTTATTCGGCATTACAGGTTGGATGCATTTGCATCGGTTGATGCGGCGTTTTGGCACAGGGTGCTACAGCAGGTCGTTGTAGATCATTAGTTCCCCACCCATGGGATTTAGCTTTAGTAGATCCCATCCACTGGAGCCTCCTCTCCCTCACTCCGTAAAATGGCAGTTGCTCTTACCTGAACTGCTATTTTTGGGGCTGGGACAGGAGGCTCCAGTTTCCGCCCTAAGGTAGTCAGTCTAGCTGGGGTGGTGGGAGTTCTCCTTTGTGCCTTGTTTTCAGGTCTTGGGGGAGCTAGCTTTGATGAAACTGGAAGTAAAGGGTGGAGCACAGAGGCGTTGCTTCAGCTTCATCCCAGTCTCATGGCCAATTGGGCGTGTTAATATCATCCACCGGAGCCGTCTGTCCCAGCCCTGAAAATAGCAGTTCAGGTAAGACCAACGACCATTTAAACTACCTTGAAAAACACTGTTAATGCTCCAGACATGGCTTTGGAAAAGATTTTGAAAGTCAAAAATAATCACCCATCATTTGCTAACTTTTAAAATGCCCAGGATTGATCAGTGGGAGTTGAATTTTGGGTTTTAGTATCTGATTATGGAAACGTATTCTGCCACAAAACTGTAGGACCTTTAATAATTTACTTAGTTTACTTTCCTACAATTGTAAAATATATTAAAATCTATAAATTTAACATCCAAACATGTTTTATCATTTTAATGCTGGACTTTTCTTTTGTTTGTTACTACTTACTGTATAGTCTCTTGAAGATTTTTGTGATATCTGTTATTAAGGTTTATTGTAATGGTTTTGATTTTGAGAATATTTTTCAATGTTTGCTTCACTAAACCATATAGTTATTTTAGTTATTTTAGATAAAACCTTGTGCTGAAAAAGCTGTAATTCTAAGAATGGAAGTAGAACATATTTTTTGCAAATGTGCGCTCAGCTCCTTAAATGAGGCTACAAATAGATTTCTAAGAATAATAGTATCTGTATTAGGTGTTAGCTTTCCCCAAATGTGTATGCGTGTGCGCACACTCACATACACTAGTGTGTGTGCATATATCTATAAACTGATGACACTGTAAGGCTACGGTTTGGATTGCTTTCTAAAACTTTATAAAATGTTTAACAAGGTTTTATTTTTTACAACAAAGTAAGAGGGTTAGATCTTTTTAAAACATTTTTGTTAAGCTTCATAGCCCAATAGTTTGGACTCCACAACTCTGTCTTATAATAAAAAATAAAGGTTTCAGAGACAAGAGTATCAATTCTTAAAGCAAACTTGTAGTCAATAAACCTGGAATTCAATTAACTTGCAACTTCAATTCCATTGGTAAACAGGCACATAATCTTTCTGATATACTGTGATTCTTTGCAGTAGACTTGTTACAGGATAATATGTTAAGCTCCTGCTTTGTTAATATGAAAGAAAATTTGGCATGATTTGTTGGGACCTTAATGCTCTTAAATGTTTGTCCTGTTCTTAGTCCTGATTATTATAGTTATTAATTAGATAATGGCTTCCAGATATTTAATTTGTGTTAAAAAGCAGAGGTATTTAATTTATCCAAAGTACAGTCTTTTACAGTGAACTGCTATTTTACCAAAGTGCTATTTGGTGAAAAAGTACATGAAAAATGGAATAATTGTGTGTGCGTCTGTGTTAAAATACTGGGAAGACATACAGAAAGATTTTTTGTGCAAGTGTTGCCTTCAAGTGAGGTGTGTTTATATTTTAATGACCATTATGTTTTTTATTTACTTGCTCCTTCAGTAAGAATAATAGGTATAATTAATTATTTACTTCATTGTAATTAAACTCAATAATTTTTTATTTGCTTAGGGTTTCTTGGTATTACTAAAGATTAGAGCGGAGGACATAGGCTCCAAGGGTGAACTGTCTTCATCTAAAACCTAGCAGTCTACCCTGTTTCCCCAAAAATAAGACTTCCCCAGATAATAAACCCACTCGGGCTTTTGAGCGCATATGCTAAAATAACCCTCCCCTGATAATAAGCCCTCCTCGAAAATATTGTAACACAGCAGCAGCCATGAGGTGACCATACTCACCGCCTCCTGCACCTCAAAAATAATAAGGCCTCCCTAAAAATAAGGCCAAGTGTTTGTTTTGGGGGTCAAAAGAAGATAAGACCCTGTCTTATTTTGGTAGTTAATACAATAGGGCAAGCTTTTGCAGAAGATAGGTCTTTACCCAAAGGTTCCCTCTCCTGCCATTTTCTGTTGAAGTACAATTTGTTTTGTAATTGCTTTCCCATTCTAAGCTGAGAGATCCCCTTTTCCTGTATCTTCTCCTATTTTTCCTCTTTACAGAGAAACCAGTTGTATCCTATAGAAAAGAATATATGCTATGTGTTCTGTCCCCCCTGCACGGCTCTTAACAAACGGCAAGACGAATAAACTTAAAAGGAACTTTCTTTATCAGTTCTCAGTTCAAACTGGCTTCGAGACCAAAAATAACATAAATACAGTCTCTAACGAGGTAACAGAATACAAAACAACTCTTACAAGCAATGCACTTCTCCAAGTGTAACCTTGAATCAGGGTTACAAGAAACAGAAAGCACTTATCCAAGTGTATCTTCCATAAATCACGATTGATGATCAAGCAATGTTGTACCAAACAAGGAATGCACAAAGGAACGTTGACTCCTGTGACTAGGGCGTGGCAGCATCCGTCCTTTTATCTCCAAAACCCCACTAACGAGCCCCAGCTGCATTGTTAATCTTGCATTCCGAAAAGACTCACAGAAGACTGCTGCTGAGTCACAACAGCTATGTAGCCTAATTAGGGTTGAACTGTGGACTTCTTGGTGATCTCTGAGTTTGGTTGTTTGCTTGCAGACTTTTCATTATTTGACTAGGTAACATCATCAGTGCAAGCAAGTGTGGGGTTTGTCTCCTGTTTATATACAGTAGCTTGTCCTACTAGTGTTGATGGGGTGTGGCTTTTTCCCTTGGTAGTTCTCAACTTTTGATTATATGTATGGGATTACTATAGTGTCTAGATGTTGTGTTACAGTCTTTATTATGAATCCTGAGAGTGGTGATCCCATGAGAAAAAACAGGAGTCACCTCTGACATGCAGTGTAAGGAATGTAGCCACTATTTAGGACAAACAGATTGGCATCCATGAACACCTACTAGCAGTCATAACATACAATGAAAACTCCTTAATCTCACAACTCATGGACAGACTCAACTATAATGTCAGTTGAGAAACTGTGAACACCCTGGAGCAAGCTAAAAAAAAAAGCTACAGATTTTCTGGAAACTTCCTTTCAGACAAATGAGCCATCAATAGGTCAACTATATTTACACACCCATTTTTACACATTCAAAAGAGACAATAAAAAACCAGGAAGGAACCTTAGAATCATCTCCAGCAGCCAACACCCAGATAAGCAGAGATTAACACCAGGCAAACAATCAAGCAGAAATTAATATCTAATCAATTAGATCTTCCAAGAAGGAAGCTAATCCCTCTGGCTAAAACATATGAAGAATGGTTGTAGGGGTTGGGTGTGTCTAGTTTAATGAACAGAGTGACATGATAGCAGTGTTCCCAAATTTGAGGGGCTGCCACAAAGAAGGAGGAGTCAACCTACTTTCCAAAACACCAATGGGCAGGGCAAGAAACAATGGATGGAAACTAACCAAGGAGAGAAGCAACCTGGAATTCAAGAGAAACTTCCTAAGAGTGAGAACAATTAACCAGTGGAACTGGTTTCGCCTTCAGAAGTTGGGAGTGCTCCATCACTGGAGGCTTTTAAGAAGAGACTGGGCAGCCACTTGTCTGAAATGGTATAGGATCTCCTGCTTGAGCAGGGGGTCGGATCAGAGGACCTCCAAGGTCCCTTCCAACTTTGTTTTTAACAATAGCAATTCTCCTACCAGCAACCCAATTGTACTGCATTGCAAGTCATTACACTTGCAAAACTTACTTCCATGGATGCTATTACTTGGTTGAATAATGAAATGTCTGCAAGCAAATGAACAAGCTCAGAGAGCATTAAAGATCCCACAAAATTATTACACATTAAGATGATTACTAATCCCTGTCCTCATAGTGCTCAGCCTTTTGAAAAATCCTGTGTTGAAGGTAGAACTTTTTACATATAGGTGTCAATAACCAGCTCAGCTTCTGAAGAAATGCTCCTATTTGGGAACACTGAAATGAAAGAACATTTATCCTCTGAAGTATTGCAGATCACTTGCTGACTAGAAATAAATTTTGCTATTTCAAGCAGAAAACTGCAAATAGGACAATCTCTCATCTCCTTTAGAGAGCTTTTTATAAAGTAGTATAGTCTTGATGAAACATTTTTTTGCGTATGCACATTATCTGTTATTACAGTATTCCCTTCTGTTAAGATTAGTATCACTTTCTTTTCTTTTTCTTTTTACAACTTGTATACCAAACACTTGTCCAATTTATTTGGAAATTTTGTTTTGCATAGTTCTGAAGGTGAGCATTATAACAAATGATGAATATTATTTTGCAGAATGAAAAGATACCTGATAGTTTGAAAAAGGCTAATATAACTAATACCCAAAGAGGGACAAGATTTGATTTAAATAAGAAACTACCTTTAGTCTTTATTGAATAATGATAGCAAATTGTTTTCTATGATTTTGGACAAAAGTTTGAAAATAGTTTTACAGAATTTTATGCAATAAGTTCAAAGCAAGTTTTTATTTAAAAAAAGAAATTCTGAGGTAATAAAAGAAATGTTTTGAATATTCTGGAATACTTGGAGCAACATAATGAAAAACAAGCTGTGTTTATATTCTTGGATGTAGAAAAAGGCTTTGACAATTTGAATTGTGGTTGTTTTTTTAGAGTTCTAGGACACATGAATCTTGGAGATAATTTTATTAAATGGGTAAGGTTGATTTATGTTTTTCAGAAAGCACAAATAATTGTTAATCGAGAACTAACAAAACCTTAGGATATTCATAAGGGGACAAAATAAGGATATCCACTGTCTCTACTTTTGTTTCTTTTGTTTCTTGATATTGAATAGAGACATAAGACAAGTTTAAAAAATTATGGATGTTAAGGTTAAAAAACAAACATAATAGCATTCGTGGATGATATTAATCAAGGCATTAATGGAAAAATTAAAGGTCCTGGTACATTAGCAGATTTCAAGATCAGACAACAAAGATATTAACAAAAATATAAAATTACAATATCAAATAAGTAAAATTCTTCGCTATTACTATAATAGATATGGATTGTATGTGATTTAAAAATGAATATGATGCAACATGGACTAAAATCAATATTAAGAAGGGAAAAATTAAACTTGGGTAAAATTGGGTAGAATTTCTGTGATAAAACAAAAGTTTAACCAAAGATAATATTTTTGTTTAAAATAATACCTGTTTTGTCAACAGATGTACAATTTAAACAGTAACAAAAAAAATAGCTATATTTATATGGCATTTTTTTGTTTTGATGATAAGACAGGATAGATAATAGAAAGAAGGGAGTTATTTGTAACCATTGAGCAAGTAGTAAATTTCTACCTATATTTATAGCTGCTGTAAAGAAGATTGGAAACTTTTTTGTATCTTTTTTTTCTTTCTTTGCTTTTGCAATTTTAGCTTCTTGGTTTCCTTTTGTCTTCTTATTTTTCTTACTATACATTGGTTCCTGTTGGTCTTTTTTTTAAAAAATTAATAAAATTGTGTACGTGTATATGTAAATTGCTTCTGCATATTAGGAAGAAGTCCTAGCTGATTTGAAGAAAGCAGTTTTGTCTAGTTTCTCTTAATTCTTTGTGGATCTCAAATATATCAATAATTGTCTAATAATTGCCTTCTTTTGAGGCAATACATTGAATCAGAATATTCAATAAAATTGATTCTTCACACCAGATTTAATATGATTTTTAGCCCTGTTTTGGCTTGCAAACCATTTGATTCATTTATCCTTGTACAAGACATTCCCCCCCCTTCCCAAAATCAAACAAACAATTTCAGCTCTTTGCTCCCATCTTGTGGTCATTTGGACATTTGCAGAACAAATCTGGTAGCCTCATATTCTTGGAAAATATTAGACTACATACAACCTAACTATCTCTTATATTTCTGTTCCCTCCTGTGTTTTCCTATTGTGGGAAGCTCACCACCACCACCTCAGAAGAATGAAATATTTTGGGAAATATTACAAAAGGCAGGATAAAATATTTCCCCTAAGGAAGAAGTAGGGAAAAATCTTAAGGGAGGCAGAAACCAGCACCAGTCTCCTTGCCCCCAAGCAGAAACTGCGGAGGCCCGCTTTTAGAAATGCAGATTTGGTAATCCATTCTGAAAGACTGGGTCAGACAGGAAACAGGGTTGAGAGGATTAGCTCAGACAAGCATTTAGGATTTGCATTTCTCCTTTTGCCTATAGAGCCAACTATGACCCCACAGGAATCTGACAACAGCCAATAGAATATTAAAGGACACCTTCTTGCACAGGAACAGGAAGCTCAAATACAAAGCCCAAAGGCGGTACACAAAGCCACCCACTCTCAACTCCAGTTTGTCAGCTGCCGAAAACCACATATGGTTGGTAGTTCTGCTTCATCAATAAAGGGAACCTTTCTTTCCAATCAGTCTCCAGCCTCCATTTTATCTCCAGTGCCTTTCTCCCAGCTTGGAACTGGACCTGGATATTTCTTCCAATACTATTATATCTTTTTCTTCCTTTTTTATCATTTTTTTCTGTCTCCTTTTTGTCTCTTTCCAATATTCCTGTTTTAAAACATGAAATTATAAAAAAAATAATTTATATTAATTACAAATATATAATAAGTATTACAGAAGTGGGAATTGGACATAGATATGACAGGAAAGTAGAAAATCTGAATTCAAAATATGTTGATGAAAAAAACCCCAATCAAAAATATTTAGCAATATTTTCATTTTCACAGAAGATAAACCTATTATTAATCCATCTTCAGTTCTGAGGCAAAACCAGCAAATTTCCCACCAACTTTAGTTGGCTAAAGAAACGACTCTTTGGCTGTTATTCTGCTGAATGGTATTTTCTTTTAAGTGAATTGTGGATTGATAGTTATACTATTTAATCCTGGCTCCTTAAAGTCTGGAACTCAGGAAACCTAATTTGCTTCAAATTCTTTTACATAAGATGCAGATAATGTTTGGAAAGCAAAACAACTAAGGGAGACAAATTTGACATCCAGATAACCTTGGCCCATAGAAAATGAGATGGGGATATATATTTTAAATTGGCAAAATCAGGAAAAAATAAGACCTTGTGCAAATGCACTCATTTTCTGCTGCATCAGACTAGAACAGGGGTATCAAAACCACGGCCCGTATGCATTAGCAAAGGGGCAGAAAAGTCACAATACATCACGTGATGCTGCCATGACGAGAGTTTAACACCTCTGGGATAGAAACTGGGTGACTATGAGTTCTAATCCTGCCTGAGCCACAAAGCCAGCTGGGTGACCTTGGGCTAATCATTTTCCTCAGCCCTAGGAAGCCTCATAGCCCAGGCTTAGAACTCATATTCTGACCCTGAGGAAGTTGTGCCAGCTGAGCCTATGGAATGTCAGCCTTAGGAGATACAAGGCCAGGAATCACAGGAGGCTGAACAAACACAGGGGCCACCTGAGCAGCTGAAGAAATCAAATGAAGATGACATACAGCCTCCTTGCACACACACCCCACTCAATGATGAATAGACAAGTGTAGAGCAAAAAAGGTCTATTAGGTTCCTTGCCAAGCAAGGGTGTATTTATTAGAGGCAACTGGCTGCAGTTTTATTTAAAAAGCAGTTCTGACCATGCTCTTTTTATTGGAAACAATGGCTGACCTCTGGCATTTGATGTTTGTGAGGGAAAGCTTAAACTTGGACAATCCTGATCTGATTTTTGGGACTCTGGATTTGCTTTGGATGTTTTTTTCTGCTCATTCCTATTTCAAAGCAAACTCTGCAGGCAAGCCCCTGTTAACCCTCCTTCAGCCTTGAAGTAAAATGGAAAATCTTTAGAGCTTCCATGTTTTTGTGTGTGTGAGATGAAAGCCTGAGGCAATGGCAAACCACTTCTGAAAACCTATAAGAAAGAAAACTGTAGAGACTTGCCCAAGCAGTCTCTGAAAAATGGTTTCAATAAGTGAATGGGGAAAAAATAAAAATAGATCCCAGAATGGATTTCAATTCTTAGAGACATAATTATAGAAATATAATTATGATATAGACAGCTATTGCATTTACACTACATCTGTGGGTATTATGTCAATGACGAAGTACATCACAGCCTTTAACTAGCATTCTTCACATTTATTAGATGAGATAAATCATTTTAGTACAATGATATTTTTGTTCATTACCTGTCTCAATTTTTAATTGACTTCATGAAAAGGAAATCCTATTTTTCCAATTAAGGTTGCAAATGAGGTATAGATACAGATTCTACTGCAGTGTAAGTTGGAAAGAATGTCTCTTGTCTCTTTCTTTCTGTCATTTAAAACATATTTATCAGCATTTCCCCCATATTCTATGCTCAGAAATCTTTTTCCCCCCTCTTTCTTTAGATTAAACCATGCCTCCAAAGAGGTGGAAGTTCTGCATCTCTGCACAATAGTCTAATGAGGAACAGCATTTTCCAACTTATGATTCACACACTTGATCCACTGGCTGAAGGTATCACTTTATTATTACTGATTTTATGTTGTTCACTCACTCCGAAGTCAATGTTTACTAAAACTATTTTCATAAGCAACATATTTCTCTATTGTCTATGGGCACAGCTCTTAAATATGTCTATCTGATTATCTTAGTAAAGGTTGTGTACATGTAAAATCCTATTATGACTGAATATTTGTAATGCCTGCTTTAAGTTAGAAGACTTACTGAGATTATTTTTCAACCTACTCTACTCTACCTTACCTTAAATTAAATTAAATAATAAATAATATGGTCAGAGTTTGGTGCATATATTTGCATATGTGCATGTTCTATTATGATTTTTGTTTTCAGTATTTCAATGTGTTTCTGAAAGTATGCTTGTATTTGCAAGGCCTAAATATGTCTCTTTTAAGACTCTCTCAAATGGAGACCCTTCCATTTCATTTTACATAATTTAGATTAATGCAACATAAAAAGGTGCTAATTTTCCATTCTTCTGCAGTTATCGGTTTGCAAGTAGTTTTTAAAATGGTTGGAGTGTACTTTATAACCATTGCACTTATTTCATCGTTCTAAAATGAACTTTGATTAAAAGTGGCTTTCGCCATGCTTATTAGGCTGTCTTGAATCTGAATTATAGCTTTTAAAAAATTTAAAATGGAAATAAAAATGTTTGGATCAAATTTACCATCTTAAAAAACCTACAAAGTTTATAATTGCCACTGGTATGTTCTTTTTTCCTTTTTGAAGCATACTAGTGCATCTGATCTACTGTATCTATGGTAAACCACATGCAAAGATCAGAATGCATGAGGTTTTTTTTAATGGGGCAACCTTGAAGAAAATGTTATTATTTATTTATTTAGCATATGGCATGTCATACATGTACTAGCAATATAATGTAACATTTCAACTAGATTGATTAGTAGACTGCAACAAAATATAAATGTTAAAAAGATCTGTTAAAATATCAATGTCTAGAGCCATTTAACCCTTGAAGCACAGCATTGTTTATATTTTTAAAAAATAAGAAACTGGACTGGTATGTGCCCTACGCTTACAGCCGGTCATAGTGTGATCTACAGTTTGATGTGGGATCCTAAAATCACACGGAGGGGATGATACTATGCCCTACTTATATAGAGAGTCCCAGCAGAAGCCATCTGAGGTGCAAATCCTATTCAAGATTGAAGGAAACGTACTTCAATTCCTATGCTATAACAATACATTTAGATGGAACTTCCAGAAAATTATTGTAAAGTCTAATGCTAGTTTTATTTGAGAGGTCTTAATCAATAGCTAGTTACTTAATCTAAGTTTGGTGTTCCTTCAAAAGCACTTTTTAAATGCTATTTTGGAAATGAAAGAAAGAAAGCCTGCATAGAAAGGAAAAGAAAACAAAAAGTAAAAGAGGGCAACAGATTAACTTAAATTAAATAAAACTAAATAGATATATGTTCCCTATTTTTTATATATAAAATCTGTTCTTGAAACACCCAGACCAGCAAATCTTCTAGATTTAGGTTTGGTTTTTGTCACTTGCACACAAATTTTTTATCAAGACTTAAAATTCACGCATTACCAGACACTGTTAAATTTGCTATATGCAATATATATTTAGGAGATGAGGTTCAAGAGCAGGGGTGTCAAACCTGCATTGTCATGGTGTCATCATGTGATGTATCGTGACTTCCCCCCCCCCCCTTTGCTAAACTGGCATGGCCAGCGCATGATACATTCCATCTGCGGGAAGCGAGTTTGATACCCCTGTTCTAGAGTGATAATATCATGAATATTAGTAAAAAATTTCTTCTTTATTAAAACCACCCTCCTTCCAAAATCATTTATTGATATGGATTGTACGGCCATATTGAACGTAATCTTTGTATGTACTTTAAGCATAGTCTCTGGGTAAATTCCATGCACCAAGGGAGCTTGGAAAGGCTGTGTTATCAGTTTGAAGAAACAGGTGATAAAATTCCCGTGGAATAAAAATATTATGTCTTGAAAGGAGTTTTATGAATTACATTTAAGTCGCTCTTCCAATCTAACTTCTGCCTATGTAGTAGTTACATTAAATAGAATACCACCCAGGTCCAACCAGCAGTTTGTTACATACGATCTTTATTCTTTATAAATCAATATGCATCTAGCATTCTAGATGCATATTGATTTATTATACTTTCAAAAAAATCCTTTTTTAGGATGCATAGTTACAGTTAATTGATTTAATTGATTATTAGATGAATTGATCTAATAATACTAGTGATATACACTTCTTGAGAATGAGACACAATATTCTGCATCAATTTGTAATTGATAGCTTTCATTAATAAAAAAGAATAGTATTTCATTGCTACTTCATTCATTGTTTGTTTTACCATTAACAAAAGATTTAAAAAATGATAGAACTAATTAGGAGGAAGGGCAAAAGTGGGAAAAATAACTTTTCTCTGCAAAAAGAGCTGCTTTTCCTAACTATAGGCATCAGATATTGCCTTTAAAGTTCTAGTTGAGCCATGTGAAAAATTAGTTATTAGTTCCCAAATAGTCAGGGGCCGCATGCGGACAACTAATAATGCAGCCTCACAAGATTGTCAATTTTTAACATTATTTATACACATGATACATTAACTATATGATAGATAGATGATAGATAGATAGATAGATAGATAGATAGATAGATAGATGATAGATAGATAGATAGATAGATAGATAGATAGATAGATAGATAGATAGAGCGAGCATTTTATCCAGTTTTTCCTAAAGCATTATTTCCAGATTTATATATATGTTGCCAAGACAATCTCAATCTTACACGGGAAAAGACCCAAATACAACAAGACCAGCATGTATGTGTGTGTTTGTGTGTGTCTTTTCCCATGTAAGATTGAGATTGTCTTGGCAACGTTTCAGCGAGATCTCACTTGCCATTCTTAGGCTGGTGCTTTGGGCTTAAAGCGTGGTCGGAGCTGTCATCTTTCTATAAATCTTTTCCAGCACCTTAAAGCTATAGGACATGAAATTAATTTTGAAGGCACCAAGTTAATCTCCAAAACTGAGCACTTCAACAAGAGAATAATTATGGAAGCTATCAAAATAGAGAAACACCCCCACAACATGAATAAACGTGATGATACCTCCCACCTACCAGACATCTGGAAACCAGCCCTAGTCAACAAACGAGCCCCACCCACCACCCAGGCCATTACAACACAAAACAACAACAGACACACAGCCAGCACCAATCAGCACCAATCTACCAATCATGATACAGCCACACAGCCAATCAATCCACTTACTGAAACAAAGCCAGCACTCCACATATACCCACCAACATTTATAGAAAGATGGCAGCTCCAATCACGTTTTAAGGCCAAAGCACCAGCCTGAGGATGGTGAGTGAGACCTTGCCGAAACATTGCCAAGACAACCTCAATCTTACATGGGAAAAGACCCGAATACAATAAGACTAGCATACCTACACCTGTGAAAATCTCCGAAAACACACACAGACACCACAAACACACACACAATCAATTAAATTGGAGTATGCAGAATAGAAACTGGGATTTAATGTTAGCCTTCCAATGATTCAGAGTAATCCGTAAAGATTTCAAATTCCCTTTTGCTTAAAATGGAAATAATAAAGTCATCTCCCATTATGCTACATAAAAGAAGGATCTTTCATATCTTTTAGAGGAAGACAAAAGGAGAACATGTTCTCATTTTGTCTGACATACATTTTTTGCCAAGTCATGTCAGCAGCAGAGTTCTAATTCTTTGATTAATTAGAGAGAAAGGAGGAAGTAAATCAGTGTTCATTTATCCTCATGGGAGATTATTCTGTGGCTGCTGCATTTATTGTGGTTTGGATTAAATTCATTGTTTTTACACAATATTAGGGCACATTTTCATTTGCACAGCAATGTATTGTCATTTTTTATTACAATATCCTGTAAGATATTAATAACTTATATTTTGACCAACACCAAATTCTATATGCATTCTATTCTATAAGTTGAATCCTTGCTCACACCTTTGCTATTGCTATTGCTATTGCTATTTCTACACTAAGAAAGTAATTCTAGGAAAGTAACATCTTGTTTTACATTGCATAATGTGAACCATTTTTATTTTTCTGATTAGTCTGTTTCCTTTCCTCTCTCATTTCATCTTCATTGAAAATCATAGTTGTTAATTAATTTTTTATGTATGAAGAACTAATACCGAATGCCATGAATGTGGAATTATATTTAGTAAAAACCCTTACTTTAAAGAAAGATATATTGAACATTCTAAACACAACAATCTGTGAAGTTGCTTTTTAATGGTTCATAATTCGCTATGGAGCATATCAGAAGAGTATCTATTTTAAGTTGCAACCCTAAAGTTTCTGTTAATTACTATGTACTTGCCATTATCATTATAAAATAATTTGAATGAAACTTTATTGTTGGGCACAAGTAAGCAGAGAACAGGAGTTGAATTCAAAGCACTAAAAGTTTATTACATGCTACCTATACCCAAGAATGTGATCTATTAACGGTCAAGGCAAGATAAGAGATAAGAGTAAATGGAATTCACAGGGGGCTTGACTTTGGTCCTCTTGTGGCTGCATAGGTATTCCAAACTGATGACACATTTGACCCACCTTTGGGATCCATCTGGCCATCTCCTACACTTATGTTTGAAACCTATACTGTGAATAGTATAGTATAGCAATACTCCACTGAGCAAAATGTTGAATGTGTTTTATTTGTGCATTACAAATATTTATCAAGATACAAATCTACTTGCTCTATTCTGCTTACATAGAATTTGATTACAATGGGATGAATCATGGACATTGCTGAATTGTGTTTGATAGAGTGATGTGACATTTTTACCAATTTCTTCCTTCACGCAGTTGTCATGACAGATGCTGTAAAGGGAGAGTTGATGCTGGGTACCAAAATGGGAAGAAGGAATTGGTAGTAACAACATCCTAATTACATTGTCTAATGAACTGTCTCTCTAGGAATTTCTATTCACAGGGGAACTAGCAGATTTTAATCCAATCCAGTAACTGTTTTTGCATAGTTTGAGAGGTATATATTTATGTGTGGTATCAAAATTTTAAATGAAATATATAGATTACTTCATGATAGTATAATGATTTCAGTCTTAAATTAATAGCATGGATTCTACATCATTAGACTCATTAGCAGTACCGATAATGTACTGAAAAGGCAATGTTCATATTGCTTTAATGCTTAATTCTCAATTCTTTTTTGTTTGTTAATATGAATTCTATTTTAGAATTTTATTCATGTCCCTACTATTAATGGGATAAAATGTTTACAAAAAAATGCTAGTTATCTAATATACTTTCTCTTAAATGTTTTGGGCATATAATCCTTTTTTTTAGAATCATCTTGGATTTCAATTATTATATTTTATATACTTTTGGTTTATTATATATATTTTAGTCTTTCCAGGTAGTTTTTATCTTCCTGAAAATGTTTAGTTTATAGTACTTCTTTTAATAATTGCATTCTATTTCACAGACATTTATTTTTAGCCCTTCTAGATTTTATATTTTCCTAATTCACCAGGTTTTTTTTAACATCCTAGATAAGAATTTAAACCAAGCTATCTTTCTAGAATTAAGATTGCATCTTTATCTCAGGTTGCTGTCATTTCAACTGAGCAAGAAATGAGAACAGATATTGTAATGCATTTTGCAGGAGATATTTTGAATTCCATCTCTGTTTTAAATACTGTGCTGATGACCCTAAAAAAAATCTTACTACATTATAATAATGTACCCCAATATAATATTTTGAGGTGTGTCATAGATTTTAATAAAAACTTGACCAACAATTCAAATCTATTCATTTATTTGCATTCATGCATTATTTTAATGGCACCCCTTTTGGGTAGCGTCTAATTAATGCTAAGATGAGTTGTTAAGAAGTTAGGACAGAATTTTACTTTGTGGGCTAACTGTTTCAGTCATTTTAGTGAGAAAAGAAATATATCACTTGAAGCGATATAGAAAATGAAGAAGAAAGAGTGAGCCTGCTCAAATGTAGGACATCTTTTAGCTTAAGAGCCGTGGTGGTGTAGTGGTTAGAATGCAGTACTGCTGGCTACATCTGCTGACTGCAGTTTGGCAGTTCGAGTCTCACCAACTCAAGGTTGACTCAGCCTTCCATCCTTCCAAGGTCGGTAAAATGAGAACCCAGATTGGCAATATGCTGAGCCTGTAAACCACTTAGGGAAGCTGTAAAGCACTGTGAAGTGCTTTTGCTTTTGCTATTAGGATAGGATGGGGCAGCTTTCTAGTGGAGCCAATCTACCTCTTTAATAAATTCATCTATAGTCCCTTGTCACCAGACAAGCAGAAGCACAAATGAAACTTCATCTTTCAAGTAGTTGTTGGCCTGTCAAAAGCCGATCAGAACACATTGTCTGACATCTCTATTCCCTCTTCCTATCTAACGGCTCTAGGGATTAAAAAGTCACAAGGAATAAAATACAGTATGTAGAAAGAGATAAGAGGAAAAGACTTCCCTCAAGGATTCTCAATATTGAACACATAAAGTGAGGAAGAAGTCCCTTCATAGCCATAGTGAGCCAGGAGACAGCCAAAAAGTAAAGCAAGAGAGCAGAAAGAGTGCTCAGTTTGAAGCTAGTTAGAAAACAAAGGAAAGTATATTTCCTTCAGGTGCTCCTAGAATATACACATTCAGAAATGGGCATATTTACAACTGAGAAATAGTTACAAGAACTGAATATAGTTTAATAACACATGGATCAAATGGAATAACTGCTGATATTAAAACTAGCGTTCAATTTTATACACTTTATGAATATGTAATCTAGGCAAGCAATGCTTCAGAAATCAAGGTAATTCTTTAAAATGTAATTTTGATTATGAAATTTTGTCTATGGTTACTATGGACTTTTAAAAATAATCAGAGGAAATAGAAGTAAACAGAATTATTGAGAGTGAAGATGAATAAGTAAATGAATCTGCTATTGATACCAAACTATTATTGCAGAAAATCAAAGGTGATTAGAAAAGGAAATTTCTTCATAGACTTTTTAATATTGGGAATCAGATGTACAGTCTAAAGAAGGGCAGGGTTACAATCCTATTATATACATTTCTGAAAATTACAATATACACTGATCAATTCAGTGGAAGAATGTATTGAGTATTTAACCTTAAATGAATTGAACATGTATGATGATGCATGATGAGGATAATGAGAATGGCACTATATAGACAATATAGCTCATTGAGTTGGAGAAAAGCTATGTTCCTAAATTAAGTTATTATTGATGTGTTATTTTTTTTAGGTCTAGGTCTTATCTTCCAGAGGCCTTACTTTATTTTTATGTATTTAATTTTTTATGAATGTTCCATATAGCCACACATACTACTCATGTAACACTGTATGTGTTACAGAAATTCGCAACATAAACTCACACAGAAACTTGCAATATATATTTCCCCAAGATCCAAGGATAAGCAATTACATTGCTCAGAGGGGAGAAAAAACATTTCTAAAACAGGAGAACTCATCTTTCCACTTGATTCCAATGCATGGGGAAAACAGCCAGGTCTTCAGTGTCTTAAAAAGGCTAAAAGGTTTACGGCCATACAAATTTTTGAGGGAATGCTGTTCCATCGGCCAAGCACTGGCACTGAGAAGACACAACTTTATGGTTCAACAAGCGGTTCAACATTGTTTAATAGAAGGGACCCAGAACATCCTTCTTTAAGAGATCTGATGAGGGGAACAAACAATGGGAGTCTCTTCCTGTTTCTTAGCGCCCTAATCAACATTTATTTATTTTATGTTTGAGCTGACAGTTCATTTGGGAAAAGTGAAAAGGTCATTTACTTGACTCGTATGATGCCAGCAGTTTAGACAATCTTTATAAGAATTATATTATGTAATAAAATAGAGTATATGAGTTAATTATATTATATTAATTACATGTGTTTTATGTATATCCTTTCTTATTTTATTTATCTTATTCTGTTAATTCCTTTTTTATGTCTTAATTGATCTTCAATCATTCTGTCATAAATCATTACAATTTAAAAAAACCATTAAAACTAATTGTTTACCCTTATCAAAAAAAAATCATATAGTTTGGTTAAAGAAAAAAAATATTCTTCTGATATTGCAAAAAAGTAGAGAATTGTTTACATTTTCATTTCTTAAATGAAATTCTAATGAATAGAAGTTTCATAAGTGCACAGTTGAAGATCTTGAAGATTTTACCTACAGTAATGTTAATTATAGAAATATGCAAAACTGTTTAATAATCCGAGAATATATATTTATTTGAGCCATGGTGACGCAGTGGTTAGAATGCAGGACTGCAAGTACTTCTGCTGACTGCTGGCTGTCAGCAGTTTGATTCTCACTGGTTCAACATTGACTCAGCCTTCCATCCTTCCGAAATGAGGACCCAGATTGTTTTGGGGGGCAATATGCTGACTCTGTAAACCGTTGAGAGAGGGCTGTAAAGCACTATGAAGAGGTATATAAGTCTCAGTGCTATTACTATTTATACATTAATTCAGTAACATGAATGCTATTTTTTGGCTTCTCATATCTCTGAAAAGACAGATTTTTGGTCCAGAAACTTTTAAATAATACACAATTTCACTCATCTACATTTACATCTAAAGTATCCTGAAGAGACTGGACCATCTTACCGAGACAAAATCTAACACTTTTTCATTATACCTAACAATATAATAAGAAAATACAAATTGCAGATTGTAGGACTAAGGAAGAAAGATTATTCTGCTTGCATGTTCAGTTGTGTTTAAAGCACTTTGCACAACATGCTTATTATAGAATATTTAATTATTATTTTTTAAATTATGGAAAAACAATTAATTTTGGATTTCAGCAACTTGAAATCTACTCTATAGAAAAGTTACTGCTATGGAATTGATTAAGAATGTATGAAAGCATGTCAATTACCTTGAATGTCTGAGAGTTCCTTATCTCTGTTGTCTTTTACTATAATGTTGTAGAGCTTGGATCATATGGAAAGCTAAAATATTATGACACAATGACTGAAGAAGGTAAGAAATATTTTAGATTTTTTGTGTCAGCCTTTTTATTTATTTTTATTAAAAAAACCTGTCATGGTTATTTTTTTTCTTTCAGTTCCTCTCTGCATGACATCAGTGTCATAATGTGATGTGTTACCATTTTTAACCCTTTAATATTTTTTACTAACTTGCATTTAAAATTTTATTTTCATGCAGCGTATATGATCAACATAATATTAAGAATACTTATATAATATTGATAAATGTTCAACAGATAAGAAATAACTGTACATATTTTTAACCCTGCATTCTTCAAATGAGCTTATTTACTTTTATTAACATTTAGGAAAATTGTTCATCATGGTTATTGTTTTTTATATTAAAAAGTTAAAAATTGATATTTTTAGTTCCACAAATAGATATTTGTAAATATTAGTGTTTTTGCCAAATTTCTTATAAATTAATTATATACCTTCTTCATATTAGAAAATGTTATTAAATTTCATGTATTTAGGAGAGCACATGAATGCATGAACAGGTTGATGTGCTACATTTTTTAGCTTTCTATAGTAGAAACATAAGAATTGAACATCAGAAGAATTAGTGTATAAAGGTCATCACAGAGATTTTAGAAAATGAAAAGCAGTGAAGCTCATTAGTGCTAGGTATTGCAGGCATGTCATTAAGGTAGAAATTGGTTCAAGTCTTGCTGTAGAATTGTGTTACTGTATTTAAACACGTGAACAACCATTTAACAGTTTACAGGACTAAGTGACAAAAAGTACACCAGAAATACTCTCAGTTCTTTCTGTACTGAAAATCAAGCTGAATTTGAATTTCAAGAAGAGCATTTTTCCTTTATTTTATCTTTATATATTCTTGGACTGTATGATTATTAGATGCTGAACTGTGATTTGTTATTCAGAAAGTCTTCATTGAATGAAAGGATAACATCTGAGTTGCGTATATTATTGCCTTAACACATCTGTACTTTAGGACAACAGTTTTGCAAAATCATGTGAAATAGAGAGAAACTGAGCAGCATCAGATTGATTTAGTACTTTGTTTTCCTAAGCCTTTTGTAATTCCACAGGCAGCAGAAGGGGAGAAGCAGCTTTTAAAACCTGGGTGACTCCATTTTTAATTCTGCTATATTTCTTTGTTGAAGGACCATTCGGCTTTGATGGTGTTTATGCAGCATCACTGCTTATCCAGGAGCCTCTGACATTTTCAGTGTACTTGCAAAACAATATCATATTTCTCTGATATATAAAAGGTATTGAAGAGAGATGAGTGTTAATGTTCTCCTGTCTACCCCACCTGGATATGTTTTTCTTACCATTTTAAGGAAATACAATGAAGACAGCAGATATACAAAAGAATCTGAACAGGAGAGAAAGAGAGAAAATTATTTAATTTTTCCCCCACCTTCCAATTTCCGTTTACTGCCCCTATCATTTTTGTCTCAGCTGCTCAGCTGCCTTGTTAGAACTCTGATTTATTTTCGAATCATGTAAATCTTTCCTCTATGAACCAGATAAGTGTGTGTTTAACAAATGTTTCTTGGTGAATGCAGTGTGAAATTCAACTCTTTTTTTAATGAATCCATAGTCATTTAACTTAAAAAGTATTCCTTGTCTCATATAATGAAATGTGTTTTAGTGCTTTAGTAGGTTTAAAACAGGAAATGACAGTAGCAGTGCTACAGAATAATTTCTTCCTTGAAATGTAGCATCATTTCTGAAATATTTCTATTTAACTATTGTTTTTCTGAAGGAGCAATAGGGAGCAAATACACATTCCAACTTATTCACACAATGATGCATATTTGCATCATTCATATTTGCATCGTGTTGACACCACATGTATGTTGCTATTTTTGGCATTCTTACAATTTTCTTCAAATGTCTCTGGTTATTTTGGGTTTTTTTTTAGAATTTATTTCTCCTTGATAATATAGCATCTTTTCAAATGATCATAATTATTTTATGTGAAGTATTTTAAAGAAAAAAAATTAAGGTACATTGCTTAAATAAGCCTACGAATAATTGAAAAAAATTGTAGGCTGCTCTTTTATTTATTTATTTATAAATTTTATTTGCTGCCCATCTTACCATAAGGTAACTTTTGCTTTTTTACTCCATTTTTTAAAAAGAACACTTATATTTGACAAATCTAAGATTAAATATTTCAGTCAACATTTCACTCTTTTAACAAAAGTTTGCTTGATAGTTATGATATTCTAATGTTAACAGGACTGATAGCTATTTGAACAAACAATGACTGAACAAGATGAAGGAAGCAAAAATATTTGATTTCCTGACAAATTCTTCAAGGGATAAACTTATTAATCTCAGATAAATTCCACCTTATTTTGTATTTTCCTAGTTCTCCTAGTCCTCTACTATGTCTGAAAGGTTAACATGGAATTACGTGTGCTATCATATCATTTTTGGAAGTATGACAGTCTGCCGCTATCACTCAGCAACAATGTATACATCAGGTCTAATGACAGCAGGAGCAGTACCTGCAGTATTGCACCGTTATAAAGGAAACCACATAATGAGATTGTTCAAGTTCCAGGAGAGAAAATTTACATTTTTGCTTTCTGCATTCTTCACTACTGATTTTTTATTCAAATGCAAATGTATGTTATTTGAGAATTTGATGCTATTATTTTAGATTTGATTTTTCCATTTATACGTTAAATAAAAGGAATGACCAGACTACTTATTTCTGTCTTCAGCATTTTTCTTTGAAATAACTATTTAAATAGCCTTTCTTTTCTTGAAGTGTAATATTTGTGTACCCTGTGAAATATTGTGTATCTTTTTGCATTACTTTTATTTAAATGCTGATATTTTCAAATTGTGTTAGCTAAACTAAATATATTGTTCTGTGAAAAACTGTAATAATAACTCTGAAATATCTCTGAAATGTTAATTCTATTCATAATAGCAATTCTTTTGAAAGGATATATGTGCCAGTGTCTTACCTGGGGAAAAATCAATTGTATTGGTGACTATTACACTTCTTAAATATTGTTATTTCATAATGAGGTATCTAAGCTTTCAGGTATATACTTATCATCTCCTGTTCAATGCTTTATTGCTTCTAATGTAATAAACCATTATTTTTTCTAGATTAATATGAAAATAAGAGATTTTCATATAAGTAATCTGTAACATAGGGATGTAAAAAAAGAGAACCAAAGCAATGTCTCTCTTTTGCCTTCCCTTACAAATACTAAGATTGGTAGCTATTATTCAGTGCTAATTTTCTACCATTATGTTTGAACTACCCATCTAGTTTAGGATAATAGGAAAGCTTAAATCTATGTCATATTTTGAAATGAAATACTTATTATTTCTGCTGGGAAAAGTTTGGAGTAGGGAGCAGACCAACTTAGCAGAATCCAGAGTGACATGCTACCACTAAATGCATAAAAAGTGAAGCAGTGGCTGAGAAATAACTATGCTTTAACAAAGATGTATATATTTTGTAGGAAAGTTCAAAGAAAGGGCATCTATTCTTCATAAGATGGCCAAAAAATCCCCAGAAATAGATGGTGAACAACGGAACGGAAGAGCCAAAAATGCTGGTAAGTATAAGAGATCAGCTTTGTTTCCTTCAAAACAGATATTTATTTCATTACCATAGGTTAACATGGCTGTCCTCCTAAAATGCTTTTTTGATATGTTAATTTATTGGAAAATTCCTCTGGAACCTTTACAATATATTGCAAAGTTGTGTATATGTGTATCATTGTGATATACATCTGAAAGCAACTAAACTTACTTTAGGTCAATAATATGACTAGTATATATTATAACACCCTCTATGCTGCTCTTGAAAAGTATTTGGAAGCTTTAATTATTGCAAAATGCATCTGCATAGGTATCAGATACTCAACTCATGTAACATCATTACTACAGGAGTTGCAGTTGCCAATATGTTTCCATTTTGTCACAATGTAGATTGCCTTACTTGCAGTTCACCACTTGTTTATCCAAATTAATTTATACTCAATTAAAACGCAATTATTGTTATAACTGACTCCTGAGGAAAAAGGCTTGAATGATCTTTTTTTTTCACTGAACAGGTAAAACAAATTATATGTTAAACCTACATTTCCCAATAAGGTTACTTAAACCAGTTCTTCAGAATAATGATGCTTAGTATAAGACAGCTATTTCAACCCATGTCAACATTTCAGTTTGTCTTTCATATATAGGGTATTTAGTTCTCTGCATTTTAACTGAAACTTACTACAAAAAATAAGATACTTGCATTCAGTTGTTCAGTCAAAGTAACGCATGGGCATAATCCAAATTAGCCCAGAGTCAATATGGAGTTGGGTGATTTATAAATTGAATAAAAGACTGATTGGTCTTCCGTTTTACATTTCTTTCTTCTGTTTATACTTCAGAAAAAATTGAAGTGGAAGTGACACCACCCAATGATGAACCAGTGCAAAATGGAAGTGCTGTTGGTGCAGAAGAGGTATCATTTTTTTTCATTCTTGCTTTTCTCCCTGTGCTTAATTCTATGTTATCCTAGAATTATCACAATCTGAAAAATGAAACCTATTTGTATTATGAACCATAGAGAGATTCTTTTATTTTTGGAATTTGAGGTCAGTTTTTGGCATTACAATTCCCAACAATGCAAAGTTACATTATGGAATCCAGTGTCTTTGGTTCTCACATATTATTCTGTTCAGCTACATTGTTCACAAATAGCATGGGCAATGATTGATGATAAAGGGCATTTTAATCCAAAAATATTTGCAACTTGAGGATTGAAAACCAATGCTTTCAATGCAAATTTAATGGAAATATATCCCTGAGAGCTATATGGAGATAATATACAGCATCTTTACAAACCAAGTTTATTGGAAGCTATACCCTTTTGCAATATATAAACTTTAAAAAAATCTGTTGAACTATCGCTTTGCTGATACATGGCAAGTGATGTGTTGCCATGCATCAAATGTACTACATAAAATGTTTCCTTCTAAGCCTGTCTTTTGATTTACTCTACCACTTCACAGTGATGAGAAATTAAAGACTAGGAAAGAATGTGAATCAATATATTATTAATCTTTTTCCTTTTCATTCCTGATGATATCAATTTAATGATCATCATATTATTTGGAAAAAAATATTTTTAATTAAGTAGTAGGAGATGGCAGAAGATAATAACAAACATGACACTCACAACTAAATCAATCAAATCTCATAAGATTGCAAAATATATAACTTAATATTTCAGTTTTTGGAGCCCAAAATTAAAGTATATCATACAAAAACAGTGAAATATCATGGTATTATGCTTGAGATCACTAAAATTGTGCAATATTCTTGATCTTGGAATTTGCAATAGATGTACTATAAATATATTGAACTTTATTTGTGGAGAGAATGTATGTTGATGTCCATGAAAATTATTTTGCTTGCGACTAAAAGAAGCATTCAAACTGATTTGCCTTAATAAAGATGACTTTCTATTATAAAGATTTCTAAAAAGAGTGAATTCTAAATAACTTTTAAAATAGTTGATAGTGACAGTTAAAGTAACAAAATTACTTCAATGTAATCTAATTTTTTTAAAGCATATTGAGAACAAAATATATTTTATTACATTTTTACATATTTAAATTTTAACCAGTTTTTAATGAGAAAACTGTGTGTGTGTGAGAGAGAGAGTGAGAGAGTGAGTAAGAGAGAGGGGAGGAATACAATGTGCAATTAGGTTCCCCCGCTTCCTAATCAGCAAAAATACAGTGTGCTTGAGTGATTTTTTTAGGATAGGAAATTGGGATATTTAATTGACTTACAATATTGAGGATAGCTTTTACTCATTTTTAGGGGGCATAGGAGTATACAAAATGAAACATAGCATGAAGGTTTAAAATTACTGTATCATTGGAAAAACTCAATTATCTTTCTTGATATTCCTAGATGGAACAGATTATTTGAGAGACTTTCTTTCAACATCCAGAAAGAGATGCAATCATGCATACATGCATATCAGGGATGGGTCCCTGCCAGTCCTAGCCTCTTCTATAGAAGAGGTTCCACAAATCTACAGTGCTGTTTAGAACCGGTACCAGATGCCTTCCCCCGCCCGTCTGCACATCATCAAGATGAAGAGCGAGAGGAGGAATTCTGGGAGTTGAAGTCCACAAGTCTTAAACCTGTCAAGTTTGAACACCCCTGGGGTTTATTTTTCTAAAGGGTTAGGGGCGCAAGGGTCTTGTAACTTGACAGCTTTAAGACTTGCATACTTCAGTGCCAGAGTTCCTGAGCCAACATGACTAGAGGAGGAATTCTGGGAGTTGAAGTCCACAAGTCTTAAAGCTGTCAAGTTTGAATACCCCTGGGTATTTTTTTCTAAAGGGTTAGTGGTGCAAGGGTCTTGTAACTTGACAGCTTTAAGACTTGTGTGCTTCAAATGCCAGAGTTTGTGAGCCAACATTTTGGTTGCTAAACAAGAACATTGTTAAATGAGTTTTACCACATTTTACAAGTTAGCCATGCCCACCCAGTCACATGACTGCCAAGCCACTTCCACCTGGTCACATGGCCAGCAAGCCACTCCCACCTGGTCACATGGCTGGAAGCCACTCCCACAAAGCAGGCTACAACTACAGAAGAGGTTCTAATAAATTTTGAAACCCATCACTGATGCATATATATAAGTATATATACTTAACAATTTTGTAACCTTTCTGGATAAGTATCTTTATGCAGTATTGAGTGATAAGGAATAAGCAAAATAAATTAAAGATAGGAAACTATAAAAAAGAAAATCTAATTAAATTCAGTTTCCACTGACGCTATATCGTTCTGTTCATGCAAACCAACTTTACTTATGTCACATCCTCATCAATATATTGCCCTTAAACATTTTACAACTTTCTCTTTGAGGTTCCTATCAACTACAAGAATCTCATCAACTCTGTTTTGAGGATGTCATCAATTTCATTAACTCAAAATTTTCTCAGTCTTTCTCTAGCTCTTGAAACATTCTTTTTTGTTGCTGTTATTGTTCTAAGTATTTTCCTGTGAGTGCAAAATCTGCTCCTTTTTTAAATCAATCAAGTGTTGATCCATTGGTTTTGACAGGAATTGAGTGATCAGCTTGTTGCCCAAGTCTGATGTTATGGCCTAAGAGAAAAATGCGTCCATTTTTAAGTCACCTAGCTGGCTTTAAGTCACCTAGCTGGCTTTCATACCTAAGGCAGAACTAGAACTCACAGTCTCCTGTTTCCAGCCTGGTACCTTATCCACTGGACTAAACTGGCTCTTTCCCCTTGACCTATTCACTCTTCATATCATTGTTTTGTAACTTTATCTTTATTAATGCTGTCCATTTGACCAAGGCCACCTTAGTATTTTTTTTGGACTAGTTATTTTTATATTCAATCTACAATCATTAATAAACCATTCATCTTTGACCCTATCTTTTCACCATTTACACTTACTTATTTATTAAGAAAATTTATATGGTAATTCAAGCCACTCTTAGTGACTCCAGGCAGCTTACGAAGATAAAACGGCAATCAAACCCCTAGAAATAATTAACAGAACAAGTTCCCTGTTCCAATCCATCTATCTCCCCTTTCCATATTCCGCTCTTGCCATTACCAACCACGCTCACTTTGTTGTAAGTATCCACAGTTTTCTTATCTCTTTGCTCATTTTTTTCTTCCGTCTTTTGAACTCTGTCCTCCACTTTCGTCATTTGGTAAACACCATCAGTTTCTCCATCAGATTTTTCTGTTTTGTATTGCATATTCTCCAATCTCTTTTCAATTCTCTCTGTCACAACTAATAGATTTTGAATGATTGAACATAATCATTTGCAATGTTACTGTTTCTTTTTCCTGCTGAGCCATTCTTTCAATTTTGCAGGCACTGCCACTATAGGGTTCAAGGCTATTTTAATAAACTTCAAACAGGATCATTTATTATCTTTCAAGTCAAAATGTTGCCTTCCCTCCAATAGCTAGTGATAGAACTTCCAAAAGGCACCTGTATAAACAACTTGTGCTCTTCCTACTGTCACTGTCAGTAAACAAACTGAAAGAACCTTGAATCTCAAGTGATCAAAGAGAAAGAAGAATAAGTGGCAGTGTAACTGCTTTTCCTCCTGTTGTTACAACCCTCTTTATAATCCTTCTTATTATCTTCTTTATATTCCAAGCTTAAAAAATAAACCTTAAATGGAGATCAAAAATAATCCAATCAATCAAATGAAGCATTATAAAAAAGGGGGGAATTTTAATCGAAGAGCCGAGGTGGCACGGTGGTTAAATGCAGCACTGCAGGCTACTTCAGCTGACTGCAGTTCAGCAGTTCGCCTGTTCAAATCTCACCAGCTCAGGGTTGACTCAGCCTTCCATCCTTCCGAGGTGGGTAAAATGAGGACCCGGATTGTTGTTGGGGGCAATATGCTGACTCTGTAAACCGCTTAGAGAGGGCTGAAAGCCCTATGAAGCGGTATATAAGTCTAACTGCTATTGTTATTGCTATAATCCATAGGTATAAGCAAAAGTGAAAAAGAAGAAGAAAGAATTAATCCATTCTGTTTAAAAAATAGGGAGCCTTTGCAAAAGTTCCATCCATGAAAAAAAATTAGAAACTGGATAACACACTAAGTTCAATGCAGATCAATCTCACTGCCTTCTGTCTTCTGTTTTCAATCTTAACTTAAATTTTTTTCTTGGGTAGTCTCTTCCTCTAATAATAAAATTTCCTCACCAATTCGATACACTTTTTCTTGCCGCTTTCTTCCTCTTCCGGAACTGTCCCAACTTCAGCAGCTTCATTAGCTGCATTTCTGTCGCTGGAAAAAAAGGGCTATTCCTGGATCTTTCAGGGACTTTGTGGTGTCCCTGAGATCAGCAGGAGATGCCCTTCTCAATCACCATCTCTGCGGTATTGTTTAGGTCCAAATGGACCGTCCAGCAGCAGAAATTCGACTGCGATCTCGGAGCACCAAGATTACATGTTGTGATGTCGTGACGTCAGCTCTCCTCTCCACAAGTTCCCTGTTCTGAAGTGCACTAGACATGTTAACCCATAATCTATCAAAGTGCGCAACAGACTTTATGTTCAAGTTCCAGAGCTACATTAGCACCTCTTTTCTGCATTGTTTTCATCATCACTGTCAATTTTCAATATCATTTGCTCTGTGAGCAAGATAATATGTCAGTTATGCCATTATCTGAGGAATGCTAGGAGCAAGATGTTCTTCTTTAGACATTCCACTACAAATGTCCTTACACGCTAGACAAATAGAAAGTTTTTTATTGATGACTTGCCCTGTTGCTGGGTTACGAGTCCTCAACATGGCAAAGCAAAGTCTGCTGCCTATAATTGCACACAACTAAAATTAGAACTAATCTGAGAATGTGAGATCTTTGACATTATTGCTGTGTATACATTACTGTGATCAAGAGTATATGTTCAAAAGCACCACAATATCAGTCTTCACATGGCTCTTGATATTTATTCTCTAGAAAGTCAATCTGTGGGATTCCTGAAGCTCTCTGAGCGTGCTTGTTTTCTTGCAGGTATATCAGTACTTTGAGCACTGAGGATATTATCTAGTTTGTGTAATGAAAGAGCTACAAGAAAACAACCAAGCTCAGAGGGAGCATTGAGGACCCCTCATTTCAACCCTGAGCTACAAATATTCTCCTTTATAAGTTGATCTGTATTTAGCAACAGCAGAAACATCCGAGGCTTCAAAATAGTCAGATACATTATTCTAATGTAAACAAGAAATGTCACACCACATACAAACATACATATATGTGCAGCAGGACATAGGAATCAATACATCAATCCTTGCCTTTTCCTATCTTCTATCTCTCTTATCTTTGTTTCCCCCTCCAAAGATTCTTGGATTACTTCCCTCAGCCTTTCCCTCACCTCTTTGATATTTACATAATGATTTGTCTGGCCTGAAAATAAATGATTTCCTCATAACCAGCCTTGGCTTTCAAGTACTTAGTCCTCAATATATGTTCACAATTGGGACTAGAATTTTTGTCATAAGTCATTGAGGTAAATAAATTGAATCATCATATGACCAAATCCAATTTTATAACCATAGATACTATGGCTGCAAGTAAAGTCACCATGGTCATAAGTTGAGTCGTGTGGTTGCAAAATAAAATACAAGGTTATAAGTGTAAATCCAATTTAACCAATGGCATTTTTTTTTAGAAACACTGGACAACAAAAGATTTTATTTCCTGAACACTATGGATGTTTCTTATAAATATTTAGCGGTTAATCATTAAAATAACCTATAATATAACCTATCACATACCATTTTATAGAAAGTGTTTTTACACAATGGCGGTGTTCATCCTTTGGTACCTGTTGGCTTTGCTGCACACATGAAAGAAGCATACAAAAATTTGGATCTCTTGTTGAAGCACATCCAGTACAGCAAGTACAATCTATGAGATCTAAAAACAATGACTGCTGGTTGGAATGTAGCTTTGATACCAAGTGCTGTTGTTACATATGTGAATGGGACAGCTGTGCAAGAGAGCCAGATTACATTAAAAAGAAATGGCCACTTTGAAAGAATTTGGTTCCAGAACAGAAAAATGTGGCACGTGAATGACTTGCTGACCTGACAAAGATATTTTTGCCCTCACTTCACATAAAACTCAGACTGATGAAAATTTTTGTGAAAGATTAAGGAAGGCATTTTTGTTTGTCTACAAATTAGAAACGAGCAGTTTGAAGATTTGTTAGTGGAGCCAGAGAAAATCATCTGCAAAGCAAGGATGTTATTGAATTTTGGGGGGGGGGGGGCTACATAGCACCAAACTACATAGATTGACAATTTTTTTATAGCTTACAAGGCCATGAAGTGGTCACTGAATGTATCATTGAAGATTCATTGTCCACATTCACACTTGGATGATTCACACAAGGATCTGAATTGCAATCACATAATTACATGGACAGTTCAAAATTTGAATTTAGGTTGTAACTGACTTTTTTGTTAATTTGAGTTATCATTAAGCAAACAGTTGTAAGTCAAGGAATTACTTGTAGCATTCTTCAGATTGACGCCTCTTGATTATTTAATTCTACTTGGCTTTGGCTTCTGAATACATTTCCTTTCTATAAAAATATTTCTACTAAAATTATTATGAAATTCCAGCTACAAAGTGATTTATGTGTCCCTCTGGCCAACAACCTGATTATCTATTACCATTGATGTTAATTTTATCAAACCATCACAAGAAATCATTGCCTGGAATGATCACCACATGAAGAAACTGACAAGCCCATTTCTCTTGCAGATGTTGGATAATTATTCAGGCCCCACAGATTCCTGACAATTTATTTTAGCATTGAGAGTTTGTCTCAAATAACTAACTGTGTCATGGTTTTTCAGTAATCTTCCTAATAAGATCAACTTTCTATTTTATTGCAACTCAAGACATTAGTTAGGAACTGGGGAGTCGACTGGAAGTTCTCCAGCTGGACAGACATGGGGGATGTGATCTCTGTAGAGTATCACATGAACCCTGTCTGACAAACCAATTCTGAGATCTTTTTATATCAGAACCCTCCTGGAGGAGGGGGAGAAGGGGCAGTGTCTCATCAGACCCAGGGGGAGGCAACAGGTCCCTCACAGATCAGAGATTTGTCCCCTGAATTGGAGTAAGGGGCAGCAGCATGGCAACATGGCTGCACAAGAAGCTGGCTTCCAGCCAAAGCAACTGAACAGGAGTGTGAGGATGAGATGAAAGACTGGTAAGAAAATTTATCTAACTCACAGTCATAAATCAAAATTTGGAAAAGGCAAAGAATCTTGAGAGCACAAATAATATTGATGTACAGATCAGGACTTTTGCAAAAGAAAGGAAGAAAGAAAAGGAAAATGGAGGGTTGAAACTCTAGCCCCCCCCAAAAGCCATTTGTTTGAAACAATCTGGACAGAAAGGGAGAAAGCACAGAAGTGACAAACCCACTCAAACACTAACTTTAAATTCGGTTTAAAGAATTGGGAAATATGAAAAGATTGTGTTTTTAAAGGAGTCTAGGAGCGTGAAGATTTGCTTCGTCTGAGTGTCTTTTACCTAACATATTTTAAGCAACTCCAATTAACGAGAGATGGAATGCAATAAGGGAGAAAGATCAAGAAAAAAGCACTATGTCCTCACTTACAACTGATAACCTAATCTTGCCTGTGTGGGAAATTTTAATTAACCAACTGCCATAAATCAGAACTTGGAAAAGCAGGAGGGAAGAAAAACATACCTGAGTTTGGCTGTATGCAAGCTTGTTCCAATTAATATATTTTGAGCTATTTTAATTAACGGGAGGTAGAAAATACCAAAGAAAAAAATAATAACAAAACCAAGAATTGGGAAATATGAAGTCTTTTTTTCTTTTTTGTCTGCAAAAGATCAAGATGGCTCCAGCTCCTCTTCTGTTTTCCCAGTAGTTGAATTTACTAAATTTAAGGTGGACCAGAACCTCAAAATAAAATTTATATAACTAAATGCAATTTTTGAACTGGACATTAAGGAAGACCAAAAGACCAAGATGGCTCCCATCGCTCTTCCCCACAGCAACTGAAGTAGATAAATTTAAGGTGGACTAGAACTCTGAAATAAGAACTGTATAACTAACTGTAACTTTGGGACTGGACATTATGGAAAGGTGGGAATTTGAAGAACTATGTGAAATTATAAAAAATATGCATAAATCATTAAAATCAAGCCTAAATAGAATTTGAATTCAGAGAAGTAGGTATCTAAAAAAGAAGGGAAGAAAGAAGGGGGGAGAGTCAATGAAGGGGTAGAAACGGTAGGAAATAAAAAGCAGACAAAAAACTCAACTGGGCTTGGCAGTGGTGTAGGGGAAAATGTAAAGGGGGGATGTGTCCCAACAAAAGGGAATAAAAAGCAGACAAATGATGTTTTAGAGGTTGACAGTGGCATAAGGAAAATTGAAGTAGAAGGTTATGCCCCAACAAAGGGAAATATAAAAGATCTTTTTGACGGTGGCTTGGGGAAAATTGAAGACGGTGGATGTGTCAAAACAAAGAAAAGGGAAAAGGCAGGAATAGGGAAGTGGGACAAAAGACTTACTAGGAAAAAATCAGACAACTAGAAATTGTTATATGGGAAAATATAAAGGTAACATAAGAAGTTTATTCGTAAATGTGATAGTAAAATGGAGTTGCTAACTGATTGAATATGATAATGGAAAGATAATTAAATAAAGGTTAAAGCATATGGAACATGGAGAAATATGAAACTGATGGGAAGATTGTAAAGCAGAAGTTTGTGATTCACTTTTAAACATGATAATTAAACTGAGTTGCTAATTGATTGAATATGACAATAGAAGGACATTTAAGCATGGGTTAAAATATATGAAACATAGACATATTTAGAACTTTTAAGATGATGAATAAAGTGAGATGTGTACCATTTGATATGCTATATAGTAGATTAAGGGAATTGTAATGAACATTGAACAATAAGGATTGCCATTTATAGACAATTAAGGGTAATCTAAACCAAGGTATGGAAAAATGGAGAGGGAACATGAAACATACCTACAATGGGAAGCTATTGAGATTTAAAGACAGAATCACAAAGTGGGGGCGTGTAAAGATGTATAATTATATAAATATAATGATGAGAATAGCTAGGAATTGTAATCAGGTCAACATCTCGGCCAAAATTAGGCAGGGTGGGGGTGTTAAAAGCACAATGACTATATATGTATACTTTTTTGTTCTCTCTTTTAAAAAAAGGAGGAAGATATATGTTAAAATTAAATATGTATATTGAAAAGGAATTATAAGTACCATTAACAAAATGGAGTTCGCTCAGAAGCTGAAATATACCAAGTAAATGAGATGAAGAGTGTGAAGTAGAGAGAGGTAAGGGAATAAGAGAGGGATAGGAGAGTGGGCAGGGGGCAAGAGAAGGAGAGAGATGAGGAGTGGAAAGGGGAGAGGAAAGGAGAGAGGAAGGGGAAGGAGAGAAGAAAATAGGGAAGAAAGGAGGTAGGGAGGAAGAGAAGAGAGGGAGAAGAAAGCGATGGATAAGGTACAAATATGTTGTATGGAGAGCAAAAGAGCCAATAATTGTTTTGGGGAGTTAATGGTAAGGTGAATTAATGTAAACATTTAATAATATAATACGATGTTGGCCATGTAATAGTATACGTGTGGTTATATGTTATGAAAATGAAAAAATAACACACACAAACACACAGATATAGATATGGATATAGATATAGATATAGATATAGATATAGATATAGATATAGATATAGATATAGATATAGATATAGATATAGATATAGATATAGATATAGATAGCTATATATATGATGTTAGTAGGAATCTAGCCAGGTTCTGAAAATTGAAGCAGTGCTTCAGAACATCCTTAAATTCCATCAAGGTCAGCAATAAAAAAAGGTCATTTAGATTGTTATGCAGTAACTACACATGAGACAGAACACTCTAAAGGCAATGCCTTAAGCACAGTTAAGAATCAAAAGTGTAACTGGACAGCAAGTGATTTGATATCACTGCTTACCATTGTGGAATTCTGCCCAAAGGCACCTTGTATGGTAACAGCTGCCAAAATGTAGACTTTTTAGGCTACATTAATAGAGCTATAGCATCAAAATCGTAGGAAGTAATAATTCCTCTCTACACTGCACTGCTCAGACCATCCTGATATACTGTGTCTAATTCTGGTCATCACAATATAGGAAGAATGCTGAAGAACTGGAAAGTATGAAGATAAGAGTAACAAAGAGAGTAAGATCTTGGAGACTACATCCTATAACAGTTAAATGAACTGGATGTATTATTCTTGAGAGCCAATTTATCTAATGGTTAAGGCATCAAGCTAGGAGAGTAATGGTGAACCTTTTCAGCAGCAAGTGTCCAAATGAGAATGTGTGTGCATGTGCATGTGCTGGAAACTTGAAGACCAGTGGTTGGCATATGCATGCCTGTTTTTAGGCATTTTTGGGCTGTTTTCAGGCTATTTTGGGGCCATTTTCAGGCTGTTTTTTGGGATGAAAACAGCCAGAAAATGGCCCTGGAAATGGCCTGAAAAAGATCCAGAAACAGCCTGGAAAACGGCCTGGTTTTGGACTGTTTTCAGGCCATATTCTGGCGTTCTAGAGCCCACAAAGACCAACTGGCCGGTGCGCATGCGCAGAGAGAGGGCTCTGTATGCCACCTCTAGCATGTGTTCCATAGGTTGCCATCATGGGGCTAGGAATTAGGAGGCAGGGAGTTCTAGCTAAAATCAGCTGGGTGACCTTGGGTCAGTCACTCTGTGCCATCCTGCTCCTTTGTCATATCAATAGCCAAGTGGGAGTAGGAAACAGAGGGTGAACAAAAGAACCACATATCATTTCTGGTGTTTAAGTAGTGCTCAAGATACTTTGGGATTGCACCCATGATATCTATCTCTATTGGCTATTGTTTGGAATAAATAGAAAAAGGGGACTTCATGGCAAATTGAAGATGTCTCTAAAGAAATAAGGACAACATTATACCTGACATCTGTCGCTGGATGCAGGATCTGAACTGGTGAAATTTCTCCAGAGAAAATAGAGTTCATGAGATGGTCTGCATATGCTCCAGGCAGCTGCTCCTTGTGAGTTTAATATTGGTTCTATAAAAGGAACTTGCGAATTACTGTTTTTTATAAGCCACCCAGAATAATTGTGAGTGAGTGGGCAGCCATATAAATTTTCTAAATAAATAATAAATACATAAATGTGTGGTTTTATGACAAAAGACAAAAGGAAAATGAAGAAATCAAGTATTAGGTCATTATTTGATGGGACTAATTGGGAGTAAGGAGAAAAAATATAATATTGCCTTTATTTTAACCTAGATTAAATAGACAAATTGCTATCTTGGCTAATATTTAATAATATTTTTTTAACTAGGCAACAATGTTTTAAGGGCTTCTTTACAGATAAGAGTTATAAGAGCTGTGGTGGTGCAGAGGTTAGAATGTAGTATTGCAGATTAATTTTGCCAACTGCCAGGAGTTCAATCAGCCTTCCAAGGTTGGTAAAATGAGGAGCCAAATTGTTGGGAGCAATATGCCAATTTTGGAAATCGCTTAGAGACAGCTGTAAAACACTGTGAAGAGGTATATAAGTCTAAGTGATATTGCTGTATGGGAAAGAGGATTGTTCTTTTTTAAGTTTATCTGATTGGTTAAAACAATTACATTATTACCTTTGACATATTTATTAGATTTTTACTGATTCAATTTAAATAGTGAGGTTTGGCGGATTTGTTTAAAATTAAAAAATGAAACATAAATATAAAATAAAATTTCAAGTGTTTGGGTTTTCTTTAAGATAATGCTTATAATAGATATGTGGTTATTTCTGGTAACTCTTAATAGACTTTTCTGATTAAGATGGATGATAAGGCTTTAAAGATTTGTTTATAGAGAATGAAGTGAGATATGGGATGAAGAGATTGTATTTTAAGAGTGGTGATAAGAGAGGTTAAATAACATTTAAGAGATGTTAAAGTTATTTATGTTTGCTGTGATAAAGAGGGAAGTTTTTTTCCCTTTCAACTCATTTATCTTTCAAAGTTGGTATTAGTTTTGTATCTACAATGGAATCTTTAATTTTTTTAAAAAGGAGTAAACAAAAACCATTGATTTTTTAAAGTTACAAATGGTTAAGGTCCAGAAATAAGATTTTAGAATTAATTATAAGAATACTTCTTAGGAGAATTTCCCTTGGGAAAATACTGTTATTTCTTTTTTTAAAAGATGATAGGACACAACTTTGAAGGTTGGATATTGAACCTTTGAAGATTCTAGATGGACCTAAAAGATACTAAATAGAATAGAATAGAATTCTTTATTGGCCAAGTATGATTGGACACACAAGTATTTTGTCTTTGGTGCATATGCTTTCAGTGTACATAAAAAGATAAGACACATTCATCAAGAATCATAAGGTACAACACTTAATGATAGTCATAGGGTACAAATAAGCTATCAAATCATACTAGGAAAAATCAATATAAATTGTAAGGATACAAGCAACACATCTAGAGTAAATGTTACAATTAAAGGAGAACACTTAACTTTGACTTACTTATACAGAATGGAGCAAAATATTTTAACGTTGATTGGATATAATAAGAATATATTTGGACAATGGACCCAGAAGCTGATTTTAAGAGTGTTTCTCTCTATAGATAAACTGTGTTTAAATGATGTTACACACGAGGAACATGTTTTACCAGACAAGACTGAGGTTGATCTGAAAGTGGATTTAAAAATGACAGGCTACATATGGAAAAAGATGCTACATATGGAAAAAGATGCTACATTGGACCTACAAAAATGATGTTTTAATTAAAAAGGACATACAAACCACAAACCAAGAGGATGACTTGGATAAGTTTCCAGATTGGACTTACAAAAGAAACTTGTTAAAGCTTTGAAGAATTTTGTAAGAAGGGACAAAGAAAAAATGACAAAAAATCAAGTTCTAGGATATTATTTGAAGGGATTAAATAATAAGATTGTTAGAGGTAAAATGAAGGAATATAAGGATGGTTTATTTCATCTGTTTAAAATAAATATGTTACCTCTGGTAAGCCTTAATGGAGGAGTTTTGTTGATCAGGACTGAAATGACAAGGTTTTAAAAAATTATTTATAAATAAGAGATGAAATATTGGAAGAAGAAACAATTTGTTGACTTTAAAAAAAGGTGAGATTCAAAGTTAGCTGAATTATTTTCGCTTCTGACTTCCCTAAAAATAATCAACTTCATATTCTCATCTCCTCATACTCAGGCATGTTCCTTTTTTATCAGTTTCTATGGAAACTAGCAAGGAAAGAAAAATATGTGTGCCTCACATCACAAAGATAATGTTAAGTAAAAGAAACAGGCAGCCTACTTCTAACAAGAAAGCCAGGTTTTCATGATGTGCTTTATGACCATTAAGTATGTTATTGAACCACTGTTATTCAGTAGGTCCCTGGCTCACCAGAGTGTTGATTAGTTTATATCAGTAAAGTAGGAAGTGTCTCTACAGTCATATATGATCTCTTTTACCAACACAACCTATATTTTATCAAATTCTGTCTAGGCAGTTGTGTTTATCTGATTCCATGTATACAATATAGTGAAGGGCTCCATTTAAAAAAAAACAGCTTTTGAGGGGGGTGTCGGAGTAGAAAATATACATTTAAATGGGTGAATTTCAGAAAACATTAATCTCAGCTGGAGTGTTATGACTCTTATAAGCTGCGTCACATTGGTATTAAATTTCTTTTAGCAGCATAATAGTCATTTTTTGGTTTAAAGGACAAACAGAAGAGCAAACTGTGCTTATGTAATTTATTTCAATCTGTTCTTAATGCCACACTATAATTAGTTACAATGAAGAGGAAATCAGTTTTCCGTCTTAGTTTTTAATGGAGTTAATAGGTTGGATTCTGTTCTTTAACTCCTTTTCCATTGTGTGCACAGTGAATCTGTCACTCAAAACTTAAATGACTGCAATTAAAGAGTTATGTGTATTATCTCAGCCAATTGATATCTCACAGGTGTTCAAAAAAAATCAGTTTTCTCCTTCAGAAGAGAAAAAAATAATAACTTGCAATACAGCCATGGGCTTATCTACATTGAATAAAAGGAGTAACAATGGTTTTATTTTGTGGAAAAGACAAGTGAATTAACATTTGATTTCTCCCTGCTCTCAAGCACTGACCACCAGCTTTGTTGTATTTAGGAAGGAATATTATTTTTAAGTGATATAATGAGTGGGGAAAGTCTATTTTTTGAATCTACTTCTGGTCTAGGACCAAACTGGATCAAAATATACCTCAGAGGATCCCAGAGTAAATAAGGGTATTTCTGGCGTTACAAATCTGGACATCACACCATCTGTATAAAATGTTTATACATATCTACCACATTATCCATTTAAATAATACATCATCGTAATCCAGGAAGTTAGGTTTATCTGATCTAATAAGTTGGTATGAAATTTATGACTGCATAGCAACTCTTCTGGAATGACTTGAAGCCCAAACAGAAAATATAATCTACAAAGTTTATATAAACTTTTTTTGCTTTTATCTGATTTTTATCAAAGTAAACTGCTTTCAAATATTATTCCCATGGTGAATTTAGCTTACTAAATATCATGTGACTTTGAGAAAAGCATATAGGGGGAAGAAAAGAAAAGAAATACATTTTTCTCTCCATTAAAAATGTTGCAAATATATTTAAGTTGAGTAGGATTTACAGTTTTCATGGCTGAAAGGATAAATTTAGTAGTATAGTGATATAATTTTGAAGAATTGATTCATACATCCCATTACTGTTCCTATATCATGAGAAAGTTTTAGTAGGAACATAATTGTTAAATCTAATATACAGTATAAAGTACAATTTGAGTAGTTTTCCAAGCATACAGGCAAATGGATTCTGTGTTTGGAACAAGTACATAATGATAGAAGCTCATCTTTATTTATGCAAAATAAATATTTTAGAGAATATTGAACATAACAATGTAAGATGTACCATAACCTTAGATGAAGCTAAATACCTTTTTATTCCATCATTTCCTTAACAGTAAGAAGTGCTTTGGAAAGCCAACAATAGGACAAGAGCATCTGGTTTACATAAAATCTTAGAACAAGTTTGAAAGGACTTCATTAATCATTTAGTCCAACTTATAGAGATAGCCCTGAAGCAGGAATTCAACAACATTATGTTAAAAAAATCAGCTTAGTCAAAATATACAGGAAGGGGGGGGGGGGTGAAGATTGCCAAGTCTTGATTCAAGATTCTGTTATAATACCCTATAACAATAAAATTTCAGTATCTTATGTGATGTTTATTTCCAGATTTGATCTATGTTGCAGGGCAGATATTTCCTTCCCCACTTACATTGATGAACACAAATAGAATATTCACAAATACCTCAATAAGCAAAATTCTCCTTCAAATACCTCAATAAGCAAAATTCTCCTTCAAATTCTAGTACACATTTTATGGCATTACTGGATTTTTTTTCCTTCAGTTTATTCATTTTTTTCCATTGAAGGCAGCTTGTTGTAGACTTTAAATTTTAAAAAAATACATTTTCCCATTTTTTCCATTTAAATTAATATTGTCTTTTTTTCCCACAACAGGAAGATGACGATGATAATCAGCCCCTCAGCCTGGCCTGGCCTGATACGCCCCGGAAACAGCTTACGTATCTGGTTGTTTTGCCTATCGTTTTTCCATTATGGGTGACTCTACCTGATGTTAGAAATCCAGTGAGAATTACTGTTTTAACTTTTATACATGAATTGGTATGCAAAATATGTTTGTAAAGGACAGATCTAGCCTTGATACTATTATTGAGTATACATAAATAAGTTCATTTTTAGCTTCCATTAGATTGCTTGGGAGAGAAAATACTTGATAAAAAATGTCATGATAAATGACATTCGGCTTGAGCTTTTGGAGACCTTGCTTGGCAGACAATAACAGTGAATACATTGCCATTTACTTGTATAAATATTTAATGGCAACCTATAAAATATTGTATTAATAGTTCTTTTATGTTTGTCTGCATGCCTTCTTCTTTAGATGTCTATTAAACTTCATTTGCAGAAGAAATGTTCCTCTTGGACTATGCAGACACCCAACATTTTTTCCATCAACAACAACTCTAAAGCTTCTGCTATAATTTAACATTATTTTAAATCCCAACAAGATCCATTCAGTCTAAGCTCTTTTCAGAATCATTGATTTCAAAAGGCAAGATTGGAATAAATGGTCTTCCAGAGTGGGCAAAAGACCTCTTGGGTCTCTTGAACTCAGCTTTCTCTCTTCAGCTTCCCTCTCAGATCACCAAGATTGGGCAAGATTGGGTTTTATTTTATTCATCAAATTTGTTTAGCTATTCATCTCACAAAAAGATGACTCTGGGCAGCATACAGCAAGCAATAAAAACCAATGTAAAAAGAACAAATATAAAGACATAAACATCCTCAGTAATACATAAATATTATAAAAACAAATGTATAAACCCTAAGCAAAGAGAGGAGAAAAATGGCCACCTTAGCAATGGAGCTATTGAAGAATGTCTTTGGTTCTCTGGGAGCCCCAAGTCTGATAACATAACCAGGTCTTGAGGGACCTTCCGGAATAGCAAAAGGCTGCAAGGCATGGAGCTAATCTAATTTGGGAGGGTGGGAGGGTATATGTTCCAGAAAATGAGCACCGTGAGAAGGTAGGTTCCCTGGAACGCCCCAAACGTAGTTCCCTTAATTGATGGTACCCACAGCATGTTTTCTCTACCAGATCTAATGGGGCAGGCTGATGTAAGCGGGTAGAGGCGGTCCCTCAGATAGCCCAATCACACGCCATGATGGATTAGTTAGACTAAATCTGTTATCTTTAGTCTTCAGACTGTCACAACTTTCTTAGCTTCAAACCCTGACAGAGCAAGAAAGCCAGTCCATGCTTTTCAATTTAACAACCCTCCATATTCATTTGTAAAGAAGTGCTACAAAGCCCTTCTAAAAACCAAAGACCAGGAAAGCTACAAGAGAGGAGTAGAATACATCAATTGCCTCAGTTTCCTGATTCTGGCACTTAATTAACAGTTTTCGGTTAGGGATTTTGGTCCAATCTACAAATTTATTTATGTATATGCATATGTTAAATTTGGAGACCACCATCTCATTGAGATCTGCTGGAGGATTGCTTTGAACTGTCCACAAATCTTCCCTAAAAACATCTTGTCCACAAAACACCTCCATTTTTTAGGCTCCATGAGAAAGAATTGGTCTAGAGGAAATCCATCTCTCATTCCTGTAACAGATAGCACTGTACTGTCTACACAAGCCAATCCTCCTCAGCTTTTCCTAGGTTCACGAAAAATCTTTCACCTCAGAGAAATTTACTACAAGTGCTTCTGGGCCCATAACCTATCAAGTAATTGCACAACAAGTGTTCAAATGACATCAGAGATGTGTGCACAAACTTATAATTTTATATGAATAAATATATTTACCATTTAGATTTACAGCAGACAGGATAGTCAGGAACATCATGAGGTAAATCAAGCAGCATAGAGAACACACAGAAGAAAAAAGGTGGGAAAAAAGGGAAACTCCCCCTTGACACCCACAACAACCAATCATAGCGTAGATTACCTCATGCAGGAGCCAGCCCTCTCCAGTCAATCAACTGCAACTGTGCCCATTGTACGTTTTACTGTTCCAGCTACTAAATTTAATATCTCAACATATATTTATATATTAAATTTGGAAACCAGCATCTCACTCACAGAGCGACTTCAAATATCCTCAGAATCTTGAGAAAACTTCTTCCAAATATTTTTATCACCTTGGACAATCCAGCTGTGAATTACTCTTTTCCAGTGACTTACTTCTCTCTCCTCCTATGTCCACATTTCAAATGAAATACCTTTATTTCTCCACCAAAATCTGAAAATAACATTGGAGGATAGTTTCCCCCAGAATTATTAAAGGAGAACTTGGAATGGTGAACATCAATCCAGGCTACCCATATTCAGCCTATTTTCTTTTTGGTTAGAGCTACTCCATTGTTACCTTGTTTTATAATAACAAAAGAAATAGGTTAGCCCCTGCCAATGGTAGACTTACCCAGCTTGCTTAATAGAACTAACCAGCAATATCTGTATTTCAAACTATTGAACTGGATTAAAATTGAAACATCTTAGTTGAGGAACAGGCAATCTGTTCAAAGCCCTGGTCAATTTAAAATTAATCTTTGGTTTAATTCAGAGGGAGAAACTGTGGGGAAAACTAAGTGTAACTTCAATAGAGAGAGGTTACCTCTTCTCATGTAGCTTTTCCACTTCAACACAAGTTTGACATGTATAATTCACCCAGGGGGAACCTCTCTGCAGTTGTCAGTATTAAAGAGGAATGAGGCAGGAAGTGTCTCATTCCTAACCTTTCTGCTTTTTAACTTATGTTTGTACCTTTACTTAAGCAGCCTATTTGGGACATTGTTTTTCAAATAACTTAAAATTTGGTCCCAGTCTCAGCAGTACGTGGCATCTCTTCACATGTGTATATGCCAATCTCCTCTCTTTCTTCCACCAGTTCTGAAATTGTGCTATGGCTTCATTCTGGTCAAGGGTGTCAAACTCAATTTCATTGAGGGCTGCATCAAGTTGTGTTTGACTTTTGGGGGGCCGGGTGGGCATGGCTGGGGTGGAAGGAAGGAAGGAAGGAAGGAAGGAAGGAAGGAAGGAAGGAAGGAAGGAAGGAAGGAAGGAAGGAAGGAAGGAAGGAACTTACTTTATAAAAATACCAGAAAGAAAGAGAGCCAGCCTGCTTCATAAGCAGGGAAGAATGACAATATGGCTCCAGCAAAAACGGAGCTCTGGAGGGCCACATGCGGCTCTCACGAGGTCTGTTTTGGCTGCAATGGTCTCTTGCAGTGCTCTGCCAGCGAAAACGGAGCTCTCCGTTTTCACTGGTAGAGGCACTGTGGGCCTGTCCATTGCTGTTTCCAGGGTGACCCCGTGGGCTAGATCTAAGAACACTGTGGGCCGGATCCAGCCTGCAAGCCTTGAGTTTGACACCCCTGGGCTAGATGCATCACTTTTTATTTGGGCATTTCAAAAGTCCTTGAGCTACATGCTCTTTGATTGCTCTTTCTACAGATTTTTATCCATTCTGTCTAGAAATAATTACCTAACAGAGAGTATTACATATATTAATTGTTTTTTTTAACCTTCCATTTTTTTCTTTTAATTTGTATCTAATTGTTTGCTTTGTGATTATACAGTAATAAAGAATTGAGTTGAACATGAATTTGATTTCAATAGATAAAAATAAAGAAAGAAATCAAGTTTGGCACAAGTAGTTACAAAACTTGGCAAATCTCCCTGACTATTTGTAAGTGATTTGGTAATAGAGGAAACAAGGGATATATAATCACATAAAATTATTCTCTATAACAGCAGGAAAAAATTTGAATTCCATATTGTGAATCATTATGAAAGGGATCAAAACTAAAATTGCCTAAATTTTATCAATGGAAAAGTTCCAGTTGCCAGAACTGCGTTTTAATGAAAAACTAGTGTTTTAGAACAAAAAAGCTAATAAGAAATATAAATATAAATACTAGTTTTTGTCCTTCCTTGAAGTTATTATATGGATTTCTCATTTTTGACAAAATATTTCAAAACTGAAAAGGATCTTGCTAATGCTTATAGTTACTGAATGCAATCATAGCATACCAATTGTAAATAGTTACTAAGTTGAGAAACTTACCTTTCCTTGGTAGTTTTTATAGTGACATAAGAAACTGAATTTTATCTAATGTATGCAGTCCCAAATAATATAGTAATTTTTAATGGATGGGTTCCATGTTAATTCAATGACATTTGGTTTGAAATTGATAAACCCAGTCACACTGCACTGTATATGCTATGTTCAAGTTGAAAGGCTTATGATAATACAAAATGAGTACACTTAACATTTTTATTATTATTCTCTTTCAGCCATCCAAAAAGTTTTTCCCTTTGACATTTTTTGGATCAATCACTTGGATAGCTGTATTTTCTTATCTAATGGTCTGGTGGGCACATCAGGTGAGCTATTTGATGGATTTGCTCTTACATTTTGGCTTATATTTAATTAATTGCATTGATTGATTCAATAATTAATTGAACATTATTGTTTAATGTAAATTGCCCGGAGTTGGGAAGGCCTCTGAATTTCATAAATGAATAAAATTGCAGTTTAAATATTTCAGTAGATCTCATGCTCATGCATTTTCTACATTGGCATTTTAAAAGACAGGCTTTTTACTGATTTTAGTTTTCTACCTTGATAATTGAGCGTGCTATATATATAGAAGGGGATATCAGAATTGAGAGCTGAAGCAGTTTCACCTTCAGAGTTGACAGCTATATTTTTCCATCCAAAATAAATTTCCAAAGTCTCCTATAGTATGGGGAAGAATGAAATTCAGCTGTCTTAAATAAATAAAACATTACAATGGTCAGAAATTTCATTATCAACATAAAATTAAAAGGTCATAATTTTTGGACAATTAGAAGAAGAGCTAAGAAAGGCTGAAAACAACCAAATCTTTGTTATAGCCATAGGCCAGGATAAGAAGAAGATACCTGGTTAAGACCAAATATGCTGAGTACTTCAGAGACAGAACAGGAGAATCAGAAGTATTTTCGCCTTATTGACCATCTTTAGCTCTAAAGTAGTGGCTAAGACTCTGAGCTTGTCAATCAGAAAGATCAGCAGTTTGGTGGTTCGAATCCCTAATGCCATGTAACGGAGTGAGCTCCCGTTACTTGTCCCGGCTTCTGCCAACCTAGCAGTTCGAAAGTATGTAAAAATGCAAGTAGAAAAATGTAAGTAGAAAAGTAGGGGCCACTCTGGTGGGAAGGTAACAATGCTCTATGCACCTTCGCCGTTCAGTCATGCCGGCCACATGACCACTGACATCTTCAGACAGCGCTGGCTCTTCGGCTTAGAAATGGAGATGAGCACCACCCCTAGATCCGGAAACGATTAGCACGCAAGTGCGGGGAACCTTTACCTTTACCTTATCTCTAAAGTTGGGACAGTCAGAAAAGGGCTCCCAAGATGAACTTGAAACAGCCCCTTTGGAGAGAAAGTAGCCCTTCAGGTAACCAAGTCCTTACATACTCCAGACTATTAGCTTTTCAAAATAAATAAAATTAATGGAAAAAGGCATTTCAGAAGGGAATGATACAGTCTTAGAAACAAATTTCTCTTTACAGAAGCCTTTTGTAATATCCATAGAATTGCCCAGTGTTGTTGACTAGTGTATTACATGAAGAAGGCATTCAGCTGATGCTCTCAGAGATAGAAATATTTCAATTTATGAATGACTTTTTTTCTGGATGAAGACTTTAATGCTCTTCATAATGCTTTGTCTCTTTATACAATTACTTGGTGCATGTGATCTAATCTGTTAATATATCACTATTATCTTTATTTTCAAAGTAACACTCACATTCTATTTTTATATTAACATTTATGTTGATTTTCTGCACCAAAGCAGTTAGTAGCAGTCTAGATTAAAATAGCTTTATTTTAACAAACTAACATTAAAGCAATGCTGTTTTTAAAAAATCCTATAGTTTTGAAAGCACAAAAGAAGTATCAGCAACAAAGAGTAGGCAGGTTCAATAAAACAACCCAACTAATTGTTAGCCACTATTAGAGACTGAAAGAAGGTGACTAAAGTAAGTAGATTATGAAATGACAAATATAGCAGTATTATGTACTTTTACACTGTGGATCCCTAGTCAGTCCCTTTCTTTCTGTACAGATATATCTTGACTTACAACAGTTCATTTAGTGATCGTTGAAAGTTACAATAGCACTAAAAAAAGTGACCTATGATCATTTTTCACATTTACACGTGTAGCAGCATCCCCATGGTCACATTATCAAAATTCAGACATTTGGCAACTGACTCATATTTATGACAATTGCAGTGCCCCAGGGTCAGTGATGCAATTCAGCCAGTTTTATCCAGTTCAGGTGAACCGGTAGCAGTGGCAGCGGGAAGCTCTGGCCATCTGCCCAGATGTCATCACATACTCTTTTTGATGCTCTGCCCATGTGCGGAAGTGACGTGTGGGCTCACATTTGCGAACTGGTAGTGAAGATAAACTGATTTCACCCCTGCCCAGGGTCATGTGATCAGCTTTTGCTATCTTCTCACAAGCAAAGTCAATGGAGAAGCCAGATTCACTTAACTGTGCTACTTACTTAACTGCTGTGATTCACTTAGGGAATGTGGCAAGAAAGGTCATAAAATGGGACAAAATTCATTTAACAAATGGCTCACTTAGCAACAGAAATTTTGGGCTCAACTGAGGTCATAAGTTAAGAACTACCTGTATTTTGCAAATGATTTCAGTGGTTCTTTCCTGGTTTAGGTTGGAGAGACCATTGGGATCAGTGAAGAAATCATGGGCTTGACCATCTTGGCTGCTGGTACCTCCATTCCTGACCTAATCACCAGTGTCATTGTGGCACGAAAAGGACTAGGGGACATGGCAGTCTCCAGCTCTGTAGGAAGTAACATCTTTGACATCACCGTGGGGTAAGTACTATTACAATGTCATCTCCTTATATATTCCATTCCTTTACTTTTACTTTCAGGTACCCAAGATTATAGATCTGGGAGTCTAAGACTTTGTGGCACATTGCTTTGATCAATAGGGAGGTATTGAAATAAGGAAATGCACAAGAGAATGCACAGCATACTGAGAATCTCTGCTAACCTGCATGAACTTTAGTAGTTACACCTACTTGAGCTTTACACACTGAGACATACAAACTCACTCTCTTGTGCTCTTGCTCAGCTACAAAAGTGTTAATGCACGTAGTTGGGGAGGACACGAGTTCTCAGCAGATGTTGATGGAAGCATGCCAACTGGAGATCTGACAAAATTCTATTGCCTTGCCTTTTATTCTCTGTTAGTTGCATTCCATCTTGCATTACCTCAACTTTTCTTTCATTGAAGGTTAGGTTGCTAAGTCACACGTGGCTTGTTATACAGCAGTTATCTTTCTTACCTCCAATATTTATTGAATTTCAAAGCTGAGTTCCATATCTCTTCAGACTGCTTGCTCCTATAAGTATTCTTCTCTCTGGTTGAATTTTGGTCATTGCATTCTATATGCTTTTCCCAGCAAATGGCTATAATTGGAAGAAAACAGCACAATTTACACACAAAACAATCCAATTCAATGGTGGGAAGACACAGCCTCCTATTTCAGTAGTTGGGTAAAGAGAAAAGTCTTCAAGACTCTTTTGAAAATAGTCAGGATCAGGTCTTTGCAGACCCTGGGAGAGTGTCATTCAAGTTCAGCAACAGAGAAGGCCCATTACCTGGACTGAGCAAATTGATATTGTTTAATGGATGGGATCCAAAGCATTCCAGCCCTATCAGTTCTTACTAAATGGAAGAGTCAATTGAAGACAAGCAATCACACTAATATCCAAGCACTTACAAATGATACGCCGCACAATAGATGTGTTATATGAGTGACTGCATTCAGGACCTGCTGTAGCTTCCGAAGTGGCTGTTAAAGAAAGAGCCATAACAGACTAGGGCTATTTCATTCATCACTTAAAAATTTATGTAAATATAAATCAAGATATGGTAAAATGTTAATGCCTCATCTCTGCTTCAAAAGAATAGTATTTTCAAATTCTGAAAGAGCTATTCTAGATTTTAGTCTTGCTAAAGTTATAGAGAGGAAGGGAGGGAGGGAGAAGGAGACTGGGGGGGAGTTAATCAATTACACAACCCCCCCTTCTCTTTTTGTACATTTTGTTTCATTTCCTTTCCATTATGGTTAATCAAATTTTATCTGAATTTTTAAATGTATGGTTCTTATTTATTGTTTTAATGTTTTATGTGGTATTTTATATAGCTAATATGGTATTTTTATTGAATGACTGTAAGCCAACAGTAGTTGGATAAAGAGAAAAGTCTTTAAGACTCTTTTGAAGATAGTCAGGGTCAGATAAGATGGGCAGCACAAGGTTGACTCAGGCTTCCATGCTTCCAAGATGGGTAAAATGAGGATCCAGATTGTTAGAGGCAAGAGGCTGACTCTGTAAAGCGCTTAGAGAGGATTGTAAAAAGCACCATGAAACGGTATATAAGTGCTATTGCTACTGTATTGACTTACCATCATAAAAGAAATTGTACTGAAATATGCTTCTACCTCTCAGTACTCAACAGCTATTTAGCTTCGAGGATAATCCTTAAGAATATGAAAGTTGATTATTTCAATGCTTTTCTAGAGGTACTGTAGAAATATCATTTTAACCCATCTGCTGCAAACATATTGTAATGATCCTTCTACTTATAAGATAGATAGATAGATAGATAGATAGATAGATAGATAGATAGATAGATAGATAGATAGATAGATAGATATAGAGAGACAGAGATAGAGATGTATCACTCCACCCTCCAATTAGCAGCAAAACTAGTTTTTATTGGCATTTTTTTTTCTTCAACAGCCTTCCTCTGCCGTGGTTCATCTATGCTATAATTAACAACTTCTCCCCAGTGGAAGTGAGCAGCAATGGGTTATTCTGTGCTATTGTTCTTCTCTTCATCATGCTTCTCTTTGTCATCCTCTCTATTGCATTCTGCAAATGGAAAATGAACAAAATCCTAGGTTTCACCATGTTCGGGCTCTATTTTATATTCCTGATTGTCAGCGTCCTTCTGGAAGACAGGATTATTGTGTGCCCTGTGTCCATCTAATAGGAAGGAAATACTCCTTTGAGAACAACAGTCAGACAACAACTGAAGGGGGGAAAAAACTAAAAACAAACTGTATCTTTAGAACTGTCCAACTTAAAACAATAGGAAAAAAAGAGGAACTGAAATTACACATGGATGAATGCAACTGATGCAGTAGCTGCCACCGAACAAAAATGATGTGCAGAGTGAAAACTCACAGCTTTAAATCTGCTCCAAGAAGCTTTCATTGCTTATTTGTTGGAGGTATGGTACATCTGTTGTTTATGAGTATATTTAGCTTCTTGCATGGGCTCTGTTTAGGATCTAGTTCCATGCACGTTTTTCAATCTATCTGTTATATATATGACAATATATATATATATACAATGACAATATATATATATATTACAGATATATGTATATCAAAACGAGAGAGCTGCATCTATAAATAGAAAGAATATTATCTATCTTTGGAAACAGCAATTCCTATTTAGTATTGTACATATTCATTTTAAGCTGATAGAAGAGTTATTCAGCACCGGCAGCAGAAGCAATATGATAAACGAGAAGGTTGTGGAAAGATGCCGTTTGTATGTCACACATTTGAGACTCATGAAGAATTTTAGAACGGAGTTAATGCAAGCTGAGTTGGATTTCCAGGATCTGAGAAATCAACAAGGTGATCATGGTGGCTCCAGTAACATTACTCACAAATTACAAGGATGAGATTTATTTATTATCTATCATCTGTATCTACATATCTTCTATACCTATACCTATACTCAGCAGTTCACAAAGATAAAAGACATATTTACAATTAAAGCATCCCCAGTGGATTAAAATTCAAATATGTTCACGTATTTTTAGATGCCATTGTATTGCTGTAACATATAACTATGCATAGAAGAATAAGGAACTTTCCCACATCAGATGAGAGAGGTTTTGTACTGCCATGTGTACAATCCTTTTCACAGTTTGTAAAACAAGTTGCACATCATGAGATACCAGAAAACCAAGCGATATTCCTGCCTGCCTTCAGTAAGCTTTAGCCTTACAGATATTTGCTGACTGGTTAGGGCTTGCTGGAAAGGCCTCTGTTGTTCTGCAGTTGGTTCTCTCTATATATAGTCGGATTGTATCAGAAGGACATTTGAGATGTTTACTGGGAAAACCTTCATTTGAAGATTTTGATGTCTCTTCTACAGCTACTAAGTGCAGCAATACTGTAATGATACTAAATCATTTTAAATGCTGTTTGCTTTGTCATCCCTAAGAGGCTCTGTAGCTTTGAAAATAGAATTTTAAAACTGCTGGGTGAACGGGGGGCAGAGGCAAAACTGAATGTATTCTGTGGGTTTGTTTTGTTACTTGCAAAAGCTTTGCTGTTCCATTTTTATTGTCTCTAAAGCTTTGGAAATGTGTGGGAAAGTGGAACTGCTGAACTGATATTAGAATTTTCCAAGGCTGCTGGAAAGTGTTGAATGCAGCTCTGATTGTTAAATCAACAAATAAAATTCTGTTCTGCTCCTCTAGAAACATCAGGAAGAGGACCACTTCCAGCATCATAGAAGACCAAACAAGGTTTGGTGTTTCTATGACCCTGCATTAACTAGAATGGCTGAAACAGCAACTGTCTGCAAACAACGTGCAACAGTTGTCTGTGCTATATTCTTGATCTTGTTAAAATGTAGTACAATTCCTATGAGTCACCCACCCACCTATCACCAGTGCTCATCACTTATGATCCACCCAGGCATAATAGAAATTTGGCACTTCACATCTTTGAAAAATTGCTTCAATGTTATTGCTATTTTGTTTGTTTTGTACTTGCACTTTCGTTCTCTACAGCACTTTAAAAAAAACACCTTTCATTGTATTCCATGTATAAATATGTGGATAGCAACATCTAGGTACTTCTTAGAAAAGTCAAGTATACATGAAACAAGTATGTCTATTTTTTTTTAAATGTGACTGTTGAAATAATTAAGAAAGTTACCACAATAATTATTGTAACAATCTGCTGTCTCTTCCTTGGATGGGTGTAATGGTTGAACTGAGTGACTGATTGATTTGTTGATTGATTGACTGATGAATGGAATAAGATAACTCCATCCAAACCTTGGGCATCTCATTACATGAAATGATTAAAATAAATGTCCAGAAAAAGAACTTCAGCATCATCTGAATGAATGTCCCTCAAAGGGCTCCACAAACACTCCAGTCCAAGGCCTGGTGCCCAGGCCAATGTTTAAATTCTTCTTTCAGTAGGGTCAGAGTGGGGCCATATAAATTCTAGGGAAACCTTGTTCCACAGGGTAGACACTATGTGTCTTTTCAGATGATGCTATCTAATTGATGGCACCTAAGGCATGCTGTTGGCACCTATAGTTATCTGGATATTTGAAATGTACAACTGAATCACCAGCACTCTGAAGATGCCTGATGACAAATGAATGGATAAGCTCCCCAGCAGCCTCATGTAGATATTCAACAGAGCTATCGGGAAATCTTAACATCTTAGATATTCTTGTAATGCCTGGTAGAGATGAGTTATGATGAGTTTTATCTGGTTTTGGCTTACCACGATGTGTGAAATCAGCCATGGTTTATAGCTTACTGTGTTTGTGCAAATCCAGCCTAAGCCATGCTTAAGCAAATGCTGATTTGCTTAATGTGAAGCCTAAAGGCAGCCGTGGTTAATAAAAGAAAAGGAGTCTCTATTTGTTCATCAGAAGCCCCAGAACTGTAACCTGAAATTGTATGCCTTCTTCTTACTGGCTGTGTATTTTAAATGCAGCCTCATCATAGGCATGCTAATCCCCCCCCCCCCGATATTTAAGATTTACCTAGGCCTTTTCTCCCTCAACATCTGTCTGAATGCACAAAAAAAGTATCATTATGTTATATATAAATATCTAAGCTAGGTCTAGGATTTAAAGAAACAATTTGTACATCTTTAAACAACTTCTTAAATCCTGGCATGACTTGGTCAACCCCATTTTGATTCTCAAAACTTTCAAATAACCTTTTCTCATGTAGAATTCTTATTTATGGGAATGAATCAGTAAAAAAAACCTTAGAATTTTGCTCTCAGATTTTTCTCTGTGAGGTAATGTTGGCAGAAGCCTAATCATGCCTATTTGGGAGCAAGCCCCATCAAATATATGAAACTCACTTCTGATTTAGTCTCTAGTTAAGATACTGGTAAAACAAATCCGTTTTTAGCTAGACAGGGCTAATGGAGCAAAATAGCTTTCCAGGAGCCTCCTTTGCTGATGAAAGAACCACATTTACTACTGAATATCATTGTTGCTGTAAGCATATAGATATACTACACACACACCTGTACACATATATTGTTTTTTTATTCCATAGATATGGTGATTTTTTTCTCCATATTGATGCCTACCATGGAAAAAATGTGCAAAATATAAGTAGCTTCTGTGGCTAGAAGCCAAAGGCTTTAATTTTTCATGGGTAAAATTCACACACAACCAGGAGAAACTTCAGAAGCAAGAAGATGGTGATGACTAAGAATGTGGGCTGTATGTCATAGAAAGGAAGGCTGGAGAAACACGGCACATTGGCAAATCAGTGAGCTTTGCAAAAACACCATTTGTGGAGACAACTGTGCAGGAAGCTGTGGGGTGGGTGGTTCTGCCGAAAGGAACACTGGCATTTGGAAGCGGCAGAAAACCTTTACAGGAACAAACCGCTCCAACACATTGCTAGAGTCTCCATGTAGGAGAGCTGTCCTTCATTAACTGCTGTTCTTTCCATTGTTTAGTTTCTATGGCTTTGATATCCCTAGCTGTTTCGGTGATACTTTCCTGAAGAACTAAAAGTCCTGAAACCAAACAGTTGAGTGGGGACATAAAACTGGCATGTCTATTCCCCAGATACCCAACTACCACAGAATTAACAGAGGCATGCAAATTCTCACTCCAGAGTTATTTACTTCCTGCTACGTATTCATCTAATTAAACATTTGCCACCTCCTCCTTGTTTTAATCTTGAATTGGTGACCATCCTCGGCTGCCTTTGGCTGATCTGAGAAGCTAAGCAGGCATGGGTTAGCCCAGGGGTGAAATCAACTTACCTTTGCTACCGGTTCGCAAATGTGAGCGCATGCACCACCTCCATGCATGCGCAGGACTTTCCACGCACAGGCAGAGAGCAAAAGCAGGATGTGATGTCATCCGGGTGGGTGGGCGGAGCCTCCCGCCGCTCCCGCTACCAGTTCACCCAAACTGGATAGAACCGGCTGAATTGCATCCCTGGGTTAGCCAGTGCTTCAATGAGATATCAGCTTTGGTGAAAGAGCCACTTACCTAGCTTCTAACTTGATGCTCCCTCAATGTTGAGACCTTGTTATCCAGCAATGGCAATATTGTGAATTTATCATCTTTTACCTAGGCCTTTTTTAAATCAAATAAATACATATTTATTTAGTGAAATTCTGGGAAGAGAGCTCTCAGTGTCCAATGGTAGTAAAGAGACATGGTGAACGCAACCTGCCTTTAGCAATTCCAAGCAATTGTGTGTCATCGTCCCCCCCTGGAAATTAGCTTGAGTTATTCAGTTAAATTCTTCAGGGCATATAAATTCTCCCACTCCTTGTGCCTAGAATCCTTTATTCTTTCTCAAGCCATTAAGAAACAATAATGAAAGGAGAACTGTGGTTCAATATTATTCCCACCAACAATTTACATGAGAGATACTGAGTCACACCAACTATTCCTAAGGAAGGATGCTTGTGATATGTCCTGTGTGGATTAATGGTAAAATTCAATTTTTTTTGCTACTGGTTCTGTGGGCGTGGCTTGGTGGGTGTGGCAGGGGAAGGATGCTGCAAAATCCCCATTCCCTCTCCACTCCTGGGGCCAGCCAGAGGTGACATTTGCCGGTTCTCCGAACTATTCAAAATTTCCGCTACCGGTTCCTCAGAACCTGTCAGAACCTGCTGAATTTCACCCCTGGTGTGGATGACCTTGGAAGGTGAGAGAAAGAGATGCTGCCTAGGAAACTATCAGAGAAGAGAGGCAGGAGCCCCCAGTGTCTTAACAGTCAAAGAAAGAAACTTAGGAAGGATCCACCCTAAGGGATAGAGCTGTTAAATGTGGTGGCAGGATGCTTGTGTTCTCTGGCTTACAAGTTTCTGTTAATGTAGCCTTACAATAAAGTAGAATTAGTTCATCAAGCTTTATTTCCTGTCTAGTTTACCCGGGAGGGCAAGCACGATCTGACATCCTTTAAATAGCAGGATGGAAACAAAACATGAGATATTCTGCACCTGGAAAGTATGTGTAGCTTTTGTTAATGAGGCCCTTTGAAATGCTATAATGAGTTTGAACAGTTCCCACTGCTCTAACGTTCCAGAACATATGGATTATTATTGGTGATTAATAGTGTTAGGTCATAATCCTGTGCATCATTACATTAAAGTAATAAGCAAAGAAGAATTTACTTTGCATCAATTGCGATGTCAGACATCCAAAGTCTAGGATTAATTTTAACTAATTTAATAAATCAGACTAAGAAGTGGCTTGGTTATTTTTTAATGCCAAGACAATCTATACACAGTTGTTTTCTTGACTGCCAAATTGAATCAATTTTTTTAAAAATCTAGTTTTTAAAAGAGATTTTTTGAAAAGCTTCCATGGGCAATCCCCAAATATCATGATTTTATAGTTTGAATAAAACTGCTTTTAATTCCCAGTTGAAATCATGCATACATCCATACACACATATATACACACATACATAATTATATTATTCCAGAATTTGGGCTGGAATAATAATTTATGTTGTCAGAGAACAATATCATTGCCATTGGATCTCTGCATGGACAATCAATTTCTCGTTGTTATATTTTGAGTATAGAGAAGCAACATAATTTGAACTATTTCACTTTGAATTCAGATTAATGCTTCAAATAAATGTGGGGGGTTTTTTTTGAAGCTGACTTAGAATCAGCAGGAGTCACCTTTAATCACTGTGAAAATAATTTAAGGCATTGCATCTCTGCTCTTAAAATTAGTAGACTTCTCCCAAATACCCTGTAGATTTCATTGGAAGGACCACTTCATGGGGTCAATAAAGAGGCATGTGATGAAACATTGCAAATGACAATCTTAAAGCTCAAAGGAATTTAATTTAAGGGAAAATATTTATTTGAAGCTATGGATTGTTGGTTAATATATTAAGATAACAAAATGTATGCTATCCTCTGATACTGATTTTATTATGTGCATTTATTGTTAGATATTGTATGGAAATAGTATGATAGAATTACTATTTTTTACCATGAAACAGGGTTGTATAGTGTAAAAAAGAAAAGCTTGATACATAAATATATCACCATCTTCTTGAATGTATGGCTATAAATGCTGGATTTTAATCATTGTAGTTTGCGTACAGTTTTTCCATACTCCTGCTCTGTATTCCTGGCAACTGTGTCTCATCAGGCATTCTGTAACTTAAAACCTTTTAAGTATAATAAATAAATGAATACCTTTTTTTTTTAAGGGAATGATTTAAACAAGGCTTTGGTGGTGGTGGTGTTTTTTTCTCTTTCCCTTGTCTCAGTTCAAATGGAATAGTAATGGGAGGGAGGGAGAGAGATGTGAGGTGGCTGGCTCTTGCAGGAGACACCTGCAATTTTTGTAGCATGCAATTCTGCCCTCCACTTTGAGGTCACGATGGAGAATGTAGAGAAGATTGAAATCTGCAGAGGACCAATTACCAGTAGCCAAGTTGGCCCTTGATATTTTTAGATAAAAGCCGCTTAGCAGCAAGAACAGAACTGTGCTTTCTAAATCAAGCAGTCCAGAAACATCCCCTGAGTGTGATGCTCAGGAGTGAGAGAGGGAGGGAGGGAGGGAGGGAGGGAGGGGGGAAGAGGGGGAGGGGAGAGAGAGACAGAGAAAGAGACAGAGACAGATGGAAAGAAAGAAACAGAGACAGAGAGGGAAAGAAACAGAGAGAAAGACAGACACATACACAGAGAGAGAAACACAGAGACAGAGAGGGAGAGAAACAGATAGAAAGAGAAACACAGAGAGAGACACACAGAGACACACAGAGAGAAACAGAGACAGAAAGGGGGAGAAACATAGAAAGAGAAAAAGAGACAGAGAGACACACAGAGAGAAACAGAGACAGAGAGGGAAAGAAACAGAGAAGGAGAAAAAGAGACAGATAGACACACAGAGAGAAACAGACAGGGAAAGAAACAGAGAGAGACAGAGAAAGACAGAGAGAGACACAGAGGAAGAAACAGAGAGAAAGAGAGAGAGAAAGAGAGAGAGAGAGAGAGAGAGAGAGAGAGAGAGAGAGAGAGAGAGAGAGATTGATTGATTTAGGCTCACGTGGAATATTATGCCATATTTTCAAAGTTTGCAGTTCCAGGTAAACAACTGGTTGGGTTGGACTTTATGCCCCCCTCTGGTGAGCCAGTTACTGTCTTTGGCACCCAACAAAAATAGCTCATTAGCATAAGATGGCAAACAAAAATAGCACAATTAGCATAAGACAGCCTTAACATCAGATGTATTAGGCTTATTTCGTGACAGGCATCCTACCCCAAGCCTCCCAAGGGGGTGGAGGGCGGTCATAGAATCTCCTCAGTTCAAACCTGCAAAACAAACAGCAAAGTCTGAACTAAACAGCAGTTTTGGACCGTCTTAAATCGCTCCCAAAGCCTGCAACATGCTTCACTATCCTAAGTAATACAGATAGTCCTCAACCTATAGCCACAATTGAGCCCAAAATTTCTATCGTTAAGTGAGACAGTTGTTAAAGGAGGATTGCCCCATTTTACCACCTTTCTTATCACACTTGTTAAGTGATTCACTGCACTGTTGTGTTAGTAACATGGTTGTAAAGTGAATCTGCCCTCCCCATTGACTTTGCTGGTCCAAAGGTGGCAAAAGGTGATCACGTGACCCTGGGTACTGTTGCAACTTCAAGAGGTTCACTGCACAAAGGGTTGTAACTCTAGGACTACGTACCTCTATCCCAAAGGTTCCAAGTTATTTGGAGCATACATTTTATTACATTGCAGAAGCTAATAATATTTGGAGTTGTGAAATTTAATTTGGAAGTGTGAGCTGTTTTGCCAACTCTGACGTCTTTTAGCTTTCCTAGCAGTTATTTTTATGTTTGGTTTTCCTTTTTTAAAAAAAAAAATCTGTAACAAGCAGTACATGCTACAGTAATCCAAGGGCAGAATTTTAAATATTCCCATCGCTCAAAGCAGCATCAATTTAAGTCACTAGCGAAAAATCTGCTCAATATTTTCTATTGCAAACCCCAAATAGACAATAGCTACATTTCTTACCATACACTAAAGCAACACCCCTCCCCTCAACCTTTTGGCCAAGGTTCCATGGAAAGGGGTTTATACACGGACCTTAGGAGGCATGGTTTCACGTGCGGCCTGAAATCCACGGATGGGGTTTTGCTTGTTTGAACAGCCCAGTTTCTGGCATGCCACAGACCGGTGCCAGTTCATGGACCAGGGATTGGGGTGTCCTGAACTAAAAGATTTCATTGCCTTAAGGTAAAAGTTTCCCCACACATGCATGCTAGTCGTTTCTGGCTCTAGGGGGCAGTGCTCATTTCTGTTTTTAAGCCAAGGAGCCAGCACTGTCCGAAGATGTCTTTGTGGTCATGTGTCTGGCATGACTAAATGCCGAAGGCACATGGAGCACTGTTGCCTTCCCACCTCCGAGAAAGCTTCTTGGATGAGAAGTGTGAAACGTCTTGAAAGAAAAACCAGAAAGTCCAGTTGCCTCTTGAAAAAGCACCTTTGGGACAAGGATACATAATATCTATGTTGCAAAATCCAACCTCTGCAAAACCTAAAAGCCCATTGCAGATTCAGAAGGAACATTAACACCAAACTCAGATCATGTGGCAGAGACAATTGGGTCAAACCATCATGAATCAGTGAATCATCCCCTTTTTATTTATTTCCTAGCCATGTGCTTTTCACGCTGGCATATACGCATTCTGGGCCGATAGCACCTGACCTGACTTAGCGCTCACCAGATGTGTTAAAACAGCTGTCCTGCAGCGCCTGTGGATGTAATGTTATTTGTCACTAAAGCTGACATAATTTTTAAAACTTTATTTAGAAAACCTTGAAGCATAGGATTTCGTCTGTTCTTTTCACTAAAATATACCTAATACTCCGTTTTCTGTTGCTTTTAAAAAAAAATAAGGCTGGATTGATTGGTGTGGCAGAACATGGCACACTTTGTACTTTTGATACAGAAATGTTAAACGTTTCCCCGCCTAGCCTTAAATTTCGTAGAAGAGCCTTAGACTTTGGAAAGGACTTCTCCACCTACTGGTTCCAAATGTGGGGAGTATGACAATTCCATTACTACCAGTGGTGGGATTCAAAGAATTTAACAACCAGTTCTCTGCCCTAATGACCAGCTGGGTAGGCAGGGCTCGGTGATCATGTGACTAGGTGGGCATGGCCAACACAACATCACTCACATCGATGGGGGCTTCACCTCAGCTTTTACAATGTAATAAGGGTTAAGCAGAGAGGCAGTTTCTGTAAGCAGGGCAATAAAGATTAGGCTAGAAACAACACCAGAATGTTTCCTTCCTGCCTTCCTTACAGGATAAGCCCTGTAAAGTGGAAAAAAACAAAAGGAGATTTCTTCCAACAACTGGTTCTCCGAACTGCTTAGAAAGTTAACAACCGGTTCTCCCGAATAGGTGCAAACTGGCTGAATCCCACCACTGATTACTATTCTGAAAAAAGAATGGTACCCAAGGCACTCAACTAACAGCTTCAAATATTTTCAGAAAGTTCCTCACTTAAGCAGGAACCTTTGTCCTCATTGCAATCCTATTGTCCATACGTGTGGCTACGTGTGTTTCTGCTAAAGAATGTTCAAATTATACACAGTCCTTGCTTTACGACAGTTAAGACCAGCAACTGTGACACTAAGCGACCTGGTCGCCAAGTGAAATATCAAATGCCTACAATGGGCTTACAATCTCACTTCTGCCCCCTGCTGCAAAGCAAATCACTACAAATTATTAAATGAGACATCACATGACAGTGATTTTATTGCCTGCTTCTCCATCCGATTCTGCTTGTCGGAAGCCAGAATGTGAAATGTGCAAATAAACAATTATGTGACCACAGGACACTGCAATAAGGATAAATGCCTGCCAGTTGCAAAGTGCCCAAATGTCAATCACATGAGCATAGACGGGCTGTGACAGTCATAAGTGTGAGAACTGGTCATAAAATTCAATTTTTCAGTGCCTTCATAACTTTGCATAGTCATTAAACAGGGCAGTGATTAAGCGAGGTCTGTCTGTATTCACATATGGGAGTCTTCCCTACAGGTCTGCTTCATTCATAGACTGTCCTGGGATGTCCAGGATATTGAATTCCATTTTTCATCATGTCCTAGAACAGGGGTGTCCAACTCATGGGCCACGGCTCGGATTCATCACACGCTGGCCATGCCCACCCCTGGTTTAGCGAAGGGGAAAAAGTTGTAATACGTCACATGATGATGTGAGGGGAGTTTGACATCCCTGTTCTAGAACAAGAGGCAGAAAGAGTTGTCCAACTGGAAATGTTTATTTAAAAAACAAACAAACACCATTTGTTTTAAATGGGATGTGGAAGATAATATAAAATTTCACAGGTTGAGGACATTACCAGGTTGGTAATGAAACATCCACACGAAAACAGCCAAGCTCAGAGAGCTCCAATGACCCCCTCAGACTCCTTCGTCCAAGCCAGAGGTGATATTCAGCCAGTTCTGACAGGTTCTGGAGAACCAGTAGTGGAAATTTTGAGTAGTTCGGAGAACCGGCAAATAGGCTGGCCCCGCCACCGCTGCCTCCCAGCTGATCTTCTTTTGTTGCCCTGAAAAGGAGAACGGAACTGGAAAGCAGGTTAGTGAGGTGGGGAGGGAATGGGGATTTTGCAGTATCCTTCCCCTGCCATGCCCACCAAGCCATGCCCACCAAGCCATGCTCACAGAACTGGTAGTAAAAAATTTTGAATCCCACCACTGGTCCAAGCCTTTCTAATATCCATCATGCATCCTTCCAGTCTGTTCAGCTGAGTTCGGAGCCCTTGTACCAAGGACCCATTTCTCCAGGTCAGCACACAAAGAGAGATAAATCAGAAAGGCAGATACTTTGCCATTCCCTGCCCCAAACCTAGAAATGCAGAACTCAAGAAACTGTGTGCCAACACTGAAACAAAAGCTAGCTGTGTAACTGAGTTAACAAAATAACAGTTGGGAAGGGACCTTGGAGGTCTTCTAGTCCAACCCCCTGCTCTGGCAAAAAACCAAGTTTCCTTTCCAAGTGTCAGGCAGGAAACCAAGTAATCTTGAACATGGGGAAATTTTTAATAAGAAACTCCAAGGTGGCACAGTGATTAGAGTGCAGTACTGCAGGCAACTTCAGCTGACTGCTAGCTGCAGTTCAGCAGTTTGCTTCTCACTGGCTCAAAGTTGACTCAGCCTTCCATCCTTCTGAGATTGGTAAAATGAGAACCCAGATTGTTGGGGGAAATAGGCTGATTCTGTAAACCGCTTAGAGAGGACTATAAAAAGCACTATGAAGCGGTGTATAAGTCCAAGTGCTATTGCTAAGTACTATTATTGAAGCAAGAATGAAGTCAAATTGTTAGCTATAAAATAGATGTTGTTTTTAATGTGAAAAAGATGAGTGGGAGGCTACCCCAGAAAATGTTTCAAGTAAAATTCACAATCGAACTAAACTAGCTGCTTAATATCCACTTGCGTCTGAACACACGATCAAAGCACATTGCGAGATGGTGCTTGGAGAGAAGCCATAGGGGAAACCTGGTTGGACATTGATAGGCAGGCCAGTTTGCCTCCCTTGATCTTTTGTTGGGTTTCCTCCCTGACAAAGACAAAGGACAACCGAAAGCCATCTTCTTTTGAAGAAAGAGATTGTTGCTTTGTCCATTTCTGCTGTTTCAGGACTAGCCAGCAAATCAGAACTGATCTAGCGGACAAACCCATCTCCCTAATGACTCTTGGCAGAATGAAAGGCCATCCAGTTTGCAGCAATTGTGCTATTGCATAAATGGGATTACACAGGAGAGGTTTTGTTGGGAAACAAAAGCTACATTCCATTTATTCAGGCCTTTCAGCATGGGGTGATTTAGATATGCTTTAGGGGGCATGTCAGCCCATTCCAGAACTATGCATTTGCCAGACAGCTACATTATCTGTGAGTGACAGGTGCCAACTTTGGAATGAACTGCTTATCTCTGCTAGTATTAGTTACCATTTTTTGGCTAAATAATACTGGGATCTATGTGCATTAACTTATAGTGAAGAATGCTTTACTCCTCCGGTATTAACATGTAAATGTTATGCTAATACAAATCAGAGCAACGCCCTTAGTGAATAAGGTAGGTAAGGCAGATCATAACTTACTACTAGATAAAGTAGAAGAATGTGGGTTGGACAGCATCACCACCAGATGGATTCATAACTGGCTGACCAACCGCACTCAACGTGTAGTCCTCAATGGAACTGCATCTACATGGAGGGAAGTATGCAGTGGAGTACCCCAAGGCTCTGTTTTAGGCCCAGTACACTTCAACATCTTCATCAATGATTTGGATGAGGGAATAAATGGGGAACTCATCAAATTTGCAGAGGACACCAAGTTGGCAGGAATAGCCAGCACTCCAGAAGACAGGCTTAAGATACAGAAGGATCTTGACAAACTTGAACATTGGGCACTATCTAACAAAATGAAATTCAATGGTGAAAAAAGTAAGGTTCTACATTTAGGCAACAAAAACTAAATGCACAGGTACAGTATAGGTGGTACCTTATTCAATAGTAGTAACTGTGAGAGAGATCTTGGAGTCCTAGTGGACAACCATTTAAATATGAGCCAGCAGTGTGCAGCAGCTGCCAAAAAAGCCAACACAGTTCTAGGCTACATAAACAGAGGGGTAGAATCAAGATCATGTGAAGTGTTAATACCACTTTATAATGCCTTGGTAAGGCCACACTTGGAATACTGCATTCAGCTTTTGTCGCAACAAGGTAGAAAAGATGTGGAGACTCTAGAAAGAGTGCAGAGAAGAGCAACAAAGATGATTAGGGGACTGGAGACTAAAACATATGAAGAACGGTTGCAGGAACTGGGTATGTCTAGTTTAATGAAAAGAAGGACTAGGGAGACATGATAGCAGTGTTCCAATATCTCAGGGGTTGCCACAAAGAAGAGGGAGTCAAACTATTCTCCAAGGCACCTGAAGGTAGAACAAGAAGCAAAGGGTGGAAACTAATCAAGGAGAGAAGCAACTTAGAACTGAGGAAAAATTTCCTCACAGTTAGAACAATTAATCAGTGCAACAGCTTGCCTCCAGAAGCTGTGAATGCCCCAACATTGGAAGTCTTTAAGAATATGTTGGATAGCCATTTATCTGGAACGGTATAGGGTTTACTGCCTAGGCAGGGGGTTGGACTAGAAGACCTCCAAGGTCCCTTCCAACTCTGCTATTGTATTGTATTGAATACAATATATATCCTCCTAAATGAGAGGTAGGGACTCAGTGGCTCAGTGGCTAAGACGCTAAGCTTGTTGATCAGAAAGGTTGGCAATTCAGCAGTTCGAATCCCTAGCACCACGTAGCAGAGTGAGCTCCCATTGCTTGTCCCAGCTTCTGCCAACCTAGCAGTTTGAAAGCATGTAAAAATGCAAGTTGGTGGGAAGGTAACAGCATTCCGTGCGCCTTGGGTGTTTAGTCATGCCGGCCACATGACCATGGAGACGTCTTCGGACAGCGCTGGTTCTTCGGCTTTGAAAAAGAGATGAGCACCGCCCCTTAGAGTCAGAAACAACTAGCACATATGCGTGAGGGGGAACCTTTACCTTTACCTTTAAATCAGAGGTGTTATCTCCCAGTTACATAGAGATGGGATTGCAGCTTTTTTTTTAAAAAAAGGATTAAATGCTCACATATTGTATTCATTGTCATACCTTCACTGAAAGAAATAGACCTGTCAGATCTACGTTATTTCAGAAGGGATTGATTTGCACTTTTCTTCCTGCAAAGTACATTCATTTACTGACCCTATAAAAATCTCTTCTAAAATGGGCCAATAAAAAGCCTGGAACTGCTTTTACATATCTTTGGCTGTCATCCCACCCATCAAAACTGATGCAAATTACATTACTTTCAGCCATTTATGGAAGGGCAAGAAAATCATTTTGCAAATAATGTTAAATCAGTACAGAAAAATCAGTTCCTTCTAGACAAACACCAGTTCCCTCAATTTGCCATTTACCATAACTAGTAAATACGATGCGGATACCTTCCATTCAGCCATTAGTTTCAGGATTAGGTAGTGTTCAAATTTGGAGAGGCTCTGAAATGCCATAAAGTATCAGAAGAAAGCTATATTTAAGCAAGCAAATATACACACGCGAAGAGTCACAAGTTCTTAGTGTGAATTGTTTCCTCATTTCCCCTCATGATCCTCTTCAGATCGACACCTCACTGTAATTGCATTTTCAGGAGCAAAAAAGAGAATGGGCAGAGAGGCAGAAGGAAGCAGAAAGTCTTCCCAACAAATTTGCTTGGAGACACTAAGTAGCCTTTTTTGTTTAGCATGTGAAATGCTAAATGTACAGTGTAGATACACATGTGAAATGTACCTTGTAAGTATAGGACTATTGTGTTATTTCTGCTACTCCTTAAATTGCATTCATGATCACTGAGAAGCTTAAATTTAGCTCACCACTGCCCTCTCGTGGAATGAAGTGCTTCCTTCCCACACAAAGGCCAGAAGGAAACTGTAGCAGCAAACACAGTAGTTTTTTGTCATGTGAATGCTAACATGAGTGCAGCACTCCTTCATAGAATAGGGTAGGGTAGGGTAGGGTAGGGTAGAATCAAAATCAGAATCAGAATCAGAATAGAATAGAATTCTTTATTGGCCAAGTGTGATTCGACACACAAGGAATTTGTCTTTGGTGCATAAGCTCTCAGTGTAAATAAAAGCTGTAAGTGATAAATCATGATCATAGTCATCATAAAAGTACATTCATCATAAGTCATAAGATACAACACTTAGTGATAGTAATAGGATACCAACAGTCAGTCATGAGCTACCAATAGACCACCTGTTCCACAAAAATCTTATTTTGTAAAGAGGACGGGTGAGGTAATATGATCAAGAATGCATCACAGTGATTCTGGGCAAAGGCAGGAGAGCCTGAAAGGACAGGTAGTCCTCAACTTAAAACTGTTCATTTAGTGACCTTTTGAGGTTACAGCGGCAGTGAAAGTGACTTATGATCATTTTTTCAAACTTATGACCATTGCAGCATCCCTGTGATCATGTGACTTACATTCAGATGCTTGACAACTGACACATATTTACGATGGTGGCAGGGGCCATGTTGATCCCCCTCTTGCGACCTTCTGACAAGCAAAGTCAATGGGGAAGCCAGATTCACTTAATAACCACGTTACCAACTTAACAACTGCAGTGATTGACTTGACGAATGTGGCAAAAAAGTCATAAAATGGGGCAAAACTCACTTAAAATTTCTCACTTAGCAATATAAATGTTGGGCTCAATTGTGGTCGTAGGTTGAGGACTCCCTGTATCACAACGATGGCCTCTAGAGTGTTTTCAGTGCCTTAGTGGTTTCAGGTGGAGAATATACATTTGTGAAGAGAGAAACAGTAGGCAGAGGAAAGTCTGATTGAAAACCACCCGGATGGACTTTACCAAATGGTATTCAAAGAGCACGTCCTGTACTTAAGGAACAATCAAGGCTGATAAAAAGGAGCACAGCATGTTACCTTTGCACAGCTGCCAAAGATGACAGCCCTTTCCCGTTTCTGAATTGTCCAGCCAATGCACTACCATAGCAATGCAACTTCAATGAAAGAACACACACACACCCCTGCCTCCTCCCACCAAAGGACACACGGCCTGACTCTTCCAGTCCTAAATAGAGAGTCCAGTGATTGCATCGCCTCCTCCACATGCTTACCCCCCCTCAGGGATCCTCACCTTTCTGATTCCCAGGTATTATGCAGCCGGAGTCCGATCTACAAGATCATTGTTGTGGGAACAGGGCTTCCCATCCTGAAGGCGCCGCACTTCCGTTTCCATTCCGCCACGTCATAATTTAGAACAGGAGTTAAAAAGTGCCGAGTTTGAATTTGGTAGGCCCACATTCCAGTCCTTCCTCAGCCATGAGTGTCTCTGGGCCAGTCCATCTCTTTTGGCTGAACAGATTTCCCCATGGTTGTAGGGGGAAAACAAGAGGGGGGGTGGGAAATGCTATCTATGGCAGAAGGACGTAAGTCAAACTAATGCACATTTTCAAAGGATTGCCCTCAAGTGATGGATACTCTAGCAGCAAGTTTCTCTGCCATTACCAAGGTCATAGGTCTCACTCCTCAGCATTTAAATAGAGTGGCCGGGAAGATGGCTACAGATAATTTTGAATCTCAAGTGAGGTAAAATCTCCAAAATGAAACTGTGACGTCCTTTCTTTCTCAGCCCAGAGGCTATTATTTCCTATAATATTATTGTCTAGAATTATAGGCCTCATCCCTATATGCTACCTTAATCATTCTGAAATCATTGGTTACACCAGTTCTTAGTTCTGTTTGCCCACAAATAATCAGACAGCAAATGCTGCCTTTTTAAAATAATTTTATATAATTTTTATATTATTCAGCAAAAAAGCTGAAGAAACAGTGCAAGATACGTGCTGAAAGACGATCGCAGAGACCTACTGCAAACAACTGCATGACAAAGTAGCAACAAGAATATAGTGGAATATGTGCAAGAAATATCATCTGCCTACATGCAAGAACTAGTGGGACCACAAAATAGAAAAAGTAATAGAAAAAGGACATGTTAAAGTGCCCTGGGACTTTAGAATTTAAATAAACAAGCAGCTACCACATAAAACCCTCAACTTAACAATTGTCGATATGAAAAACCAACAACAACAAAAAAAAACAACAACAATGGAGAGTGACTATGGAAATACCTGTAGAAAAGAGAAAGAACTCTTTCTAAAACCTGCAAATAGAATGACTCTGGCAAAAGAAAGCAAAAGGTAGTACCAATGCTAATATGTTCCAAAACATCTGAAGCACCACCTGAATACCATTAGCATTGACAAAATCACCCTAGGTCAATTGCAAAAGTCAGCTTCACTTGTACCAATTTAATCCTCTCCACTTAGCAAAAATAAATAAATAAACAATCTGCTTATCCCAACTCCTTGGGAAGGATTCAATAGGTGGACAAAATCCAGTCTAAACATTTGACCAATCATAATTTCTTAAATTTATATGCCACCCGATTCTCAGGACTCTCAACAGTTGACCAATACAAAAACATTTTAAAAAATAGAGAAAAAAATAGATAGCCTGGATAAGGAACATGACATTTAATAAACTTTCATGTAAAACATGAAAAAAAGTCTTTAAAATGTATTCAATATGCTGAAAATTCTGTGCCTAGACAATATAGAAGAGGAGGAGGAAGAAGAGGAGGAGATCCAGGCCTTTCTGACTCTTGGCAATTCTATGGGCCATGTCTCTCCACATCTTCCAATCCTGCACTACTTGAGTTGTTCTAACATTAAAAATGCAAATACTACCGTGTTTCTGCGAAAATAAGACAGGGTCTTATTTTCTTTTGACCCCCCCCCCAAAAAAAAAACACTTGGCCTTATTTTGGGGGAAGTCTTAATTTTGAGGTGGAGGCATCGGGCGGGATTACCTCATGGCTGCTGCTGTGTTGCAATATTTTCAGGGGAGGGCTTATTTTTGCACATGCACTCAAAAGCCTGATTGGACTTATTATCTGAAGAGGTCTTATTTTGGGGGAAACAAGGTACCAACAGATATCACTATGAACAGACCATCGGTATTCATAGGAAGAACATACATTTAAGTAATATGAAAATGGAAATGAGATCCAATTGCAGACTCAAAATTAATAGTGATTATAATAGAGAACTGTCTGCCTTTCCCTCTGCAGGTTTCAAACATTCTCAACCACCAGGCTGTGTTGGGCAAGAGAAACAAAATTCTACTACCAGAACTGAAGAAACTTCTTGGATGAGAAGCGAAATGTCTTCAAGGAAAAACAAAAAGTCCAGTTGCCTTTCGGAAAAGCATCTTTGGGACAACCAAGGACGTAGGTGACTGAGATTCTCCATAGACAAACAAAATCCTACTACCTGAGCAAAAATCTATTTGCAGAGAGTTGGGTTTTATCCCGACTGCTTTTAAAAAGGAAATCTTCAAACCAAACTACATACTTAATTCATATAAAATTTGATTTGATTCCGTAAGATACACTTTTGAGTATACAATGAAAAAGATTAAGTTTCTTGGGAGGGGGGGGGGTTGTATCCAAACAAAACTGAAGAGACTTCTAGCCCTTAAGTTGCTTTCTCTTTAAAGAGCCTTTAAATGGCACCATTTCCTTCCATTTGTTCTACATATGCTAACCCACTTCTTTGTGTTCCAAGAAATCCTTCAAAGTTCCATATTCTATACAAAAAATCACCCTAAAGTTATTACCCACCCTAAATATATATTTATAATTTATTACAATCACTCTTCCAAGACATATCCAATTTTAATGCACGATGTTTTCTTATCCATTTAGCAGTCCTGCCTGTTTCTCTAAATATGGGTGTGAACACTGCCAAATACCATATTTCCATGAGAGCATCAACTACCATTTTTTGCCTTAAATCAGGCAACAACAGTCATGGAAGATAAAAATGCATGTATATCCAGTTCTCTACATCTGTGGTTTCTAAAATGACATGCCTATTTCCCAGAGGTGTGCAAAATTATGTATTGAAATTTAGGAAGAAACTATCTCTTTGCATTTATTATTATCCCAAAATAGGAAATTAATCTATTCTAAGAGTATACAAAAATATACTGAGGATCTGTTTTATAATGTACATATTGATCTGAAATACACAGATATCATTTAAAAATCAATAAACATACGTATATTGGGAGGGCATGATAAAAAATATTTTATTGGTAAGGATACAGAATAAAAGAAGCATGGAGACCATTTTTCTAGATTATCACTTGTATTTCAAACTCACTTTTAAGAAACATGTTTCAAATGAAATAATTTTTATAGAACAATGAAGAATGAAGTCATTTGTTCATCAACGGAAAACTGAGTGAATTTTGCATAAAAGCTTACTGAATTTCAAAATATCGTCAAGATACCAAACTTGAGTCCTTAATCAAGTGGTTACATCCCAGAGAAAGTTCGTCACTATTATGTTTAAAGGTAAAAAAACAGAGCACAAATGCTTCAAACTCATTATTATTATATACCTGAGAATGATTGGATCTCTTAATCTTTAAAAAACAAACAAAGCAGCCATGTGAAAATGTGTTCTCAGCATACTTCACCACAGAACATGCTAGGCATAAAAGTATTTAAGAGAAAGAAATAGCTGCACAGTTGCAAGTAAAGCCAAGAAAATTCACATCCCCCCCACCAAGAATAAGATGGAAAATACTGTTTTGTTGGCATAACTGAACAACTGGATACTAGAGTTACTCTAATTAAACAGTGCCCCACAATCACTTGCTTACTAGAAAAATCCTTTCCATAATTCCCCCCACAAAATGAGACACATAGAATGAAGAATTTTTACATTTCATAAATGTTCACATTCGTATTTTCAAATTATCTGTACAGCCTTGTGCAGTTCTTCAAACACATGCCAACTTCATGTCAACTGTAGGTAGATGATTACCAGAAGTTATAATTTTTTTAATGTTGCTAATACAAGACAGAAAACATCGAGAGCATGAAAGATAATACTTAAATAATTCTATAATTCTAATCCTAAAACATTATTTCCCAAACTCAAAAGCGTGTGCCCCAAATTGCTAAAGTAATTTGATTATAAGTATTTATTGATTCCATTTTTATTTTCTTGTAACACTGTAAACAAATATTTCAAGATTCGGAAGCTTGATAGTAATAGCAATTGAGAATTGCAAACTAAGGGAAAAATAGATAACTTTTTAAATAAAAGAAAATAATAATAAAGATATGTGTGGCCTTGCACCATGCATTTTACAATATCCAGAAAACTACAAATTTTGCTGCTGGTTCACTGACGTACAACTGCCAATTTTCAGCGGGACAATTTCTCCAATTATTGGTTTGTTTTGTTAAAAAAAGGGGGGGGGAATCATCCTTTAACCTTCCACCAACATTCGTCCCATTCTTGTTGGTCGCTGCGATTTTCAAAGTCCTCCCAATGAACCTGCAAAATGGATGTGAACCCCTGGCAATCATTTAAGAATACCCATAACTAAATAACAAGCAGAGTGAACCCCTTGCCTATCCACTCCTATAACAACCTAAAGGCCTCAAATAGCTGTCTCAAATCACTCAGAACTCAGAGCTTGGCCCAACTCAGACAACTCAAAATGTCATGGGTCTGTGCTGGTAATCAGCTGGCAAGAGATGGGGAGGAACTGGCAAAGTACAACTGTATCATTGCTGTGCTGGTGATTTCATCTACAACTCATTTTGCCACTGGTTGGCCAATGAAATGTGCCTCAAGCCACAGGGGGAAACTTCTATTGATATTCACTAAGGTAGACTGCCCCAGCTTTGAAAAATACACCCATGTCTTCCATTCTTCAACTGCAGGAACCAAACACTGTATCTCAAAGGGGGAGCACTGAATTATCTTGTCCTAAAACGAGGCACCAGGCCGTGCTGACAGAGCCTTACGGCACTCACTCACAAACAGGCATGGAACTAGGCCGGTCCACAGTGATAAAGCTGTCTCAATCAACTCACTTTGGAAAAGTTCCACACGGCCAATGGCTCCCAAATGGGAAAATTGGCCCCATTTATTTAATGCTCCATGCAACATTTCTGACAATGCATCAAGGAACTGAGCAGTCACAGCCAAATGGAATAGAAAGGAACAAAGCGCCCAATTCAATTCCACAATCAAGCATAGATATTTACCCAGCTTGGTGCATCAGCAATTGAGAAACATTGGTTGCAAGAAGTGTGCCCTCACCCACCCCCATTTACAACTGTATCTTGGCTTTGTATCCAGGGATAGAAACGCCTGTTTTTGTTTTTGCCTATGCTTGAAAACAAACCAAGTTATTTTTAGCATGTATTTTCCTTTTCCATCCAATCTACTAAACCGTGGCTGATTATTTATCGGGCATCTCATCTATTTAAATACAAAAAAAGAGAGGGTTCTTTAAAAAGTGACATTAAAAGCTCCAAATTCATCGGACTCACTGCAGGATCATCTACAGGGTGAGTCAAAAATAAAATAAAACAGTGAGTGTATACAATTGAAGCCCCCTTTTTTTCCTCCTGCCTCACACAAAAAAAGAGGGGGCTGAACTTTTAATCACGTAGCCACAGGCACAATTTTGATTTCATGGATTCCCTGACATGTATTTTAACAAAGGTTCAAATATTTCAGAATCTAGGGAACACCCAACTGCACAATTTAAGCAGCTTTCAAATACCTGCACAAGCCAAAGCACTGATTCTTCACTGCCCTTGAAATTTAGTTACATCTGCTTAAAAATGGAAGTGAATAATGAGGATGGATTGCCCTCTATGTAACTAACTCCTAAAAGTGTGTCATGGTAACAAGAGGCAAAAAAAAAACCAGACGGATAATTAAACTCAAACCTTTCCAAGTTCATGTTTGCTTGCAGAAAACATGGAATTAAAATGGAGATTGAGAGATAAACTGCTTTTTGTTTTTTTGCAGAAACCTGGTAGATGATTGTTGAATTGCTCTCCTTCCAAGAACTCAGCTGAAAAATGACTTAACTGCCTGGAGACCAAGTAAAGCCTCACAACTAGTCATTTCAAAGACAATTTTTATTCCTTCACTGACTTTTCTCCATCTTATTTTTTGAACTGTAGTAAACAAGTCTCCGCAGAGTGAACTATTATAGATGGGTTGTCGTATGTTTATGATATTTTGATGGATTAAGAAGTGAGACAGCTTCTCAAGGACTGTTCTCCTCTTAAACTGACCAGAGAGTTTAAAGAGATTTCATTTGCTCAATTAATGTGTAAATATGCACCTGCAGCCCAGGAGGGACATCTGCAAAGCAATTCTATTAAATCCTTAATACACAAATCTGGTGATTATTTCTCAAACAGAATACAGCCATCAACACACTCGCAGAGAGACAGACACCCGTTTTTCCATTCGTCCTTCCTTAATGTGGAGGGTAAGATGTCACCCAGTTCCCTGACCACCGAGAGTGTGACAGGCAGTCAAAGCAGAAGGGAAACAGCTTTACTTTTTTTGAGGGGGGGGGAGCAGGAGGTGCATTTGTGGAAATACAGGCTTTCTGCTTTCCGGATTCATTTGTATGGATTCATTTCTTAGGCCACTCAGAACAAACTTTTTTTTGAGATTCTGCTCTGACCACGTCATTGGGTGTCATTTGCTTCCGCAAGGACCCCATGGGGCAATCTTCCCACTAGAGATTCAGGCCTTTTGGAGAAACAGCAGGTAAAGAGGATGGGACGCTTCCGTTGCCTTTCAAGTAATCTTGAGGGGAGACTTCTTGTGAGCACAGAGGAGAGTGACGTAGGGCACCCCAATGAATGCCCACTTCTCACTGGGCCAGAACTTGATGACGGGGCCTTGTTCGGGGATCTCGGAGACAGCATCAAAATAGGCAAAGCAGACACAGCCCAGGTAAGCTGCAATACAGATGAGGATGTGCCTGGAAAAGAGAGAAGCGAAAGGACTGAGGTTTTGCTTCAGTTTCAGGTCTTAGAAGACTGAATAATAGAGTTGGAAGGGACCTCGGAGATCATCCTGCAACTCCTGTAACTGTTCTTCGTATGCTTCAGCTTCCAGCCCCCTTATCTTTTTTGTTGCTCCTCTCTGCATTGTTTCACAAGGAGGGGCAACACTTAAGGTCAGTGGAAGTAGCAAACTTATGCACTTTTGCAGGGAAAAGAAACAACGAACCTTCCTCAAGAAATGGGGAGCTTTTGCAAAAGTTTTATTTTTATACTACTCACGTAGCAACGCAGAAAGCATTCAGTAGCTGCTCTGCCATCTGTTGCACCCTGGAAACAGGGCATAAAACAGACCATGTGCATTGTTGTGAATGCAAGCTTGGATCCCAGGGCTCAACTTGAGGATACTGAGAACCCCCAAGGGGAGTTGTTAACACTTTTATATGTGCATCGGCAATTTTTTCCTCTCTGGAAAGAAGGCAAATTAACTTCCTTTCTCAAAGATGCTAATTTGAGATCTCACAATATGAATCAGCTGCTTTTCTGAGTATTGGGTCTCTGTCCTATGAGAAATAGGGTTCAAATCAGGATTTGAAGTGGAAATGGAGGTAATCCTTGGTTTGTGGGCTACCTGGAACCACTGGACTATTTTTAATGATTCCAAAGATCTTTGGACTTTGAAATTTGATAATAAAAATAGGAGACATTGACTGTAGCTGGAGAATAATGGTTTAAACCAGAGGTATCTAATCTTGAAAACTCTGAGACCTGTGGAATGACGCCCAGAATTCCCCTGTCAGCATAGCTGGTTGTGGAATTCTGGGAGTTGAAGTGCACAGATCTCAAAGTTGTCAAGATAGGACAGTCCTGGTTTAAACTTTACAACAGACTTCCTGTATTGTTCTCTCAATATTCCACCCCTAGCTACGGCATCCCTGCAAAATCTCAGAAAAATCTTTGCCTATTATGCAATTCCTCTGCTGTCTTGTGTCATTGTTCTGTCTACTGAAATTTGTAGCACCTCCACCCAAAAATATCAGCCTCCAGTAATGGAAGGAGGCCCAACTATTTTCTTATTTGTGTGAATCTTAACACACCCTGATATGTCACTGTCAAAACACAAACGAGGGAGTAAAATATATTTTTCTACCAGAATTTATTTTGTTAGTGCTGTTTAACTTGACTGACTCATGGATCAAAATAATCACCCAAAACTACCTTACGCAAGGTCTGATTTTAATATGAAACACACTAAGAAACTGTGCCGCTATTGCATTGAAAACGGGTACACACCAGCAAAGGGAAATACTTAATAAAGGAGAATAAAACTAGGACTCACCATACGCAGTGTAAATAAGGAAAATTAACAGATGACCAAATCTCGCAAAATGCTTTGTCACTAATCCAACAAAATAGTGCCAACATCCACCACAAGCCAGAAAAGAGTCCCAATTTATACACTCGGACATTGTCACACCTAGAAGGAAAAGTGATAACTGGGAGTTACATTGGCAATAGTGTAAATGAATAAAACTGGTGGAAGTTTAAATCAAGTCAAGTCAACCTGGGTTATGAATCAAAATACATATTTTGGTGAAATCTGTTGAATTACTGATTTGCACAAGTGAAATATCAAATGAAAGATAGGAATGTCTACAGGCTAGGGTCCAAAAAAATCAAGATGGACTGATTGAAGCTCTGCCCAAAAACCACACACAATGTAGCCACTACCTTTTGGGACCAGAGCTGACTGAAGCATGCAAGCAACAAAATTCCAATTATAAGCAATGTCATAGCATTTGATCTTACTAGACTTGAATTCCTCTACCCAAAAAAGGTAAATTTGAAGAGTTTTGCTTCCCCTTGGACCAATATATTATCACCCAAGGCAGGGCCGTCAAACCCACGGCCCGCAGGCTGGATGCGCCATGTACTGGCCACGGCCACACCCGGTTTAGTGAAGGGGGGAAAAGTCATGATACATTACGTGACGATGCCATGACCTAAGGATATTTATTACTGCAAAAACACTTTGGGAGGAAGATGATTTTTGCTTAATGAGAAGAAAATCTAACATCTATCAGATTTCTTCCATGAGTTCAATTTTGTATATACATGGTTTATATTAATTACTAGCTGATAATCCAGAGTTGGCTGGATATTTATTTATAGGAGGAAATGTCCAGACCAAACATGTTGGATTTTCCCCCTTACAAGAGGGAGCCCTCTTGTGGAGTACTGTGAAGCTGTTACCATGGCAACTCCACTGCACTGTACAGTAGAAGCTATTTTACAGCAGTATAGTAGAAGCCATTTTAAAGCACAACAGGCTGTATCTTAACAGAACACACACACTGAGTTGTTTTAAGGGTATCTTACCCCCCACATTTTTCTCCAGAGAGTAAGTCATCTGTGTACCAAGTTTGGTTGAGATTGCTCGAGGTGTTCCAGAATTATGCTGGAACACACATGCAGACAGCCATTTGTGTGTGTGTGTGTGTGTGTTCTTTACATCAGGGTCCCCAACCCCCCCCCCAGTCCGTACACCAGCACCGGACCATGGCATGCCAGCAACCAGCTGTGCAAACAAGCGAAGCCTCATCGCAGCACACAAAACCATGCCTCCTTTGGTCTACAGAAAAACCTCTCTCCAAAGAACTGGTCCCTGGTGCCCAAAAGGTTGGGAGCTGCTGCTTTACATGGCACCACAACACTGGTCCAGCACTTACAATTTTTGTTTTGAACATTTACCAGAGATGGTTTGTATTTTGATTTGATGGCTGTCCCATGCTGTGCTCTGATGTTAAATACAAAGAATACAAAGAGTATTCTTTGTATTTAACATCAGAGCTTCTAAACATCAGAGTTTTAAAACGGGGTTCGGGCCACGTGCTACACTAGGTGGTACTAACTTCACCTTAAGTTATGTATTAAGCAAGTTTATAAGTTTGGGGGGGGGGGTGCAGTAAGAGTACTTCTCCTAGGACCTCATTACCCCTGAAAAGGCCGAATGATAACTTTCAACTAGAAACGGGAAGAGGTTGTGCTGGAACAAACTGCACCAGCATTGGAGAGCCCATTTGGTCTAGTGCAGGGGTTGGCAACCTTAAACACTGAAAGAGCCATCTGGACCCATTTCCCACAGAAAAGAAAACACCAGGAGCCACAAAACCCTTCCCGCGCCTGACTATTTCCTGAGCAGCCACAAAACTAACCTATGTAGTTGCGTTAAGCATTCTGTTTACTTCTGAAACTTTTATTTTCTTGGATTTATTCATGGTTGGCCTACCGGGGGTCAAAAAGCTCAATAAATCATGTGCTAGTGGGTGTTGTACATTGGTGGCTCAAAATATGAGCAACAGGAAGCTGCAGCACAGGGATGAGAGCAACATGCAGCTCCAGAGCAGTGGGTTGCCAACCCCTGGTCTACTGATTAAGGTATGAAGCTAGAAAGTAGGAAACAGTGAGTTCTAATCCTGCCTCTGCCACAAAAGCCAGTTGGGTGACCTTGGGCCTGTTCCTCCTCCCACTCAGCCCAACTCCCCTGACAAGGTTGTGTAGAACATAAAAGGAAGGAAGGTGTGTTGGATATTTTCACTGCCTTGAGTTATTTGTAAAAATAATAAAGACGAGATCTAAATAAATGAATTAAATGTAATTTTTCTGCTTTGCCTCAGTCAGTCTGGTACATACCTTTTAAGTTCTGCAATAAGCAGGGCGCTGCAGGGAAGTCCTAATGTCATCAAGGAGATGTTATTAATGGCAGGCTTAACGAAGGCGAGGCATGTAGTGACTCCAGAAAGAATGCCCACTGCAGCTTTGAACCGGCCTCTGCAAAATACATGTATTTTTAAACAGGGTCACTCTTGAGATGAAATAAAGACATAAAAACAGGTGTCAAAAACTATTTGCCCCATGGAATTGATCCTTCAGTTGTTCCGAGAGAAAAAAAACAGCCACAGGTTTCGCCAACCCAAAATGTTGTTTGTTTTAAGGGACGTAGAATGGAGGACCACATACTTTATTTACTGAGAAAATGGATGTGCTGCCTGTTTCCCATTGTTTGCAAAAATGTACAAGTACTGTAGAACTTGACTTACAGCCCGGAAATTTGGTCGTCAGTTGTTGTAGTCATCAGGTGATCAGACTTGATTTTACAATAGCTGTTAAGTATATCAGGTGAATTAAATCCAGCTTATCCAATGTCAAAAAAGTCACAAACCTGATCACATAACAGTAGGATATTGCAACCAGTTATAAATACCCCCCAAAAGGTGCTTTTTCAGGAGGCAACTGGACTTTATTTTTTCTTCCTTCGCTGAAGACGTTTCTCATCCAAGAAGTTTCTTCAGCTGTGAGTGGATGGTGGGAAATGGAAGGATTTATATTCCTTGCAGATAGTTTGGTCATTTTCATTCTTTTAGAGAGTCGTTGAGGCCACTTGGAAGTGTATCTGTCTCCTCGGGATCATCCTCACCCATGCAAATAACCAACTGTCTGCAAGGAGCATAAAACCTTCCATTCCCCACCATCCAGTCCAAAGAAGCTTCTTGGATGAGAAGCAAAATGGGTTCAAAGAAAAACAAGAAAGTCCAGTTGCCTCCCGAAAAAGCACCTTTGAGACTACCATGACCTGAATGGCTTAGGATCTCTACACTTTTAACCAGTCATAAATATGTCAGTTACATGTGCCCAAGGGGCAATTACATGACCAGGAAGTGCAGCACTTGTAACTTTGACAACAAAGGTCAAAAGTCCATTATAACTTTGAATGGTTATTAAGCAATCAGTCACAAATCAAGGATTACCTGTAATAAAAGGAAAGGATCAGAGCTTCCGTAAAAGGCATTTAACCCTATATTCTATGTGAGCAGGAATAATTTAAAATCCCTCTGCAGTAACATGGAGATGGGTCTGCTTTAATACCAGCAACAATTTGTTCCACTTGCTCTATGGACAAAATCCAAAGTACAGGTAGTCCTCAAGTTACAACCGTTCAATTTAGTGACCACTCAAAGTTACACCATCATTGAAAAAAGTAAATTTATAACCATTTTTCACACTTACAACTGTTGCAGCATCCCCATTGTCATGTGATCAAAATCTAGACACTTGGCAACTGACTCACATGTATGATCTTTGCAGTGTCCTGGGATCCTTTTATGACCTTCTGACAAGTAAAGTCAATGGGGAAACCAGATTCACTTAATGTTGGTACTAACTAACTTAATAGTGATTCACTCAACAAATATGGCAAGAAAGGTTGTAAAAATGGGGCAAAGCCTACTTAACAAATGTCTCACCTAGAAACACAAATGTTGGGCTCAACTGTGGTCGTAAATTGAGGACTACCTGTAACTGCAACAAAATGTATCTGTAGTAAGATCTGGAAACAATGCTCTGTTGTTGACCCAAGAATACAAAGTAAACAATAAAGGAATAAATTTCAGTCAAGAACGGTCAGGATCATAATTAAGTTCCAGTTCAGAAGTTTTATTGCTCCATCCTATACAATGACAAAATAAAGTTAGGCGTACAGCAATTTGATGTGGGAGAAGAGCAGGCCAAACAAGTTGAGTCTAACCTTTCCTAAATTCCATTGATCGTTATCTGGTGAAAATGTATTCATACCAGGTAAGGGTCAAACACAAGAATGTAGTCAACTACAATGTAAAACCTTACACAACTTAGACCAAAGTTAGATGTAAGACAACTTGATGTAAAAGAAGAATAGGTAGAACAAGTTCAGCCAAACCCTTCCTGAATTCTGTTGACCCTTATCAGGTGAGAATTTATTCACACTAGAGAAGGGTCAAACACAAGAATCTAGTGAACTATAGTGTACAAAGCCTTACATGACCAGTGGTGTCAAACTCAATGAAATCGAGCTTGACACCCATGACTTAGACCAAAGGCAACTTGATGAAGAAGAAGAGCAGGTAAATCGAGTTGAGTCCAACCCTTCTTGAACTCCGTTGAATTCCTGAATTTATTCACACCAGATAAGAGTCAACAGAATTCAGGAAGGGTTGGACTTAAGACCGTTTGAGAGAATATAACAATTCTAGGTTGATGAATCACTTTACTCGTTCTGCCTGCTCCTATATCAAGTTGTCCTATGCTTAATTGCAGTCTAAGTTGCACAAGGCTTTGTACACTCTAGTAAGCACCCCGAATTGTGTTCAAAACAGCAAAAAGCAAAGTGAGTTGTTTGGTCATTTCCAAGGTGGTTCTATTCATCATCACACTCATCACTGCTCAACTGTTTTCTGTGTCAACTACAATTTTGGCACTGACTTTATGGGTGACCACTTGAAGAAAATACTGAGGATATGAAGTGCACAAACCACCGATATTAGGTAGCAAGTTGTGGATTATCTTTATGTGTTGAAGCTACAAGGTGAAGCCAAACAATGAGCTTGATTTAGGAATTCATCAAAATATATCAACAGCTCTCCCTTTACATGAGCCCCTATTCTATGGCCATGTGCTGTTCACACTCCCAAGGGCTAAATTTTGTTGTAAGTGGCAAAAGGTAAACATAATTAATTCTCTGATAATTACAGCAGAACTGGTAGAACAGTTTACGGATTGGCACCTGATTCTTACTACACTTAGGGCTGTAAGCAAGACTGGCAATCTACTGCCTATTTCAACTGCCCATTTGTGAGACAGTAGCAAAATGTTATCATTTCTTCAAAAAGAAATATATGAAATTATACTAACAGAAGCAGTGAAAATAATTATCTGGCGAACAAGGAAAAAAAGGCATGTTTGCTGGAGAAAAAATGGAAAATGCAACAATAATATTGCATTATGTATATACAAAAAGAAAAACCATTGCAAAAACTGTAGTTCACAGAGCAAAGACTATAGATAATATTCCAAGAGAAAATGCAGAACAATTTTGGAAATTAAAAAGAATTGCTTTGGAAGTGGAAGAGGAGGGAGAAACACATAATTCTGGATGAAACGGAAGTGAGGGAGGGCTTAAAGGGACATTTTATAGATTTTTATGGGAATTACAGGGAGCTACTTTGGTGCAGTGGTTTAAGGCATCATCTAAAAAGTGGGAGTTTTTGAGTTTTAGTCCTGCCACAGGCAACAAGCCAGCTGAGTGACCTTGGACCAGCCACTTTCTCCACCCTCAAGAAGCAGGCAATGAGAGTCAATACTGACTAAGAGAATTAAAACAAACACTGGGTTATTGCCCCTATCATGATGAAAAACAGGTAATAAAAGCTGTATGAATATTGACATTTTGAGAGCAGGAAAAACTGACTGCCGCCATCCTGGGGAGAAGAAAAAAAACACAGTATACAATGTGTTTAAACAAGCTTCAGAAAATACAGGTAATCCTTGACTTATGACCACAATTGAACCCATAATTTCTGTTGGTAAACGAGACAGGGGTGAAGTGCATTTGGGCCCATTTTACAACTTTTCTTGCCACAGTGGTTAAGCGAATCACTGGTGCAAAGTTGGTTGTTAAGTGAATCCGGCTTCCGCATTGACTTTGTTCATCAGAAGCACTCAAAAGGGAGGCTTTGCTACTAAATTGGGAGAAGATTAAAAGACAATATTATTTAAAAATTCCAGTCTGGCTATCAACTATAGAAGCACTCAAAAGGAGATCATTGGATCCAGGACATGGCAAAAGTTCATAAATATGAGTCAATTGCCAAGCGTCCAGATTTTGATCACGTGACCATGGGGATGCAAGTTCATGTGTACTTGTGAAAAATGGTAATAAGCCCTTTTATCAGTGCCGTTGTAACTTCAAACGGTCACTAAATGAACTGTTGTAAGTCGAGGATTCCCTGTGAGGCAAAAACCATGAGGTTGATCTGACTACCATTAGCTGTGAAAGAGCGAAAGGTTTGAAATAGACCTGAAATGTGAAAGCCCTTCCAACCAGATTTTGACAGCAAGGCCAGATCTAGCAGCGGGGATGAAGGAGAAGTGCAAAAGTGCAATGCATCCTTATCATAACCAGAGGATTTTAGCAAGGCTAAATCACCATAGTAAAATTCTCTGTAAAAACCTTGTACTCTTGCACTTTTATTTGCTGAATGGGACTTTCTTATGGCTGTGCTTGTCTCAGTCAGACCTTCTGTCTACCTTGCCAGCCATCGGGGGCCGGGGTGATGGTGGTGCTCAGTGGCAGATCCAGTATCTCAAGCTGCTCCTACCATTGCAATAATAATCCTCGATCAATGTCATCCACAACACTCGCATCTGTTAGGGCTCAACCACAATGCTATCCCAGAGTGATAGTAATGCTGAAGCATAGAAATGTTGGGGGCCACCAAGAGGATGGAGACTTCTTCACCAAAGATCTACATTCCCCTCTGTCTGTCTGTCTGTCTGTCATCCATCTATCATCCATCCATCCATCTCTCTCTCTTTCTCATCCATCTATCATCTCTTTATCTCTTGCTAACAATCATTCATCCATCTATGGGTATGTGCATATGCATATATATTTAATTACTGACTTTTGTTCAATAAATCACCAACCTAGAAACAGTCTCTGAAGGACTGGATATAAATCCCTAAAGTAAAGGGTAATTTATCTAATCCAGATTGCCTGATGACGATGGGAGCTGTAGTTTAATCAATGTAAAAGGTGCTACACTGGGGGAAGACTAAGCTATTTTTCGTAATTTGTCACATGGCAAATAAATCCTTGGTGAATACTCGGCCATATACTTATAAGAGATAGAACGAAAGAAAAGGATTAATCGCAAATATGATATCTGTGTTCCTCTCGTCTTTGCTCTGGGGCGCAGGGGCTACACATTAATCTTATAATCTTTTTAGGAAGAGTTGCTGAGGGATTAGATCAACCATCTCTAACCCAATTCTCTCTCATTACCCCAGCAACCACCAACAAACATGCCCCTGAAAAAATCCTAAGCCTTTTCAATAGCTTTTTTTCCTTGTGTCAGTATTTCAGTCTGCTTAGCATTATCTATATAACATTATGAAGAGCATCCTAAGTATAGAGGAATTGAATAATATATTGGTGGCAGCTATAATGTACAGTATTGAAGAATCCAAGCAGAAAAACTAGATTTCAGTAAGACCAAACTCACCCAGTTATTTATATACTACTAAAAATCTCACTGTCATGACTTTTAACTGGGCAAACCAGTGCATCCTAGGTCACCAACTTTAAACCAAGGTGCCTCAAATGAGCTAACTTACAGTATGTGTCCAAAATCCAGACCCATGATTTTTGAGAAAGTGAAATTTAGGAAAACTGTGGCTGCCTCAGAGCTAATGGCTGCTGCTGTACTGCTGCTATGGTCACGTGAACTTCATTTTCAACATTTCATTACAGTTTCCCAGCCAGTCCAGCAATGCCTTGCTCCTCCCCCACCCAGCAGCAGCCATTTAACTTGCTGAAAGAGAAGGGAATAGGAAAGAATAGGGGAGGAAGAAAGGGAGGAGGAAGGGCCATGCAGCCTTCCCAACCCACCCAATCCTCCATGCAACATCCCCGACTTGCATGGCACATCTCACATACTCTCAAGGATCCCCAGACCTTTCTCTACCCGCAATCTCCCCATATGCCCTCCCCCATCTACAAGGCACCTCTCATACAGCCCTGTGATCCACACGCACCCTTCATGACCTGTGCCACTTTTGCCCTACCTGGCCAACACGACATCTCTTACACCTCCCCACGATCCCCACACAAGGGGCTGCATGCTACCTGACACGTGGAATCTCTTGCACACGCACACACCCTCTCCCTGAGCTGAGCATCACCTCTTGCACATCTCCATGCACAATTGCTGACTCACAGCCCACCATTTGCGGGGGGGGGGGGGGGCAGAGGTAGGGAAGGGAATTTCCAATGGTGCCCACCAGTTTTCCACAAGGAAACTCAATAGGAAACTCAATAGGAAGTTGGAAGCAGCTCCCATTCTCCCCGTTTTTCACATCGGTGGTCTCTGTTCACATTCTGTTTCTCTGTTTAAATAAGGAAATATCTTTGAACCAATGACCCATTGGAGCACGGATTTACTTTATTTAATTTATATCCCACATGTATTATTTTTATAGAGAACTCAATGCAGTAATCATAGGTAATACTCCTTACTCCTCCTATTTTCCCTCCACTACAACAGCCCTGTGAGTTGGGCTGGGAGTGTATGACTGGTTCAAGGTCACATAGCCAGTTTTCATGGCTAAGGCAGGAATTTCATCATCTCCTGGTTTCTAGAGTGGTGCTTTAACCACTAGACCAAACTGGTTTGTGTAGTTCTTCCTAACTGGGTAAATTCCATCAAAATAATCCTTTAATTTTCCAGCCAACTTCAGGTTTCCTCTTTCATTCAACATGCAAGACAATCTTGCATTTATCTTCTGCCTTCTTTTTTTTTTTGCATCAGTGTTATGAGGTAGCTACTTAGATACACTTTCCCTAATCTTAATTTTTGTGGATAAACTATGAGATAAACTTGCTTCATCTTCTGCTTTGTCATTTGTCTATCATAGGCAGCAATAGGAAGACCATAACATAGGGAGGTTACCTGCAGGGCAAGTTGGAGAAGCTGTAACTGAACTAAATCCCAATCTGCTTGCCTACATAAAGATAAACCTGAAGCTAGTTTACAACACATCAGTTCGAATTTCCTGCACTTGTTTTTTGTCGAGAATCATCTCTCTGTGTTCCTTCTTTCAAGGAAACAGTCATGATATTAAGGCACAAAAAGCTGAACACAATGCTTTCCAGAGATATTTACCTGTCATTCCTAAACATTTTAGGTAGATACCTTCTGGGGAACCACATAGCCAGAGCACACATCAGAACCCAAAGTATAGCAAGTTCATCGAGCATCTGACCCAGGAAGCTAAGCGTAGCATGGAAGTAGACAGAGCCAATTCCTAGAGAGATACAGTAAATGATTATTATTCTACCTCTAAGGCATGGTCATATCATTATTTTCCAATGACTGTCTGAAAACGTAAACCTTTATACTTTAGATGAAACATACTGTACAAGATGAAAAGCCAAGTTATAAAAGAAAGACAACATTCACCCTCCCAAATCAACATTTTAATGCACTTGCCTCCCCCACCCCCACCCCAAATCTTGTGAAGATTTTGCTCGGCCAGGCAGTCTTAATAGAAATATTTAATTCAATGTTCTTAATAGCACTGAAGCAGGACAAATCTTACACAATCCTTGGTCTAGGGAGGAGTAATGGGTGATTTTTCCCATATAATTTTTTACTTAAGATTTTTATTCTGTTTTTTTATATACTGTGGTTTTTCTTGTCAGTATTGGTGGAAATATTCTTGATGGTTCCTTGATTAAGCTCTTATTTACTGTTTGTTTGTCTGAGTTGGTACTTCCTTGATTGGGGTATTGTTTACTTCTTGATTATTGTTAATCTTGGTATTAATCTCTGCTCATCTGGGTATTTATTAATGGTTTTTGAGTTTTCTTTTTGATGTTTTTCTTTTTGTTGGCTTTACAATTGTCTCTTTTGAATGGTATATAGATGTTGTTTATCTTTATGTGCCTGTTGATGGCTGATTTGTCTCAGTGTCAGGCTTCTAGAAATTCTCTAGCGGTTTTTAGATTTGACTTGGTCTAAGATGCTGATACTCCTGCCTCCTCTTTTCCCCACAACAATCCTGTAAGGTAGTGAGACTGACTCAAAGTCACCTAGCTGGCATTTGTGCCTAAACTCAAGTCTCTGGTTTGCAGGCTAATAGCTTCACCTCTACTTCAAACCGTTCTCCCCATTCACTGAGATTTTATACAGGGAAGAACACCAGTTATATATTTTGGACTTCAATTCACATCACCTCTAGGCACTTTGAACAAATGACACAGGAATGTGGAATTTTTAGTTAAAAGTATTTGGACAACACCAAGTTGCCTACCTAACTGGAGATACTGCCAAGAGGATGTTCTGTAACAGATAAATTGCTAGTTAGAGACGCCCAGAGTTGGTTATCAGATGAACGGCTATGTAATTATTTTAAATAAATGAAGAAAATAAAATAAAAATATTGTGCAATCCATTTCACAATCAAGGAAGAGAAAGAGTGCAATCATGCTTATCCAAAATAAAAAAATAAATAAAATTAAACAATTTTGACTTGGGTTGTTTCTGTGTGTTTGTATTTTAGCTACTGGGTATTTCTTCGGATTCCTATGGGAGCAGAACTTATGGACAAAAAGAAGTGACGACATAACTTAGCAAAAACTGGATTGCTACAACATCACTAGTAATAGCCAAAGGAATCAGTACAGTAAGATGATTATATTAGTAAAGCTATTATATGATACATTAAAGGGGTCATGATGGTATCAGCTTACAATACTGTTCTTTGTTTTGAGTTCATATTCTGCTTCTGAATTAGATGTACTCCTTGACTTACAACCCATTCATTTAATGACTGTTTGAAGTTACAACGGCACTGAAAAAATGTGACTTATGATCTTTTTTCACTTATGACCCTTGCAGCATCCCCAATGTCATGTGATCAAAATGTGGATGCTTGGCAACTGTCATGTATTTATGATGGTTGCAGTGTCTTTTGCAACCTTCTGACAAGCTAAGTCAACAGGGAAGCCAGATTCACTTAACAATTGTGTTACTAACTTCATTCCAGTGATTCACTTAACAACTGTGACAAAAAAGGTCACCCAATGGGGCAAAGCTCACTTAACTGCCTTGCTTAGCAATGGAAATTTTAGAGTCCACTGTGGTCATGTCGAGGACCAACTTGTAGTTATATGCTTAAACACCCACTCAATTGAGGTATCTTTTGATTTCATGGTACTGTAGTACATAATTTAAAAATAATAATCTCCTAATTTTCATGTCAGATCCCATAAAAATTCAGAATAACTTACCTACAACTACTAGCAAGGTCCATATTAAATATATTCCACTGTTGAAGCAGGTTGCATATTGTCGGAATAAGCACATACATATAGGGGGCAGGACAAAAAACAAGACGTTGCTTATCTAGAGAAAAAAATGGAAAATATTTAAATAAGGAGAAAGAAATTACAGATTTTTTTTCTTCAATCCTTATCTCTGGTAGGAATTTTGCATCATTAATCAAGTGACAGCCCTAGCAACCATAACAAAGGAGACCTTGTATTTTATATGTTTTAAATTTCTACGTGGGAATTGTTAGTGTGGATAAATGAGAATGTTTGACTCGGAGGACCTGCTGGGGAAGGCGGGGGGTACTGGGGTGGTTGGGGGGACCATGGACATGGGAGTGGGTCGGAGCATAGCGGTCGTGACAGGGAGAGGCAGATATGGCGGGGACCTTAGGGCTGGCCATTACCGGGGAAGGAGGGTTCGCTACATTACAGAGATCCCTCCTTCCGGCCCTAGGAGTCCCACTCCAAGACCAGATGGCGCGAGTAGTCAGGACCCTGGTCTCAGGCTGTTGTCGCTAAATGCCAGGTCTGTTGTTCATAAAGCTCCCCTCGTCCGGGACTTAATTACTGACGAGAGGGCAGACCTGGCATGTATTACTGAAACCTGGCTGGGCACAGAAGGAGGAGTCCCCCTTGTAGAGATGTGCCCAGAGGGATTTCAGGTGCTTCATCAGCCGAGAGCCCAGGGAAGGGGTGGCGGTGTGGCTATTGTAATCCGGGAGTCTCTGTTACCTCGTAGGGTCCCTGCTCCGGAGCTTGTCGGGTGTGAGTCTCTGCTGATAAAGTTGGACCTCAAGGGTCAAGTGGGTTTGCTGCTAACGTACCTGCCTCCCAACTGCGTTGCAGCATCCCTCCCCTCGCTCCTCGAGTCAGTAGCCGAGCTGGCGGTTGAGTTCCCCAGGCTTATAGTTCTGGGGGATTTCAACTTGCCATCGCTCGGTGAACGCTCTGACGGGGCGCAGGAGTTCATGGCTTCCATGACAGCCATGGGCTTGACCCAAGTAATTCGGGGCCCAACCCACGCAGCGGGTCACATGCTCGACCTCGTATTCCTCTCGGAGCAGTGGATGTGTGATCTTGGTCTGAAGGGTAATGAGATCATACCCCTGTCGTGGTCGGACCATTGCCTACTGAGGCTTGACTTCCGGAGGCCATACCCCCACCGTAGGGAGGAGGAACCGACCAGGTGGTTCCGCCCCAGGCGACTTATGGACCCTTTGAGGTTCCAGACGGAGCTTGGGGTTATTCCTGATACTCTCGCCCACAGTTCGGCGGAGACTCTGGCTGCCGCCTGGTACTCGGCGGCGTCGGAGTCTCTCGACCGGATTGCGCCGCTACGGCCCCTCCGGGTCAGTGGATCCCGGAGAGTTCCCTGGTTCACCGAGGAACTCCGGGAGAAGAAACGCCGGAGGAGATGCCTAGAGCACCAGTGGAGGTCCGATAGGTCCGAGGCGAACCGAGCACTTTTAACTACCTGCACCAAGGACTATGTCCGAGCATTAAGAACCGCAAAAAGATCTTATATTTCTGCCTTGGTTGCGTCCGCCGAGTCGCGCCCAGCCGCCCTGTTTAGGATAACCCGCTCCCTCCTTAATAGGAGGGATGCGGGAGACCCCTTGCAGGGTAGGGCTGAGGATTATGCTCAATTCTTGGCGGACAAAGTAGCTCGGTTTCGATCGGACTTGGACTCCACCGCAGTAGGTCCAGCTGAGTCACAGGAGGATTACTTGTTACATCAGCTCTGGGTTGAGTTCCAGGAAGTTGCCTCTGGGGATGTGGACAAGGCCATTCGAGCTGTAAGTGCCTCCACTTGTATTTTGGACCCGTGTCCCTCCTGGCTGGTGGCTAACAGCAGGGAGGTGACACATGGCTGGATCCAGGCGGTTGTCACCGCCTCCCTTCGGGAGGGGCACTTCCCCGCCGTACTTAAAACGGCGGTGGTGAGACCCCTCCTGAAGAAACCATCGTTAGATCCAGCCATCTTAAACAACTTTCGTCCTGTCTCCAACCTTCCCTTTATCGGGAAGGTTGTTGAGAAGGTGGTGGCCTTTCAGCTTCAACGGGCCTTGGAGGAAGCTAGCTATCTTGACCCCTTCCAGTCCGGCTTCAGACCTGGTTACAGCACAGAAACCGCTTTGGTCGCATTGACCGATGATCTCTGGAGGGCCAGAGATGGAGGCTATGCGTCCATCCTGGTTCTCCTTGACCTCTCAGCGGCTTTCGATACCATCGACCATGGTATCCTTCTGCGACGACTGCGGGAGGTGGGAGTGGGAGGCACTGTTCTGCGGTGGTTCTCCTCCTACCTCTCGGACAGGTCGCAGTCGGTGTTGGTCGGGGGGCAGAGATCGTCCCTGAGGCCCCTAACATGTGGGGTACCTCAGGGTTCGGTCCTATCCCCCCTACTATTTAACATATACATGAAACCGCTGGGCGAGATCATTCGGAGGCACGGGATAAAATACCATCAATATGCGGACGATACGCAATTGTATCTGTCCGCCCCGTGCCAACTCAATGAAGCGGTGGACGTGATGAACCAGGGTTTGGAGGCCGTTAGGAACTGGATGAGTGCTAACAAACTGGTACTCAACCCGGATAAGACCGAGTGGCTGTTGTGTTTCCCCCCCAATAATTTGGCTAATATACCAACGCTTAGGCTGGGGGGTCAAATTTTATACCCCTCAGATAGGGTCCGCAACTTAGGAGTCCTCCTGGACCCACAGCTGACTTTCGATCACCAGCTGTCAGCTGTGACCAGGGGGGCATTTGCCCAGGTTCGCCTGGTCCGCCAGTTGCGGCCCTACCTAGACCGGGGGGCTCTCACAACAGTCACTCGAGCCCTTGTGATCTCTAGACTGGAATACTGCAATGGGCTCTACATGGGGTTGCCCCTGAAGTGCATCCGGCGACTGCAGCTAGTCCAAAATGCAGCCGCGCGAGTGATAGTGGGCGCACCGCGGTTCGCCCACGTTACACCTGTCCTCCGCGAGCTGCATTGGCTGCCTGTTGGTCTCCGGGTGCGCTTCAGGATACTGATGACCATCTTTAAAGCACTCCATGGTAGCGGGTCTGGGTACTTGAGAGACCGCCTTCTGCCGATTACCTCCCTAAATCGACCAATTAGATCGCACAGACTGGGCCTCCTCCGAATTCCATCTGCCAGTCAATGTCGACTGGCGACCACACGGAGGAGAGCCTTTTCTGTTGCCGCCCCGACCCTGTGGAACGAGCTCCCCATGGAGATCCGTACCCTCACCACTATCCAGACCTTCCGCGCAGCCCTCAAGATCTGGCTCTCCCAGCAGGCCTGGGGATAGGTTTCCAATTACCCGCCCGAGTGTTTGATCGCTGAATGAAAGTTGTGTTTTATTATTTTTTCTTTGTGCACATATTGTTTTGTTTTTGACCTTGCACCCCCCTCCCCTGTGGTTGTAAGCCGCCCTGAGTCCCCTCAGGGAAAAGGGCGGCATATAAATCCCAATAAAACCTTAAACCTTAAACCTTAATTAATCAGTGTTTTGCTATTTTCACTGTATACAGCAGCTTTTCAGGCCAAGGGGAAGATCTCCCTATATGCTGTTGTGACACATCTGTGAGATATTTTTTTGCAGTTAAAATTGCTCACATTTGCTCAGTATCATTTGAGTAAGATTTTGAGAGATGATCAGGGATTCTTCTGAGTTTGTAACGATCAAAGGATCAAAGAGGGATCGTCAGAGCATAAGCTCTGCCATCTGTTGACCAACGCCTTACCCAGCTCCTTCAGGCAATCAACTGGGGGAGTAGATGTTGCTGAATTGCTGGATTGTCTTAATCCAGGTATATTTTTGTATTACTGTGTGATTTGCAAGTATTACTGCTTTGGACAGAAGGTTGTGCAGAGTGGTAAGAACAGCAGAAAAGATTATTGGAAGTTTACTCCCTTCTAACCAGGATCAGACATAGAAGAGCTGCTTGACCAGGGTTTGCTGTATTACATAAACAGTTTTGTTCCTTATCTTCTGAGATGAGATTTTGTAGTACCAAAACAGAACTAGATTCTGTAATTCTGTTTCATACCCTATAGTATCAACCTTGTTAACTCTCATGTTGTTTTTCCACTTTGTATTCTAAAACTCTGTGTGTGTGTGTGTGTGTGTGTATGTGTGTGTGTGTGTGTGTGTGTATCAGAATTTCATTTTTTTAATGTGTGCTGGTGTATTCCCAGAAAAAAAGTGACAATAAAGGTTCTCTTATCTATCTATATTGGAAACAATCCCATTTCCTCTTTGAAGGAAGATTTCAGAAAAGGTGCGGAGCTTTAATCAGGATCTAGTCCAGGGAAGTGTATACAAGGAGTACTTGCTTAATAGCTGCCCTATTTAGTGAATGATCAAAGTTAAACGTGCTGAAAAACCGTATCAACCATTAGCACCAGTCACTGGTATTTATAATGCATTTTTGAATGTTCAATTGGCTGAGTTTCATGTTTAATGAATAAAGTAAATAATAATAGCAACAATAATAACAACAATAATAAATTAATAATTAATAATTGATTATTAATTATTATTATTAATAATAATAAGGTACCGGATCACTGTAACATTCTCACGTAATCGTGGCTGCCTACCCGAGTCAAGCCAGGAAATCGTGGTTTACAAACCACTGTGGCACATTTTGAGCCCAAAATCTAGATCCACCACGTTACACGGGGCACCCCCACCTGATGCACAGGTTCCTTCTTTTTCCAGCCCATCACGCAAGCAAGGAGCTTTCACCGGACTATTCCTGGAGCGGCTCCCAGGCCGGCTAAGCGTGCAGGAACGCAACTTTTTTTTTTTTTTTTTGCAAACCCCTCCAAAAAGCAGCGCAAACAAGCGCGAGACGATTGCAAACGTGCGCCGAAGCGCCGCGCTCTCTCCCCCTTTTGCAAAAGCCGAGAGGCGGAGCAGCGGCTCCAAGTTACGCACCGTGTTGTAAAACTCGGCGATGGTGGGCACGATGGTGTAGTTATCCTCGCACCAGTCCAGTTCGGAGCTGCCCGCCCGGAGATGATCCCACAAGAGGAGGGCGATCATGGCAACAGCTTTTTTAAAACCAGGCTGCCCCGCAGTAGAAACTCGGGGAAACGCTCATCCGGCACCGGCTCGGCTCAGCCCAAGCTGCTGAAAACATTCAAATGGCCGCCCCCACCACCAGCCCCCCACGCGGCAGGGTCGCCGCCTGAGCCTTTTTTTTTCTGCCTTGCCCGACGCGGGGAAGCGTCCCGACGTTTTCACCTTTGCGCCTCTCTCTCTCTCTCTCTCTCTCTCTCTCTCTCTCTCTCTCTCTCTCTCTCTGTGCCTTTCGATCTCCGACGGCGGGGGCGGCTTTTCCACGGCAGCGGCGCACACGCCTCCTTCCCAGCTGATCCGGGCCGTCTCACCATCGCGCTTGCGCAGCGGGGGCCGCCTGTCACGTGCTGTTTTCTTCACCCGTTGCTTTTCCCGGCCGCTTTCGTGCCTGTGAAGGACCGCGGCGCGCGAGTTGTTTAGTGTCTCGAAGCGGGTTGCAAAAAGAAAAAAGAAAGGGCGGCTAGCTCGACTTTACGAGAGTTTGGCCCTTTTTTGCTTGTGTAGTTGGCAAGAGCTTTGGTTCATTGAGCAGCCCTCGTTGCAATTGTAATCATTTTCTTTTAAAATGTTAAAAGCAATTTTGTAGGGGCCTGCATTAGTGCACCAACCTGCCTAACGCCCCTGTCCTAATGTCCCCCATTTACTTATACCATTTCCTGTGTTCTTATTCCCGTTATCTTGTACATGAGTGACAAACTAAATAAATAACTTCAGCGAGGTTTTCCAGCGTGTTGGGTGCTTCGTGTTTCCCGCCACCTGTAAGTGTTCTGTGCAATCAAAACTAGAATTTATTTTCTACATGAGGAAGATGAGGGGAGAGTTTAACTCCAAAATGAACTGCTGGAAACAGTTATGCCCTTTATGCAGAGCAAATGATACTTCGGAGAGCATGTTTCTTATTGTGCAAAGGGCATGATAAAATCTGGAAACAATTCAGTTGCAGGTTCAACGTATTTGAACTGCCAAGTTCGTATTTTTGGCTGCTCCCTGGAGATGGAGAACTTGCCCAAACTGGAAGATGCCAGAAGCAGAAATGTTGCTGCTGCCTGCCATGGCACGAGGTTTTGTATCTATAGGGGAATCTCAGGAAATAAAAGATGCAACTGTGAAACCCCGCCCCCAATGAAATATTTGGGGAAATATTTTTTAAAAAGAATAGAATATTTCCCCTAAAGGAGAAATAAAAAATCTTAAGGGAGGCAGAAACCAGCCCCAGTTTCCTTGCAGAAACTAAGGATAGCTTTTAGAAATGCAGATTTGGTAATAGCAAGACTAGGTCAAGACAGAAATGCAGATAAACAACAAACAAAAGTTGACAAAATTCACTCAAACACCTAGGATTAGCATTTCCCCTTTTGCCTATGGAGCTACATGACCCTACAGGAATCCAGAAGGTATAAAAACCCATTGACTCAGCTCCATTTTGTCAGCTGCCCATAATCACGTGATTGGTGGTTTTACTTCAATGATAGAACCTTTCAAATCAGCTTCCATTTTATTTCCATTGCCTTTCTCCCAGATTGAACCTGGACCTGGATATTTCTTCCAACACAACAGAAATGTATTTTCCGCCTTTTCATCCTGCCCCAACTGATTTATATGAAACAGCTATTGCATTCACAGTTGCACAGTTACTTACGAGTTACGACAGAAATGGGCCCTGCCCATTATGATGATAAATCATAGGGGTCATTAAGGGAGGTGCCTACATAATTCACATTAGTAATTAGCAAAGTGGCTGGGGCAATAGGTTTTTCCATGCCCAAAAACTTGCATATAGAGTCCAAGAAGGTAGCTTCTTTGTTGCTTCTATACCAGAGGCAAAATGTCACCTGTTAATTCTGAAAGGTGGCTGTGATGCAAACATTTTTGCTTCTCACATTATTGGGGTTTCAGAGGATAAATAATATTTCTTTTTTTCCCATTGTGTGTTCTAACACTGAGGTGACCTAAACAGAGGATGCAGCAAGTAGCAACCACTGACTTTTTCTGGACTCAGAAGTTAACTAAAGCTCGTAGTTAGAGTGGAAGATATCAGGGAATTTTAGTATAAATTAGATTCGGAAATTTTTAAAAATCCTGGAAGAATGGCAGTGGAAAACAACTTCCATACTGTCACCAAGAAAACTACTCAATTCTCAATTACCAAGAGTTCAGCTCAATTTAAGGGGTTCTTCATTTTAACAAAGAGAGAAGTAAATTTTCCCAGCATAACATAATAACAAAGGTAGTGTTGGAAGAAATGTCATTCTGGGTTCAGTTCCAAGTGTGGAAAATGACACTGGGAACATGGTGGCTGCTTGGAAAGATGATTTAATGGTGGAGAGGATCACATGGTTTGAGCTCCTGAACAGAAAAGGGGAAACACATGCTTCAAGATGTTGGGTGAAGAAGAAAAGAGGCCGAGATGCTGGATGTAAAAGATCGAAGGATGGACGAGACGTGAGGCGGCTGATGTAAGTTGAACAGCGGTTTATTGCAAACAGAGCAAGAACTATGTACAAATGGAATTCAGCACCTCGCCCTGCTTGACAGCTATTTATATGGAGCTGTCAAGCAGGGCGACCACTGGGAGTGCTCCTGGCAGCCCGTGCTCAGCCAGCCGCGCTTTAGCCAATCAGGCGCGGCTTGGCTGTTGCTGGCTGTCAGTCGTAAGTCGAGGACCTGCAGCCAGTCGTAAGTCGAAGACTTTAGGACCGGTCGCAGGTCGAGGACTTAGCACTGGAAGTCCCTAGTTTTATGCCCTGTCTGGGCTTTGAACCTGAGCTTGTATTCTGATTGGTTGACAGACTCCTATGGGGCCAGACAGGGGCAACTCTGTAGGCTGTGTTTTGAGTACAGGTTTAGTTGAGCATTGCGTATTCCCAGGTGCCCTGTGGTGAGATGGGTAAAGGGCTAATACTATCATGCCATAATCCCATCACTCTGGAGCTGAAGGGGGAGATATTTGCTATATAGAATAGACTGGCTCGGGCCTTTTAATGGCGCATTGACAAAGGTGGGGGCTATTAAGAGTCAGTCTGTTTCCTGCCTAAAACATATTTCGCAATTTCTTATCCAGAGAAAATATTTTACCTTTTCAATATTTTGCAGGATATTTCATTTTTCTAGGAGAGGGGTGGGGTTTAACTTCCTACAGTAGTGAAAACTATTTCTTCACCAACTGCTCTAACAAATTTCCTGTCTTACAGGAAAAGCTTCAGCACAAAAACATGATGTCTAGGAGACGAGGGAGGGGTCAAAAGCATCAGTCTTGAGTTCCTTCATCCCCACAAGAGATCTAAGTCTAGGCCATTTTTAATTCCTTATCTACCACCAAATTGCTTTGACTGATAGTAGTTCAGATTAAAATCTTTATACCTATCTGAATTTACCACAAACTTCATAGTAATCTGGGAGTGCTATTTTCAGAGGTGTCCCTTGGACACTCCTGTTATTTCAGTTCCTTTGAAAGCCACAGGGCCCTAGTGGCAATGCCATACTGTCATGGAAGCTGTTAGTAGCAATTATTTCCATATAAATTATTCAGTTCTGTTTATATGATATCTTAGTGTCATTATGACACTAAGGTTTTAAAGAAGACAGCTTTTCTCAGGCTTTCATCATTTCACTGTTTAATGTTGAGTCAAAATGATTTTTTTATTCTATTCATGGCATATTTAATAAATGAAAAATGAGACTGTCAGTTTAATCCTCTTCAGTATTTAATGCATATTAAATATCCATAGAGCAGACATCACTGGCAGTTTTCCTTGTTTGCAAATGGTAGAGAGCTGTGCATAGGAATAATGAAAGAAAAATGCCCATGCCTTCCAGATGATCAATTTATCTCTTTCCTTCTCTCTCCCCACCTCCTCCCTTCTTCTCCCTCTCCATGTATTATTGGCTAACACAGGTCACAAGACACCCAAGCAGATAATTATTACAACTTCCAAATCACCAGAAGGTGATTTGTATCAGATTAAAACATTGGTCTGTCTAATCCAATATTTTCTACCTTGAGTAACAGTGAAGCTTCATAAATAGACCCTTTTACTGAAGCTTTTCAGACTTTTCATATACCAATATATTAACTTCTCTAACTGTGATCTTTCCCTGAGATAAAGAAAATGTCCAATGAGTATTTCCTTCTTACTTTGTTTGTCTTCACATCCTTCTTTTGCAGAGAAAAAGCATACTTTTCACACCCACTCTGGGACACCTGATATGTCTTAGTAAAAAACAACTGAAAGTCAAAAACTAATCAGAATCAGTATTACTCTCAAATATCAGCCTCATCTTAATGGGTGGCATAGAAATTTAATAAATAATGACCAACTACAGTAGATAATTGCTTAATTAAAGATAATAACCTAGCAGGTTTACCTGTCTATCAGTATTATATTCAGCCTCTTTTTGAATAAATCATATATCTCTTAAATTGGGAGTAGGTTACACGAACAGAGCCTCTGGCCTTTCTTCAGAATCTCTAGAGATCGTATCGCTAAAATTTGATGGTCCCTTTCCAGATGGCAGATATATAATCAAAGGAAAAATGAAGATTTAACTTGCCAAGAAAATAAATATTGTCCTTCCAAGTGGGCCCATCTTTTCACTTCTCACTGTCTGGCCATTGTGAGGTTTAGCCACTTTTATTATCCCCTCAGGCACCAGGAAGCAAGAACAAGTAATAAGGAGTTGTTTCTGAGTCATTTCATTTATTCTTCTTCAGCTATAGATAGAATCTTGCCAGGCCAAAGCAAGTATTTTCATAACAATAGATATAATCATGGAATAAATAGGAAGGAGCCATTTTATGCTCCTTCTTACTTCATGCCGACCAAACATTACAAGCTGCAGAGGGAATGCAACTTCTTCCTCTCATGAATCCGAACCATGTACCACCACTTACCCTATCTTAAACTGTGAGAATGCTCATGGATTGATTTATTAAATATACACAGTTTCTTTATATACAATGCAGGTAGTCCTCAACCTACAGCACAATTAAGTCTAATATTTCTGTTGCTAAGCGAGACGATTGTCAAGTGAGTTTTGCTCCATTTTACAACCTGTTAAGAAAATCATTACACTCGTTAAATTAGTAACATGGTTGTTAAGTGAGTCTGGCTTCCCCATTGGGTTTGCTTGTCAGAAGGTCACAAAAATTCATCACATGACTCAAGAACTCAAATATCTGAATTTTGTTTATGTGGCCATGAGGATGCTGCCACAGCTATAAGTGTGAAAAACAGTAATAAGTCACTTTTTTCAGTGCTGTTGTAACTTTCAATAGTCACTAAATGAAAGGTGGTAGATTGAGGACTACCTGTAATTCTAGGCGGTTCACAACTAAACTAATAAAACAATCCTGTCCTCCATATAAGAGGCATCATCACACCCTCACCGAGGTGCCATACATTAATCAGTTCTATATTCTGGCTCCCCTCCATCCCAGCCCAGTACCTGAGGGAAAAGCCTAATCTGTATGTCTTTTCAAAAATAGGAGGACAGGGCCCTTCTGTTATCTCAGGTGAGAACTGTTCCAAAAGTTTGGGGCAATCACAACGAACTCTACAGTACCATCAGATGACTAGGTTTAAGGGAAGGAATCTGAAGCACACTTACCTATACAACCCTGTGATGTAGGCACATGCGATGAGGGACAGTCAGCAAGTCAACCCTGGCAATAACCAGGCTCTGTGCCATTTAGGGTTTTGTTGTTGAAGTTGTGGCCCAAACGTGCTTCACTCAAAGCATTCAAATCACACTGAGGATATACTTTGTTTTTATTAGGCATGCAAACAGTGGAGGCACACTGGATTCCTGGCAAAGCCTTGTTGGGCAGCCCTGATCCAAGGCTGAACTGTAGCTTACATATTTAGGCCTTGTGATATTTTATATGCAAGACAAGGAAAAGGCTGACAGTATAAAATTACAACATAATGTCAGAATGTTTTTGATAAAACCATTTGGGCAACCCACTTATTATTTATCCCTTCCTATTGGGTCAGAGTGCCACCTCTATTATCTCCAAGATATGGCCACTAAATATAAACTAGATCATGGGTTTACTGGGTCATGGGTTCTGGACTGATTCTTCCCCAAATTGCCACTCAGGATTAATTCAGCTTGTTGTAGATGTTTTATTACAAGGGCATTTTAAGCAGTTCACATGTTTGTGTCTGGGGAAAAGAATCCCATAGGTTTAAAACTGAATACATCCGTGAGGCTAGTGCAGCTTGCACAATATAATGTAACATGGGTAAAATATGGGTTGCTCAGAACTGCATGAATTGCCACATTTTGGACGAGTTGTAGCTTCTAGGAGGTCTTCAAAGATAGTCTCATTTGGGGCTTTTTGTAGTAATCCAGTTGGGAAAGTGACTTCCCATGGTTATTACCGGTAAATGTGGCAAGAAAAGTCATAAAATGGGGCAAAACTCACTTAACAAATTTCTCACTTAGCAACTTAAATTTTGGCCTCAATTGTGGTCATAAGTCGAGAACTACCTGTAATGTCACATATGAGGATGTTGCCAATATTAAAAAACTTGGTTTAAGCTGTCTCTCTTCTATTTATGCCATAAATTTATTGGCCATCTATGTCCTACTTTTCTTCTGAACTTTATACTGTGTAACATTCATTGGTCATTGTTCCTCATTTCATTCTGTTGCCATACTATACAGTATTTTTTAAAGCTGAAAATTTTATTTTTGCAATGTATTTATCGGCTGTCTTTAAGGTGTCTAAGAGTCTCTCTCTCTCTCTCTCTCTCTCTCTCTCTCTCTCTCTCTCTCTCTCTCTCTCTCTCTCTCTCTCTGTGTGTGTGTGTGTGTGTGTGTGTGTGTGTCTGTGTGTGTGTCTCCCTGTCTCTCTGTCTCTCCCTCTCCGTCCCCCCCCTCTCTCCAATCTTTCAAATTAAATTCTATATTTTAAAACAAAGTATTTTCTGTTGTCGCGTGGTTTTCATTTGTTCCGGCTGTTGCCATTATCATTCAGATGGTTTACATTAATCTGATTAGGAGAAGCCACTGTGTTGCTCTTATTTGTTTTGTGAAACTATTTCCCTATACTTTGCACTTCATCAAGCCTGGCACTACTTTGTTTAAGAGGAAACAGGTATCCCACTTGAAATATTATAAATAATAATATAAAGTTATAAAAGGGCTAGTTTGTGCAGTGGTTAAGGCATTCTCCAGCCCTGGAAAGAAGGCAATGGCAAAGTACCGTATTTATGGAAAAAAACCTTGGCCACAAAGTCTTGCCAAGAAAACTACGGAGACTTCTCCAAGCAGCCACCAGGAATCAAAGCTGCAGATATGCAAAATCTATCTGTGGACTTCAGCCACCAGGAGTCAAAGGTGCAGATATGCAAAATCTATCTGTGGACTTCAGGATCCGAACAGTCTTGTAATAGAGCCAAACATGAAACTGGAATGTTTAAAATCCTCCAAATTGGATTTGAATATTGGAAATATTTATATTTTTAATCTGATTATAATCCCTTTACTGAACGTTAATCTTAATTTTATATTTTTGGATGTGATAAATGATTTTCAATATAGCTCTAAGCGATTTCCTCCCATAAATCTGTTAGTCCACAATCAATTTACCTGCTAAGAAACTCTTGATCAGTCCCACGAATATATGCAAAGGAAAAACCTCTCCTGAACAAGCTTTTAATGTAAAAAAATTGGAAGTGTAATTTAATTCTCCAGTCTTACGACAGAAGAAAAAAAGAGCGCTAAAAAAGTCTATGGAACCCGGAAGCTCCGTTACCAATAAACAATGATCATCCTAATTTTTCTAGCTCTGTCGTCGCGCAGGAGTCGAACAAGCGGCTCCCCGGAGTCTCGCGAGATCCCTCGCAGCCTATGTGACTTCCGACTGAGCGGAAATACGGCCTCTTTTCCGTGGCTGACCTGGAGCGAGGGGCCGCGTTGGTGCCATGAAGGTAGGAGCCGAGCCTTGATTTTTCTCGTATGGCTTCTCCCGGAGCTCATAAATAATCATGTTGGCGGACAGAAGGCAGCCGACGGGGGGAGACGGAACAGAACGCGGGGCTATGAATGTCGCCATCGAGGGGGATTGACACGGATTGGGGAAGGCGGGAGGGCGAAGGCGAGAAGCAATGGTGTTTTAGGCTTCCTTTGCAGGCGCTCTGTGTAAGGAGTTCGCCCCATCTCCGCTCCTTCTCCCTTGTTTCTGATGGCGTCTAATGAGCTTTCCCTTTTTTTCTGGTGGGATCTAATAAACTTTCACTTGTTTCTGGTGGGGTCTAATGAGCTCCTTTTTCTGGTGGGGTCTAATAAGCTTCCCCTTTTTTCTGGTGGGATCTAATAAGCTTTCTCTTGTTTTTTGGTAGGATCTAATAAGCTCTCCCTTTCCTTCCCCCCTTTTGTGCAATTATTTTTAGCTCAATATTTCGTTCCCTGCCACCGGCTGCCAGAAGCTCATTGAGGTGGACGATGAGCGTAAGCTGCGCACATTCTATGAGAAGCGGATGACTGCAGAGGTCTCTGCTGATGCTCTTGGTGAAGAGTGGAAGGTAGGGTGTCAGGTCTCTTTTTGGGGGGGGGGGGTGAACTCTGCATCGCTACCTTTTGCAGGGTTTCTTTCTGTGTAGCCATTTGTGAGGAAAAAAGTATATTCAAAGCTAAGGTTCGAGCTTGCTGAGCTGAATTTAAGCTGGCAAAAGCTTTTAAGAGGACATTAGTTCCAAAATTTCCCCCCAGAAGGTTCTTTGTCATTGCTATGGGAAAATATTGGATAGAACACATTTAATATAAGGGCGTTCAAAGCCTTAAAACACCAGGATTCTCCTTAGTTGTAAGATAAATCTTACAGAAAATAAATCCTGCAAATAACTTATGTTTGGGGATGGAAATGCCCCCATTTGTGCTGCTTATCTGAGTTAGGATCCTCAAGCTGAAAAGGAACAAGATTAATTATCACAGTAGTTAAGAGTGGAGCTATATTATTGACCATCGTTATTTGAAGTGAATGTTAACATGCAGTTATGATTTATAAAGTGCTTCCGAAAAGTTTAAATTGCTCCTTTTTGTAGGGATACGTTGTCCGCATTAGTGGTGGCAATGACAAACAAGGCTTCCCAATGAAGCAAGGTGTCCTCACTCACGGCCGTGTCCGTCTGCTGCTTAGCAAGGGCCATTCCTGTTACCGCCCTAGGAGAACTGGAGAAAGAAAACGCAAATCTGTCCGAGGATGCATTGTTGATGCCAACTTAAGCGTCTTGAACTTGGTCATTATAAAGAAAGGTGAATTGTTTGTCTTTTTTTCATTTGAAGGGGTGGGGAGAATTTGTCTCTGAAGAATAGAAAATATTCCTAAGCCCTTTCACTTTGGGCAAAGATTGCCAGCCTTGGTCCTGGACCATCCCCTTGGCATATAGTGGGGCATTACCTAAAGGAATAACATGACTTTTGACAAGGTAATAAGAAAAATAAAAGATTTCCAGGCTCCCTCTTACCTTTTTAAAAAAATAATGCTTGTTTTGTAAAGGATAGCATTCAGGGACGGATTTGTGATGAGGGATGATTTTTTAGTATAAGTTTGCTAATAATATAATAGCACCTATTGTTTGACAATTTTTCAAGGTGAGAAGGATATTCCTGGATTGACTGATCATACTGTGCCCCGTCGCCTTGGTCCCAAGAGAGCTAGCAGAATCCGAAAGCTGTTTAATCTCTCCAAAGAAGATGACGTCCGTCAGTACGTTGTGAGGAGACCACTGAACAAAGAAGGTAAGAAAGTGGAAGTAATACTTTATCTGTTTTGCTTTTCTGTTGGTCTATTTGAATTTTTACAGAAATCAAAGGAATCCAAAGAAATATGATAGCTAACTAAAAGTGTCAATTACTTAGTTTTCTTTTTACCTTAGACTTCTTAAGCTTGGCTACATCTTGGTATCAAATATCCTGGTTGATGTGCACATGTAGGTATATTTAGGTATATATCTAAATTTATTGTTGCTATGCATTTTTCAAAGGTGGCATGCAGTAGCTTTTTAAAGCGGAAAAACGTCTAATTTGTAGAAGTTACTATATGTATACAAGGTTTCTGCACCTTCTGCACTGCAGACAATTGCAACATCATCTGATTAAATCAGGAGCGTAAAATAATTTTTTTCTGGGATAAAGACTACACTGATACTGAGACTAAAATGTTTGAATAAAGCTTGACATTTACTGTGACTACTCTTTTATGATTTACAAATTCTGCCTGGTTTAGAATAGTACATTAAATCCATGATCAAACTGCATTATTGGTTAGTGATTTCTGCATTTGATCCAGAGGCCTTTATCTGCACATGAATGCTTGAGATCAGTTTAAATTATAAATGTTTTTGTCTCTGATTATCTTTCAAACTAGGTTTAGCAGAGGTGGCCCTCAATTTACAACCACAATTGAGTCCAAAATTTCTGTTGCTAAGTGAGACATTTGTTAAGTGAAATTTGCCCCATTTTACGATCTTTGTGGCCACACTTGTTAAGTGAATCACAGCAATTAAGTTAGGAATACGGTTGCTAAGTGAATCTGGCTTCCCTATTTGACTTTGCTTGTCAGAAGGTCACAAAAAGGGACGCTGGGACACTGCAACCATCATTAATGCAAGTCAGTTGCTAAGTGTCTGAATTTTGATCAGGTGACCATGGGTATGCTTCAATGGCTGTAAGTGGAAAATGGCTATAAATCACTTTGTTCAGTGTTGAACACTGAACTCAGAGAGTTCAGTTAACTCTCACTAATGAACTGTTGTAAGTCGAGGACTATCTGTATATGGTGATCCTGCATAGTAGTTTTCAATAGCAATACACATGAGAAGCCAGTACTCAAAGGTTCTGCCCAAGAACATATAATTAAACCATGAGTTAGAGCAGTGTTTCTCAACCTTGGCGACTTTAAGTCCTGTGGACTTCAACTCCCAGCTCTGCTGGTTGGGGGATTCTGGGAGTTGAAGTCCACAGGACAAGGTTGAGAGACACTGAGTTAGAGGACTTAAACTTTTGTCATCTATAGGTAGTCCGCAACTTACAGCACTTCATTTAGTGATCGTTCAAAGTTACGATGGCACTGAAAAAAAGTGACTTATGACCAGTTTTCAGTTATGACCTTTGAAGCATCCTCATGATCATATGATCAAAATTCAAATGCTTGGCAACTGGTTCATACAACCTGTTTTGCCCATCTTAGGAAAGAAGCCAAGGACCAAGGCACCCAAGATCCAACGTTTGGTGACCCCCCGAGTCCTGCAGCATAAGCGCAGACGTATTGCTCTAAAGAAACAACGAACTCAGAAGAATAAGGAAGAGGCTGCCGAGTACGCCAAGCTTCTGGCTAAGAGAATGAAGGTCTGCTTCCTATATATGCTTGGGGAATTATTTGGTGGGAGGATCATATTCCTTTTCATGTGGTTCTTGAATGTGAACTATATATCGGAGATAGATACCTTACTGCAGAACGTTGATAAGCTTAAAGTTGAAACTGGAGGAAATTGTTGGCTCACAGGATTAAACACCCACACATGTATAATAGGTATAATTCAGTTTATATACGTATGCATAACAGGTATGCAAATATTTCTTACTCCACAAAGTGATTAGCATGTGTGTGGGGGGCACCTGTTAATGAAGTACTGACATGGTGAAATATGTCCCAACACATGGAGCAAATAAAATAAATTATGTCTTTGTTCTAACCCAGTGATGGCCAACCTTTTTCACCTCGGGTGCCAAAACCATGCACGCGCTCACTTGCCCATCCCCATAATTTAATGCCCTCTCAGATCGTGTCCTCTGCGCATGCACGTATGACACCCCCACAAGTATGCACGCATGGCTTTCTCGGAGCCGGGGAGGGAGAAAATCCCCTCCACCCTGTTCCCAAACTTCCGATTTGGACAAGGACGAAAAATGCCCCAAAATCAGCTGACCTGCATGTGCGCTGGAGCTGGCAGGGCAACACCTCGTCTGCCTTCAGAAGTGGCTCTGCGTTGCACAGGCTCGTCATCATGGTTCTAACCCATCCCTAGTTATTTTAATCCACAGGCAATTGAGTTTTAAACTATGCAATTGGCGCATTAGGGAAAAGATGAATTTCTCAGTTAGCCCTATTTACAAAGTTGGCTGTGTGATTTTGAGCCAGGCCATCCTCAGCATCATTTGTGTGATATGAAGAGTGAGTGGATGAGGGTGAACAATAGATTGTGCTAGGAATATAAATATAGTAGTTTTACTATACAGAATCAAGTCTGTTGTTTCACCTAAAATGGCTTGCACTGCTTTAGGGAATTATTTGACTTTGGATATTGGGGAACAAGGAGATTGTTGAAAGTATTTCATGTAATAGCAAAGTTTATGGATAGGAAGATGAGGCTGGGGATATATGCTTAAGGCTGTTGGTGAGTTCACAATGTGAGTGTAGCTGACATTTCTGGCCACTGCCTTAAATATTAGAATATGCTTACATATTTGGAAACTGACAGCTAGAGATAGGAGTTTCTGCTATGGTGCTAGAAAATAAAGTGCTTGCAACTTCACCCAATGAATTTACAGCATTTAAAAAGCTGAGATGCAGTTTTATACTAATATGTAATATTCTTGGTCCCTTTTTCAGGAGGCAAAAGAGAAGCGGCAAGAACAAATAGCTAAGAGGCGTAGACTTTCTTCTCTGAGAGCTTCAACATCTAAATCTGAATCAAGCCAGAAGTAAGCAATGAACTGTGCTCCTAAAAACATTAAAATAAAGTTTTTATGATCAGAACAAACTTGATTCTATGTTATCCTTTTTGCTAATTCCTATCAGTTTAAATTATCAATGAATGTCCGTAGTCGACTTCTGCTTGATGCAGAGGTTTCATTTTTGTATCATTCAGGGCTATGACAATTTTGGCTTTTCCTTGCTCAGCAAGTGGCCTCTTATTTATATCATTCTTATAGCCATAGAATTTAGACTTATATACCACTTCACAATGATTCATAGCACTCTCGAACAGTTTATAGTGTCAGCACATTTTCCCCAACAATCTGGGACCTCATTTTACTGAACTCAGAAAGATGAAAGCTAAGTCAACCGGTTACGATCAAACTATTGGCTGTGGGCAGAGTGATCTTGCAATACTGTGTTCTAACCACTGACATGATGGCATATATATGGAACATATCTTTAAATTTAGCTTTAAACCTCTGCTAAACATTACCTCCTTCACACACAAAAAGCAGACGAGAAGGTATATTTGTATACTTTTATTTTTTTACGATAATATTAACAAGTGGTTTCTAAATCACTGAGGGTTCCTATACAAAAGTAATTTTAAAAAATTACCACCCTTTTATCTACAGAAAATTAGGTATTTGTTAGATTAAAGCAAGCATACAGCTGACATATTTGTACAACAGAATTATAATTATTGCATTGGTAATAAACAACTCCATTGTCAGTCTTTTCTTTCCATATTTCAAATGCATACTGAAAGATTCCTAAAGAAACTCATGCATTTCTCTTTGATTTTAAATCCTCTCCCTTTTTATACTTGGATTATCTACAATGCAGAATAATTTCCAGTTTCTCTTAACGGTGCTTGGAAGATTAAAAATAAATGTATCAGTTAATGTTAACTTTAAAGATGGTTTTTGTAAGTTTTCCTTAAAATATGAAAAAACTTTGGATGTTCGATGCTTCATTTTTAAATTACTAGAAGCTGTAAAACATGTTTTCCTAACGTTACTTCTATGAAGATGTGGTTAAGAGTAACATGCACATTTCTCTTAATATGTGTCTTTTCTACAGCTATGGTTATCTAATGCATGTTTTAGAAATAGCTCTTTTTAAATTATAAACTTAACTTGAAGCCAGATATAGTACAATGTCTTAGATTATGCAGATTAGTTAATGAGCATAAACCTGTCGTAAATGTTTTTCATAGCAAACCTACTTTATAAAATGCAATTGAAAATGGGAAATAGAAGCTTCATTGCTAATTGCTCTGTTAATTTATTTTTTTTACAAAATTATTCAATAGAGGTCTTAATTTATCTGACAATGGATTTTTCAGCCTGATGCGCAGTAATAACATCAATAATAGTACGTTGTGTGCAATTTTATATTCCCATATTTTTCCTTCTTACAATTAAATAGCTCTGAATTACGTGAATTTTTACATGGCGTTTGAGAGCAGATGCTTTCCACATAATCTCATTTAACTCAAGACTTGTTCTTAGAGTATAAATACATAAGGTTGCCCTGGGGGATACTTTTCTACTCCACCCCAAAACACATCGATTTCCAAATATGTATAAAAATTGGCTGTACAAATATTGTACTATTATAACTCTCAATACTCGCCTTTTATTGTTTTACGGTTTTCAAAAGTATTCATCAGCCACTAAAATATTAACCTTTGAGTTGATAAATAAAAATAAAACACTTAAATAAGTCCCACGGACTTAAGATATTAAGGTAGCCACTTAAGATATTAAATATTACCTACAAAGAATATGAGATCCCATAATTTGCATAATCACTTATTGTTCCTGTGTGGCTTCTAATATAGATGCAGTAAGAGCAAAATTGGCTATTCCTCTATAGATAGTAAGAGGGATCTGTGTCTGAACTTGATTTAAAGAGCAAATTTGGAAAAAGCTTGTGATTAGTGAAAACTCAATTGCAATTGGATCTCCACCTTTTGAAAAACATTGGAACACTGAATATTATTTTGATCTATGCATACTTATATTAAAATAAGATCAGAGGTGATATATTCAAAAGGCACACTTTGAGCTTTGGTATGAAACCTATGTATTAAATTCACTGTCACGGATCTATTTAGCAATCATTTTAAGTTATAGTTTGTTAACTAGTTTGTTGGGCAGTTGGCTAGGCAACCTTGGCAAGTACAAGATTGTTGAATGCTTGACAGAAATTGAACAAAGATTTTTGGTCAGCAATGCCTGTTTAGGGATGCTGGAAAATTTCAAGAATGGGACCCCCTCATGGAATTACATATTCATTATCGTAATAGGGGTAACACCCTGACCGGTTGGGATGGTCCATGCCAGAAATTTGGGAGCATGAGAACTGTCAAGAAATGGCTCATAGAAAAGTTTTACAATAAAACAAGGCAAAATGACAGACCTGTTTTTACCCTGGCTTATCTTTGCTTTTTTCTATGTGTGTTGGGGGAATACTTCAAGAGAATCGAGGCTGCCTATATTTGCTTTATAAAGAATTTCTGGAATTTTTGCAGAACTCAGCGCGTTTTTTGCAAATAAGAATGGTATTGTACTTGAGGGTGGCATATTCCTTTGTGCCAGTATCACATTTTTTTTAAAAACAACAACTGGATATGGGGATACAGTTGGGTCCCGTACTGGTGCTCCAAATATGAGAATATTTACACTTCTGGATCAACAGTCAAAATGTCTTACAAGGCTAACAGCAGTTCATAAAACCAGTTTTGAATTTGAGTTGAATTAACTAACTACACAGGAGTCAATAAGATTAACATTAGGTATAGCATGCAGTGTTTTATGGTGGCCCACGTTGCTCCCAATGAAAAGTAAACTATATCAGTTAGTTTATAAATGAAACAAGAAAACGATAGTGGTAAATAGCTTGCATATTTTTTAAAAAATCAAGAGCATTATTTTTGTCTTATGTTAAGATATAATTTTTATACTGTAAATATGACTGTATAGAATTGTGTTTCACAAGAGGTTTATTAACATAAAATCATGTGTAGATGAAAAACCATTATATTTGCAGATGGACATAAGAGATTCAAAAATTAAAATAGGTAATTGTACAGGAAGTGTTAACACCCTAATCCCCCAACACTTCCTTGAAAGGGTGAGACCAGAAACTGTTTTAAACAGTAACTTTTAAAAACATGGAAATTGCTTTAAAAACAAATTTCCAAGAATTTTGAAATGTGGCTTAGAGTAAATATTTTTTTAAAAAATGCTATCACACCAGATTGTTCCAAAAAGTGCAAAATGTTGTGTTTTGTGTAATGTAATAATTTCACTGACTAAGATTTGCAATAGTTTATCTCCAGCAGTACTACTAAAGAATGAATAATTATATGGGCAAAAGACAGCCTTGAAAAGTCATGATCAAGAATGCATTTTGTATCTAAATCTTAATCTGTTTTTAAAATTCATAATTGTTTCTTTACAAAATTATTGAATGTGTCTAAATCTTTATTACAACAACACTTTAAATGAATATCTGATGTTGGAGATAAACCCGGGAATTGTAAAGAAAAGTGAGGTGTGAATATAATAAGCAGGAAAATAAAATACTTTAACATTAAAAATTAGTATTTTCATGTTCAGTAAATTCATCTTCAAGTGTATGAGTATAAATACGTTTAACACAGATGTATTTAACTCAGCCAGTGCAAAAAAGATACATATCCCACAGGTTAGAGAAAAATAAGGGATGGAACATTAGTGCACTGAAATTTTAAGCTCTGTCCCATATATATGTATATACATATATGAGCGTGTACATATACACACATATATGTTTTGAGTCTGTATATCTAAATACACAGACCCACACATGCAATTTTCTATGAATGCTAAAAATGTGAATATTTCATGCCCCTTTATGTACCTTTGTTCATCTATTCTCAGTTTTCCTTTATAAAAAGTCTTAGAGCCACTCCGGGTAGATACCCATCATTGCTTCAGAAAACATATGTACAGTTTAAAAAGTTACTATGAAAAGAAGAAACAATAAGCTTTGCTTTACACAGCCAGGATTAATGTTATAATTTTTCTGTGAATTGGGACAGTGATGGCTTTTAAGAGGCCCACTTGCTAAAGCTACAGTCTATTCTTTTGAACCAAGGGAAATAACTGCATTTCATAATAAAAATGTACACGAAATATGTACATATAAATGTAATAGAATTTCTTCCATACATAAATTAATGTACTCTGGAGCTAGAAGGAACAAGTAAAAGAAAGAAAGCAAATTAATGTCCCTTTGTTGTCACTCTTCACTTCTAGATAGAAGGGAAGGATTAAATAGCATGGTTGAAAGTTAACTGTCAATTTGATTATTTTGAGTTAGCGTATTTAATTCATGTGCTGGTATAAATATCAAATGTCACAGAACAATGTTACTCTTAAGTGGATTGCACACAGCAGTTGTTTTAACTAGAATTCTGGAGCTTGAAGCCAAATTTATACATTCCCAGTTATCTCCTTTTTTTCTTGGTAAGTCTTTGATGATGGAATCTATATAAGAGGTGCCCCAAAGCATTTTCTGCACCACTCTACAGTGTCACTGGGTGGAGAATCAATCTTTTGCATTTTTTTCAGTACTACTTCTGGAAGGCTTTTATATGCAGCTCTGTATTCATTGTCAAAGGCCTCTGAAAAAAGGAAGACAATTTAAGAGTCAGAAAGCACAGAAATTGTACTGCATGAATTGATTTTTCACCCTTTTATTTCCCCACAATTCAAAATCCAAATATTTTTTAATGAAATAAAATACATCTCTTCACTCTTGGTTTGCTTGTCCAAAACCCCTGTGGTTTTAACCCTGTGGTGGTTAAAAGTGGTGGATTAAGTATGATAGGTCAAGGTGTAAGTCTATTCTTCAGAAATTCACTGGATGATTTCAGCAGCCAAACACAAACTTTTTTGGGAAAAATTAAGAACATTGAACTCTTTGAGGAACATGGCTATAAATCAAATAAAATGAAAGTTACAATATTTTTTTTTAAAACCAGCCAGTTTTGTTTTTAATGCTATACATTTCTAGTATTGTTTTGATTTTTTTTAAAAGCAAGAGTATAAACTGACATAAGCTAGTACTCCCGTCTTTCAGGAGAAAGGAATTTTTGGAGTAAATCTGAAGATTTAGCCCATGGATCAGTGAAACGTGCTACAAATTTCCTATCAAACAGAGATGAGTCATGCTATAATAGATTAACTTTCTTACCAATATCAATATTCTCTCTTCCAAGGGACACCAGGGATAGGAAAAGGATTTCTCTGTAAAAACTCCTGTAAAAGATGCATAGACATTTAGACAAGTTCAACCCCTCCTTATAAGGTTAGCCTATAGGAAGGAATTTATGTTAACTTTCAGGTGAGTTTCAGTAATCAAATAATCTCTAGCCTTTTTTCAGTAACAATATTCACATTAGTGAATCTAATTTTAGAGTCAGCATGCAAAAATCCTTTTAACTCTGAAGAAATGCTCTAAAAGGACCCAGATATTAGTATTGGTTTGAACTGTTGTTCTTTATTTACTGCCAGAATTGTTTAATGCCTATAATTGTTTCCTTTATTTCCAGTTGTAGATTTAGAACATAAACTTTACAATCGCTATACATACTAATGCTTACATATTCCAAGAGGGTAGGACCAAGAAAAAAAAGCATTTAAAACTAATTCCCCACAAAATTAGATTTTCCAGGAATAAAATTTACCTTTTTGTTTTTCATGACTGCTTCGTGCACAAAACTTGTATATAAACATATTTCTCTTTCCAATGGGTACAAATGGGGGGGGGGGGAGAGGGGAGAGGATTGAAATGGAATATGCAGAGAACAGGGAGCAAAGGCAGATGTATAAATGAGGTAAGGAATTGTACAGGTGTTCTGAAAAGGATTAAAACAAGAGGCCAGTAGACCATTCCCAGCATAATTCTTCAAGGCATCTTGATTATGGATGTTACACAGTTATATGTACTTCCACTAATTTTACTTCTTTTTGATAGCTGTTCTTGTCTTGTCAGGTGATATACACCACCTTCACCTATTGTAAGTTATCTGGGGGAAAGACCTGCTCCAAATAAATGCACAGGCTAACTTGTTATCTCTGGTTATCTTTACTTCATACCAAGGAAAGCATCTACATACTACCTAATGTGGCAAAAAAAGAGGACCCAATGGTCAACTGAATGCTGAACATATTCCTAGGGATGCATGGAACTTTTCAAAGAGTTAACATTCATATCTAAATGGTGATGCCCTTTACCTTTGCCGTTTCTCATCCCGCTTAATTTTCTGCACAAGGAGATTAATAGGTGTAACAACATCATTGTGCTGAATGCTCAGTTTGATGTTTTCAACTAAAGTGATTATTGCTTGTTGCTCTTCAGAATTGACCGAGGGCTTCTTTTCTGTAGAATCTAGAAGGGGGAAAAATAAAGTTTTTTGTTTTTTTTTAAAAAGCCACACAACCTAAAAAAATATTGTGCAGAATTGAGAGATCCGAGATGAAGGACAGAAGAAGAAAAGGGCAAGGAGGGAAAAGGGAAAAACTAAATTTAGTTTTGGTAACTGGAAGAGTAATGATCTGACATTTGGTACTCGATACCAGGGGGTGGTATTTACTTACTTTCCCTACCGGTTCGCAAATGTGAGTGAGCACGTCCAACATGTGCTTGGCCATCCGTGCATGCACTTTGGCTTGAAAATGTGCCTAAATAGGACAGCATAGACCCAGGGCAGGTGGGCAGGCCCACCCATGATTTCCACTACCAGTTCTGGCAAGCCAGCTGAATACCACCTTTGCTCGATACCCAGCACTAGATAGATTATGTATGATAATAGTTGAACACATATGCAGCATTTTAAAACTTTGCACAATATTTGATGAATGTTGTATTCTGCTGGAAGGCAAATCCATGAGGGTGATTCCCATTGCATTTTTACAGCAGAGCAGATTTGCTTTCTAAGCGCCGCCATAATAGCAACAGCAGCACAGATTTTATCAAAACAGATACTTCATTTCCTTCGAGTCCTGCAAAAAAATCAAGTGGAACAACAACGGCTGATGACCTCTTTCTATCGGCCCACCATAGAAAGTGTCCTCACATATTGTATTACAGTATGGTCTGCTGGTTTAACAGCTGCGGACAGGAAGGCACTACAGAGAGTGATCAATTTGGCATAAGAAACCATTGGTAGCCCTCTGACACCACTGGATGACATTGCCAGATTTTGCTGCTTTAGCTGAGTAAGGAAGATACTCAGAGATGATTCACACCCTAGTCAGTGTCTCTTTGCACTTCTACCATCAGGCAGAAGGCATCAAAGTATAGCCAGCCGAACAAACAGGTTTAAAGATAGTTTCTATCCTTGGGCTGTGAGACTTTTAAATACAACTACAATCACTCCATGCACACGCTATTTTTTTTTCTTTTTCTTTCTTTTTTCGTTTCTGTTATAATATTTGCACTAGTGAGGTTAAAACCAATTTTGTTGTATTTAAGTACAATGACAATAAAGATTATACTTATACTTATACATGCATATGGTCAACATCTTTTCAATTCAAAGTACTATGAAATAGAATCAAAGTTTAGTCTCATTTTAAGGGGGTAAAACCTTATAACAGTAAGAAAATCTTATTTATATGGAAGACTTTCTGTGGAGAACCAAGTTCTTATGGCATCAAAATCCTATTGTGTTTATTAAAGTGGAAGCTGTTATGGCTGTACTGGCCAAATTCTGATTGTGATGTTTGTGATTCTTTCCCTGATAATTCTCAATTATGTCCTTTTTTCCCCTTTGAAATGTTAAATGTTGAACTATGCAGTGTGTACATCATATCTGGAAATGTCTTAACACTGCAGAACTGAAAATGTTCTCTGCTCATAAAAAAACTTTGTCCTACTAATTTATGAGTGGGTTTTTTTAGGACATAAAAAAGACATTTTGAATAAAATATCTCTGAGGGAGATGGGCAGTTAAGAAATACAAAATAAGTAAGTAAGTAAGTAAGTAAGTAAGTAAGTAAGTAAGTAAGTAAGTAAGTAAATATGGGTAGTTAAGAAATACAAAATAAGTAAGTAAGTAAAAGTTGGTTTTTGTCATTTGGAAAAGTTGGCCTCAGATATGCATAAGTAAATAAATATTTCAGAATTTCTAACAACAGCAAAGATTTTTGTCTGGACAAAATTCTCACAAACATTTTACTCACTGTGATTTCTCCAAGATACATATAGTGGGTCCCCGGATTCTTGGTGAAAATTGATGTTGTCCCATAGTAGCTGTATGTACACTAGCTTGCTGTCTTGAGACAAGTTGGTCAGAGGAAGCTAGAATGGAGGAAGCATACTTTTTCTTTTTTACTACAGATTGAGAAATCTGCCAACATTTGGCAGCACCATATACACACATCCTAATTTCATTATTTTTCTACAAAAAGGGAACAGATGCCTGAAAGAGTTTGTATCTTCCGATTTAAATCAAGCCAAATTCAGGGGAAGAAAAATATATATTTTCCTCACAACAATCCTGGGAGGAAAGTTAAACTGAGAGTGAGAATGACTGGCCAAAGTCACACAGCTGGCTTTCATGCCTGAGATGAGACTAGAGCTAATAGTCTCCTGATTCCCTCTACCACTAAAACAAACTGGCTCCTGCAATGACATCCATATCTTCTAACTTACTCTTAAGCAAATCTCAAAAGGATTTAAGTGTTATCTCAATATTACTGTTCACTCTCATTTTAAGTCTTAATGTGAGCACTTAAAAGTTTAAGAATTTCAGTCCAGAGTTCATTAATTTTCAGTAAACAAGAAGAAAATGTAAAAGTCCCTTCTGCTTTATTCCTCCCCTCCCCCAAACCAATGGGACAAATCTTAATTTTGACCTTTCCATCAATATTTTGAATGGAAAAAGAACATAATGAACCATTTCTTCTGGACAATCCACTTCTGTAAACATATAAACCTCTCCCACAACCCTTGGACTGGATTGCCCTAATGTAGCGTTTCACAATCTCAGCAAGTTAAAAATGTATGGTATGCTGGCTGGGGAATTTTGGGAGTTGTTCGCACATTTTAAATTTGCTAAAGTTGAGAAACGCTGCTCTAGGGTTATGAAGTAGTGTCATTCTTTTTTTCAAGGTCATTTCATTTCAGTCAGTGGCATCTGTTAAAATTCATCCCATCGACATATTTGACTTTGAAGTGCAAATGCTCCTCCAGATATATTCATTCAATACTGTCGATAGAGGTGGTCATTTCCAGAATGACCAAAGAGGAAAGAAATCAGTTTTTAATTGTTTCTCTTACAAAGAGCTGTGCCTTTCCTCCAAATATTAAGGGTCTGCATTTGCTTGTGGTGCCAAAACATCACCTACCTGTGTTCCATCATTGCAGTGTTCAGATGTTAGAATGAGACCGGGCAAGTTACTTGGGAGGTCCAGGCGCCGGAAATACCATACCAAATTCCAAAAAATAATGGGATGCTGATTGATGAACGTTGATGTGTGAATTACTTGTTCTCCTTCATTCTCCAACAAAGATTCAAGCTCCTTCCGGAGAACCAATGGGCTCAAATAGGGAACCGATACAGGCAGCGGATTTGTCCTTTTTGTTAAAGGATCCTAAAAAATATCAATGATCATTAAGTGAGCAAGCAATGCTTTGTCACTTCTCCCAGCCTCTCTCCCTAATAAAAAAATCTCAATAAACCTCTGAGCTGCGTTAACAGGAATGGCATCCATGCAATATTGTAAACATACAAATATCACTATCTTACCCAGTGAGTTACAATACAGAAACCATTTGAGAGAAGAGAAAGCTCTGTTTTCTAAAATGAGTCATATACAAAATCTATGGAACTTGAACTACAACTGAAGCAGAATAAACAAATGGGGGGGGGGGGAGAAGAGTTGATATCTACCGGTAGCTCTTGTACATATTACCAAGAAAAGCTTGGTTACCTACCACTGTCTCTTGTAAACTATTTGGGAGGCTAACTGTTGAAATGCCATGAGATGGTCTTTGCAGAAGATCAATATTTTGCAGTGGGCCACCAACACTGTGACTCCGTGTCAGAGAAGTCCCCCGTTTTGATGAATTATTTGTAACAGGAGGCTTTACGCGTTTGAGATTTTTGTCTTCTTCCTCTGCTGTATGGATGCTGAAACACAATACAAACACTTATGAATATTTTAAAACTAGCAGAATTAAAACAAAATATTTAAATGAGTTCCTGGTTCGCTAGCCCAGCCAATCAAACCATGCCTTCTTCCAAGCACTTCTTACTCCGAATTCTGCTCAGGGGGGCAATGGGTATGTGGTGCAGCATTCTGTAAGGGCTTTCCTCCCCTTCTCAAAATGTTATTATTTTTCACAAATCTAATTGTACTGATTCCTCACCAATTTCTTAGTGCTATTTTGACTCCAATACTGTCAGCACTCACTAGCAGTATTTACTTTTCACAAGAATGCCGTTTCTCCTGTATCTATAATGCACAAAGTGCTTACCAAATTTGCGGCTACAATAATTCAGTTAAGAGCATTATTATGTATTTTATAGGATGTGATGAATGAATCAGATGAATGCTTCATCCTTCCCATACCAACACTTTCTTAGGTCTTGGCGTTTCATTCCCAAACAAGGCCTTTTCTACAAAATGGGGAACTTGATGGCAGTTCAGAGTCTTATATTTGAAAGAAATCTGATTTTCAAGTGAACCAATAAATTCCTCCCAAGCATAATGATGTAAGACAGTCCCATTTAATTCCTGTCTGTACCTTTGTGTTGCTGGGCTGCTATTTTCCTCACAGATGGTCTGGTTGGCACTTGAAGGTTCTGAAAAACTGATCAGATCTGTGGTAGGGATGGAGGCAGGTTTCGGTTCCAGAGAATCCGTGGTTAATGGAATGTTAGTGCTGTGTAAACTATCACCAGAGGTACTCGGTTTCAAAAGCAAACTGGTAAAAAAAGGAACAGGCAGGAAGTATACAATTACAAACAACAAAGGAATGTGATCAGCATAATTTTGTCCTTTGTAATACTGGTAGTCCTTGACTTATGACTGCAATTCAGCTAACATTTATGTTGTTAAGCGAGACATTTGTTAAATGAGTTTTGTCCCATTTTATCAGAGTTCTTGTCACAGTTGTTAAGTGAATCACCACAGTTGTTAAATAAGTAACAAAGTTGTTAAGTGAATCTGGCTTCCCCATTGACCTTGCTAGTCAGATGGTTGCAAAAGGTGATCACATGACCACAGGATACTGCAACCATCATAAATATGCAGTTGCCAAGGAGTTGAATTTTGATCACAGTACAATGGGGATTCTGCAACTTTGGTAAGTGTGAAAAATAGTCATAAGTCACTTTTTTCAGTGCCACTGTAACTTCACTAAATGAATTGTAAGTTGAAGTCTACCTGTACTTCCAGTTATCCCAAATTTATCATGAATATTGATTGATTTTTAATTCCTACATTAAGACTAGAGGACTCAATCTGCAATCTCACACTGGTTAAAAATGAGATTTATAGACCAATTTGTCAATAGAGATCATAAACCCACATTAAGCAGAAGAGAAAACCAAAACTAAAACTGCTTCACCATATAAATAGAAACGTATCCATATCCAGTATGTGAGATAAGGACAATTTAATGGGCATACCTAATATTTGTTTGTGTGACTACCAAGTTTGCTATTATCTGCAAAGGATGAATTATGAAAGTATCTCAAAGCTATTTAGTGGCTACCAAAGTCTACCAACCTTGCAAGGCCACGTAAGTCTTTAAATTCCACATTAAGGAGAGGTAAAAAGGCACTTTTGCAAAATGGACAGGTAGAATTCAAATTAGAATCATCTGCAGTCCATCCTGCCATAATTTCTTCATCATAAACCAAGGCACCACAGGTTCGACACTGAGAGCAGCTCGACATTAAAACCTATTTTTAAAAAAAACAACAATGTTTTCTTTAAAGACATAAAAACAAACAGATATTTAAAACTCCAAACTGTTTTGTTCGTTAAGAAGACAAAAAGATCTATATTTAACTGATCAAAAGCATGTCTAGTTTAGCACACTACTTCTACAATTTCAAATCTTTTTCTACTTCATACTTCAACAGGCAATTAATGTTTTTCAATCTGCATATTATACATTTCTGCATATTATACATTTCTTTCTCAGCTCTGGGCACCAGAGATATGTAAGACTGCAACTCCCGTCAACTCATTTTAGGACTGAAAATGAATTTCAGCCCAAAGTGCCTGTAAGGCACCTGTTAAAACTTAATTGTGACGTATTAAATTGGTGTATGTATTAACAGTAAATACAGACAGTGTATGTGGGTCAGTGGATTGAATGCAAATAATATATGAAAAGGCACATATACTTTTAAAAACTAAGTAATAATTTGTTTCATAAATAGTACTCTTCAAAGGAAACAGAAATGTTTTAAGGTTTATTATTTTTTTAAATGTTCTGAAAGAAAATTAAATTTACATAAAATAAAGCAACATCTTTATTCAAGATTATAAATTTTACCTCCATTGCACAATTTTGGAAGATACTGGATAGACTGGTATTGTATGAAGAGCCATGTTCAGATTTATCAGAATCCATAACTTTCATACCTCGTGAAAATTGATTTTCCCCTGTAATAAAGTAATGTGAAGCAATTTAAAAATTATTTAATTACATATAAAAAGATAGGAAAATATTGATATAATTGCAATATTTAACCACAACTCTTATTACCCCATTCGGCAATAAATTCCCATACAGTTCCGCGAAGTTGCTTTTTAAAAACCAAGCCTAAATAATTGTGTGTGGGGGGGAGGGGGAATACTATATTCTTCCAGTGATATAGTGATATGGATTCATAATTACTTTCCATCACATGAAACTGAATTTTTTAAAGTACTGATGCCACTTCAGATTGGACACATTTTTGCCCATTTCATTTTATACCTCTGTGCTATATTTTTCACTCAACAAGCCAGAATTCAGAAGGAAAATTGCTATATGAACGACTACTAAGTAACACATGCTGCTTTTTTAAATGGAGAATTTACTGAATGAAAAAGCAACCCTAATGTAACATATTGACTGGCAAACAATAGTGATTAGCTCTGTTTAGTAGAACTTTGATTTTCAAAACGGACAAGATGAAAGAACAATTTTTATGCAGTTAGTTGTCTGGAGACAAAGAAAAGGAAAAGTTCTATTTACTAAGTAGCAAGTAAGCTTCTTACTATATATTTTTCTCTCAGACCATGTTTCCCAAATGCAGAAAGTCATAAACAGTTAATAGAAAAAAATTAGGGTATTTCCAGGCAAGAGTTTTTAAAATTTTGGAGAAACCACTCTACTTGTAAGGAGAAAAACAGAGCCAACCATCTGCTGGGGATGTACTAATCTGGATTTCTGCATGGAGGAGGATAGACTTGATGAGCAATTCAAAGTTTATGGTACCTGTAGGATAGTGTGGCTTCCCTAAGTCTCCACTGCTGTTGCTGCTTCCAAGACTTGTGGTGCTCTGCGCAAGTTCACTGGTAGCCAGTCCTGGGATTCCTATTTTTGGCGACTGACAGAAGCCTAATATATGATCTTCAAAGCCAGCAGGGAAGGTGAAATCGGGATGGCTGGTTTCCTCCTTCAATTAAAAGGTAAAAGATAAATTCAGAATCTTACACTAATGTAAAATGTTCACTATATAATTATTATTATTGAAAATGCAAGTGCCAAGGCCCTGACATTTCAGAAGTGTGTGTGATTTGCCTTCTTGTTTAATGTGTTTGCAATGAATCTCTCAAGGCAAAGAAAAACTGGTTGAAGAAACTTTTGAAATGGATTAAGCGGGAAATTGAAACCTGAGAGAAGAAACCAATAAACACCTCTTTGCTAGGTAAGGGACAGAATAATACCTAATGCTTTTCAGGACACTGAGATTGGGTGATTTCAGTGTATGTAGGAGATAAAAAGAACAATGATATTATTAACAATGACGCTGCAAGTATTTTGCAGAAATACTATTAACTTTAAGTGCTACAAATATGATAAGTACTTCAAATAGATATTTCTAACTAGTCTTCCTTTTTGCAGGCAATATCATCTTAAATTCATAGTGGTTTTCCATTTTACTAATAAAAAAAAATCCATGGGACCTCATATGAGAAAACAGATTATATGAATTTTAGTCATTTTATTGTTCAAAAGTAAAGGCTATTGCAAATATGGTTATTACTTTGCCCCCGCCATAACACATGGAATGGAATTTAAAGATAAATCCTCAGAGTCTCAAAATAAAATTAACCTAGGAAGTTGCAGGCAAACAAAGATAAAATTCAAACGCAGCATGAAAGCCTCAATGGGGCGGATCCAGCCTACTAATTGCCTACTATCAGCATTAAGATTACAACAGGAAATCAAAATGCATGCTTCAGTTAAGAACTGTATAATCAATTTGTGTTCTGTGTTACAATGTTATGGATGACATGGGTGAAATTCAATAATGTTAATCTGATTAACACTGTTTTTTTCTGGAATGAATTCTCCCTCCCTTTTTTAATACACAAAAATTTGGCCCAAAAATTTGTGGCACCTTCTAAAATAGTATCAGAGCAAAGGGGAAATAATTTATAGAAGTAAGAGGAGTAAATTTATTATTGAAAGACCTCAGTGAACTCTGCCATATTAAGATAAAGTCTACGGTCTAAAGATTACTTCATTCAACTGAACTATCTAACCACTTACATAGGTGGCAGTGGTGGGTTTCCATTTTTTTTACTATGAGTTTGCTCATGCACGCTTGTGCATGCCGCTTCTGCGTGTCCAGGCGGGTGGGCGGAGCCTCCCACTGTCGCCACTACCAGTTCACCCAATCCGGGCCAAACCGGGAGCAACTCACCTCTAATAGGTGGGCTAAAAGCAAAGAGGGAAAAACATGCACAACATTTACCTCATCATCTGAATAATTATATGCTGATGACACTGCTCCCCACATCTTGCTGGCGACATTAGCTGCTTGTTTCATGCCAGATTTCAAGACCTCTATTTTAGGCCCAGATAATATGTGGTCTAGCTTCAGCCCTGACAGAGAGGTGACAACTGCACCAAGCGAAGCTTGAGGAGAAGAACGACCCAGCCCTGTTAAAGATATTGACCGTTCTTTTTGGGTGCGGGAAAGAGCCAGTTGCTTTGGCCTTCCAGTAAAGGTTTTGGACCTGGAGACAGATGGACTTTTATGATTAACATTTTGAGTCTGTGGGGGTGGGGGCAGGGGTGGGGGAATGGAATCTAAGCTTGACCTTCTCTCTAAACAGGGCCCTGATGAACTAGGGGAATCCCCTTCCCGATCGCTCTCTCTCCTGTGTAATTCCATGCTGGAAGATTTGCTGCCCAAGGGACTTTTTAGATTCATGTAGCTTTCAATTTCCTCAGCCAGATTGCGTGCTACCACCGGTGACATGATCTTTTCTTCCGGCTCGGCAGGTTTGGTGGCTTTTGTTTCCGTGGCCAGCAAAGATAAAGGATCCAAACCCATTTGAACATCTTCCCTTTCAATTGGTTTGGCTACACCATAAAAACTATTCCTTTTGTTTGTTGTCTCTTTGGATTCTTCTTGCTCAGTTTTAGACTGAAGGGTATCAGGAGGTCTGGGGCTACTGTCACTAAGTCCATTTTTCAATTGATCTTCAGATTCTTCCACAACAGGTGAAGACCTAGCCCCTATTTCCCATGTATTTTCTTCTGCATGAGTTCTGTCACTTTCTGACCCACAGACAAATTGTATGCCACTGGCATCATCAAAAGTATGGGAGTTACTCATATGGGATGGAGAGGTTTTCGCCCCCGATAGAGCGGCAGTGAGGATCTTTGCATCTGCTCCCATCATTATTGCAAGATCACTGGAGTTAGAGTCTAAGCTGTTCTTCTTCAGCAGCATGTCTGCTCTGCTTTCAGTACTGAAACTGCAACTCCTTTCAGAAAAATGTTTTTGCCTTTTCTTTCCTTTTTCATTTGCTCTTTTGGGAGAAGTGTTACAATCAAACACTGAATCTTCAATAGGATCCTGAACGATGAACAGTGGACTGCATGCAGTTCCTTAAACAAAAATATGCAAGTCAGTGTTAAAATAATAGCTTGTATAAAGCACTTTTTAAAAAAATACATCTATTAGAGAAAACATGGGAAAGGGATGCCTTGGCTGCCAAAATCACCATATAGAAATGCTGTGCTACATCTTTAGTTGTATTGATTACAGTTTTTAAAATACATGTTTAAATTGGGCAATTTATAACCTTCCATACTGAAAGAATTCTGGTGCCTGAGACTAACTCATTATAAGTGACTATTGAAAATTTGCTTCTTCGTTTAAGAATTTGCAGAGTAACAGATCATTAACGTGTTTTTCCGAAAATAAGACAGGGTTTTATTTTCTTTTGACCGCTGAAATTAGCGCTTGGCCTTATTTTCGGGGAGGTCTTATTATTTTTGAGATGCAGGAGGCAGCGAACGTGGTCACATCATGGCTGCTGTTGTGTTGCAATATTTTCGGGGAGGCCTTATCTTAGCGCATGCACTCAAAAGCCTGATTGGATTTATTATCCAGGGAGGTCTTATTTTCACTTATGGGATTCTACTTTTGTGGTTGTTTTGGAATTGATTTTTCTGTTTCTGTTTTGAACACCAGGAGGTGTTTTTAAAGTAGCATGGTATCAAAACAAAATAGTTAATTTGTAAGGAAAAACAGTTGCATGGAGACCTGCTTGAGTCTGGACAAAAACTTTTCTTTAAAATAAATGGCCAGCTGAAACCAAGATTGTCAAAATAAGTCTAACATGTTAAGTAGCTCTGACAGAAATATTTAATATCAATATATTTATATTACATTTCAAAATAATATATCACTGACGCCAAATTTGTACCGTCTTTTAAATGGGTGAGGATTCTATATTTGTATATTTTAAGGGAACTTTCTGTGTCTCTTAAACATTTTAACGTAGCAATTTTTGGAGCACATACATATTTATCAAGAATCATTCTCTCAAATACCACAATTATATAATTGCTGTTGTATATCCAAAATTCTGTCATGAGGGCACATTAAAAAAAAGATTCACAGCAGTAAATTCTTACTCCCTGGCATAAAAGATCTGCTGGGTTTCAGTCAACCAGTCATGCTTTTCTTTGTTATACTTTTTAAAAGAATGGTAGCAAAATATGTGGAAAAGAGGACAAGACTCTGCCTGTCTATCCACTGGCAGAATAACTCTCTGAAAACTGAACAGAATGAAAGGAAATGTGGTAAGCGAGGAGAAGCTGACAAAAAAAAAAAAAACCCACCAGACAACAGAATGTGGCTAGAGGTTACAGATAAAAAAATTCCAGGAAAAAAAATCCTGCAATATATCTATTCTGCAGGGACAGGCAACTGAGTAATGGTTTGGAATAAAACCATGGCCTCTTTGTCAAAGTGAAAGTTATGCAGCCTACTCTGTGTTTCCCAGGACATAAATACTCAGAAATGTACATGCAAACATGTCAAAAGCTGTACAAAACCAGAATCACAGAGATAGCAAAAGGGCCCTACTCTAATTAGACTATTTCATGTATGCACAAATACATGCAGAACGAATGTCCTAGGAGACCGGCCGTGCCGCATAAGCTCCTGCCGCCGTCCCGTCTCCCCCCACGATAACCCTAACCAGGACAGAAAATCTGAGGCCCCTCAGCTTCCGGAGCCTGTGACATTAGAAATCACTGCGTGGCAGTTGGAAACTGCTGTGTGGTGTTTTCTTGACACATGCGCCCACGCATCTTAGAGGGAACATTGACCCTGGGGAGAAAGTGCACATGCACAGAGATGCTACACATAACTTTGTTACACACACACACACACACTCAGCCAAAAAGATGGTCAATCATGAAGCCAACTAGCAAGTGGAAGACACAAGGATTGTTTCCAAATATTAATTATTGAGATCATCTCCTATCTTGATAATTTTGTGGCCACTCCTTGGAAAAAGTTTGAATATAGTTCGCCATTCCCTTCTTCCAAAATGTTTTCAACCTTACAAACTAATCTACAAATCTTCCAAACCAAGACTGATCTTTATTAGCTTCACAGCCTAAACATGATTAACCAGATGCTGCTGTTAAAAATTTTAAATTAGAGGTTTTAACACATATGTATTAAATGAGCCTCATTTAATTTTTATAAAATTTACAAAACTACAGGGAATCATATAACCCTTGCAATTTAAACTTAGGATAAATATATATAAGGAGTGAGATTACATTTAGTAAGAGAAAAATCATCATCATCTTCACCTATTAAATGAACACCACACTCCTTAGACTGGGTATTTTCCATAATCAAGAGCCTAAAAATCATGGAAGTATCACTGTACTATGTAGGACAGTGATTCTCAAACTTTTCTTTACCACTTACCCCCTTTAAATTCCTTTTGTGGCCACAGACTACCAAGACATAACTCAAGATTTAAATCATAAAATTACTTCAAGTCACTGACCCCGTGACTGCATCACAGTCCCCCCAGGGGTCCACAGAACACAGGTTGAGAACCACTGATGTAGGAAGTTCCAAGCAAAGTGATTGTTAATTATTACTGAATGTTTTTCACATAATAAATTCATTTTCTTGGACAAGCCAAGCACAGCATCAGTGATTTGTAATTTTATTTCTAATAAGGCAAATATATTGATTAGCTTACCACCGCTGCTTTTCCTGCCAGGACGAACAAACATACCAGAAGGAATCTTCACAATACTGCTTGAGGAATGCAAAGGCACTTCCACAGGGGTTTGAGATTCTATATTAGAGTGCTGTTTTTCTACAGATTCATTGGTGTCACAAACATCTTCAGAAGAGCAAGAGAGAAAGAGAATTGACTTCCATATTAGTGAAAATAGAGAGTAAAATGAATACAATTCCTAATAGCAAGTACCTAACTAACATTTCCCAGAACTTCCAGTTAGCATGTATTTTCCAGTAAATCTGGGAAGTGCAACCAAGACAATCCTTTTACAGCACATTAATTTTTATATGCAGCTTTATCCCACCGATCAATAAAATGGCCATCCATGTATAACAATGTATGTAGAATGGAGAACAAAATCTTGAATTGGAAAATGTAATTGTAGTAGTTAGTATTTCTTAAATGGTATATTATCCCCAAAAGTACATTAAAAAACAGATTTTATCTGTATTTTTGGAACCTTTTTTTCAATTATATCCAGTTGTAGTCTCCATCTATTTTGGATATTTTCTAAAGAAATGTTCACCTGACCTTCTGTTCTGCTTAGTATCACTTTGTTTTATTTTCTAAGCAATTTAAGAAGCATGTGTTTATTTTAGAACTGGAAAGTTTATGCTAAATTTATTGCTAATATTAATTCTGCTTGATTTTTATCATGCTGAGTTTGCTTTTTTATTGTTCTTATCCTGCTTTCCTTTTTCTTTTTATTTATTTAATGTCTTTCAACTCATCGTACACCACTCAGCCAATCCTCCTTTTTAGTGATGTACAAGCACAATCAATCAAGAAATCCTCTTTAAAAGTGACATTCCAGAATGTAAACTAGATCCCAATTAAACTTAAAATCTTGGAAACACTAAGTTGGAAAGTGCCATTTAAGTTATCAAGGCCAATTCCTGCTTAGTGCAGGAATCCAAATTCAAATCTAAACCATCCACATAGATGGCTGTCCAGCCTCTGCTTAAAAACATAGCCCCAATCATCTTGGTTGCTCTTCTCTGAATCTTTTCCACTCTGAATCCTTAAAATACAATGCCAGGACTAAACAGAATAGTGGAAATGGAAATATTTCTTCCCAAGGTTTAGAAACTATATTCTGTGGATACCACCTATAATTCCAGCTGCCCTTTTTTACAGCTACAGTACATTATACTTGTTGATTCATACAGGTATCCTTGACGTGCAATCACAATTGAGCCCAACATTTTTTTCAGTGAAGTTGTAACTTCGAACAGTCATCAAACGACTGTAAGTTGAGGACTACCTGTGTTCATTTAGTAACTACTACTAGATCTTTTGCACAAGTGCTATTATCAAGCCAGATAAAACCAATTCTAAATAGGTCCAATTTAGAAAGCCTATTTGAAAAGAAAAAATTTCCCATCCAACACACCTCCAATTAAGTCTTCAACTTTTGCACCAACATCTTTTTCTTTAAGCACATCTGTTGAATGAAGGTGCTCCCCATCTTCCTTTATAAGTTCATCTTTGGAACCGTAGCCTTGATCTGACTGACCTCCTGGGTGGGGGGAGGGGGGAGAGAAACAAGACTTGTCCATTTGCTTTTCTCTCTCTGCCCCCAGAACATAATATTTTAATTATGAGAAATGTGTGTTGCAATGTTTTATTTTAAAACAAAATTATTAGCAAAGCGTATCTGAAATTGAGTGAAGAAAGAACAGCAGCAGAAGGTGCAGTGAAAAGCATGTTTGAGAACTAACTTGCAGAGTGTATTATTATTATAGGTGAACATTAACAGAAGGTGATACGGGTAACGCAGAACAGAGAAATAAGAACACATTCGTTTCCGTTCATTTCATCAATTACAATCAAATGAATCTCAGGGTTGACCAGATTTTTTTTTTTTAAAAAAAAAGTCTCAAAAGCTTCCGTGGTAGACATAAAATCAGCATAAAATCAAAACAGTGCAATAGTAATAGTAACTCATGAATAAAACAATTTTAAAAAAACCAGAAATGGCCCAATATAATTAGGGTGCTCTAGAACAGTTCATGAAGGACATCAGCCTCATTTCCACAGGGAGGCTGTTCTGCAGAACCAGCGTCACTAATGCCAAGTCTCAGATCCCTTTATCTCCTCTAAGTTGGGCACGAACAGCAGTTTCTCCCTATATGACCGAATAAGCCAGGCTCACCCTGGTTGGGGCATGTGATGCTCCTTATAAATTGGCCCTTCAAATGGCACACATCAAGGACTTTATTAATCCCTTTGACCCTGTTCCCTCTGCGGTAAAATAATTTCACTGCTGTTGTTTACTTGTTTATATGCATATCTAAATTTATATTCCCCCTGTATTAATCTCACCTGAGCTCTTCTAATATGGTATAAGCCCTGCTATCCTTGGCTACAGAACTTCGCTCTGCTAGTGCTTACCTTCATATCCTCAAAAGCAGTGCTTTTCTTCATTCTAATACAGCCTTTCCCAACCAAGTAGGCTTCTACAACTGTGTGAAAAAGCCCTGCATGCTTTCAGTTTTAAGCTGTATTTACATGCTTAATCAACTTTTCATTCATAGAAACTACGCAAATTACTACTTTGATGAAAATTTCTGTAGTCGGATTGAGATTCATATTTTTTATTAGTATAACCCAAGTCTTTTTAAGGTTTTGAGTGAGTTTATATGCTAAAACAAACACAACTTGAATTTTCGAGAATGTTAGGATCGAAAGTAGCCAATGCACAGAGGCTAAATCTATGAGCCAATCAATGTTGTCATACTCTCTGACTATAAATAGGCATGAAAAGCATCAAGAAATTTAATTTGGCTCTGGCTACGGGCAAGGATGAAGACCTTTGCTTTCACCAGTACTGAGCAGCGGCATCACATCGTTGTGCTTCATGAAGAGGGTTACTCCTGTACAGAAATAGCCAAGAGAGTAAAATGCCATCGCACCACAGGGAGCAGAGTGGTTGAAAAATACCAAAAAACTGGTTCAGTTGATGACAGTCTCCATTCTGGAAAACCAAGAAAGTTGGCAAAACGGCAAGATCGGGCTCTGCAACGCATTTCGATGTCTAAAAGGAAGATCACCTCACCTCAGATTACAAGAATGTGGGGTCAACATGTGATGTAAAAGTGTGTACAAGCACAGTGCGTCACAGGCTGCTTGCCAGAGGGCTCAAAGGCTGCAGGGCTCGAAGTAAACCTTTGCTCACAGACGCTCAGCGCTCTCATCGATGTGCATGGGCCAAGAAGTATGCCAAGTAGACCAACGAACAGTGGGCCAAGGCCATCTTCTTCATTGACGAGAGCAATTTCTACTTGACTGGGAATTAGTGCAATAAGTATGTCAGAAGATTTCCAGCTGAAGAATTTAGGCTGTACTGCCTGAATCTATCTGTGAAGCATCCATTGCACATGATGATCTGGGGCTGTATCGCTGCTTCTGGTATTGGTCAGATACAAATTGTGCAGGGAATCATTAATTCCAAGCAGTATGTTGAAGTCCTGGAAAAGACCATACTTCCTTTAGCTCAACAACTTGTAGGGAAGGACTTTTACTTCCAGGATGACAATGCTCCTTGTCATCGAGCCAAGTCCGTCCAGCAGTGGATGAAGAAGCATGGTGTTCGACACCTGGATTGGCCAGCTCAGAGCTCGGATTTGAACCCAATTGAAAACTTGTGGGCCAAAATTGGGTACGAAATAAGCAAGAAGCATCCAAAGACCAAGCAGGAGCTGACTGAATCCATTACTGCAGCCTGGCAACACATTGTCACCAAAGATCATGTGCAAAGGCTTATACAGTCTATACTGAAGCGATGCCGCCCGGTGATAAGCAATAAGGGTTGGCCAATTTCATATTAGTAACCATGTTTGGTTACCTAAATGGTCCTTTTCAGGGCAACAAACAATAAAAGTGTTAACAAAACACTAGCATAGGCCTTAGTAATTGCAAAACATATGCCACTGGGTATGCATCAGGTAATCTGTTTTCATAGTCATTTAAGTATGCATTGTAAGCATGCAAGAAAATTCACAATCCCCATCCAAACAGCACCAAATTGCAAAAAGCTTATGCTTTTCACTTTAAAACTACCAGTATTTATTTAAATATAACAATATTTGCATAGCAGTTAGCAAAAAATATATAATCAATGGCCTATCCAAAAAATGTCATAAACCATAAATTGTAAAGCATACAGGACTTTTTCACACAGCTGTAGATTAAGTGTGACTATAACTCCCATAATTCATTGATAATTCCAACATAGTCAGAGGTTAAAAAACAACAACAAATGCTGGACTTGAGGCTGAAATTCTTAAATAATCAGTTTGAAAAACACTGATTTTAAATTAATGTGTTTCAAACCAGGCAACTTTATGGTGTGGAATTTCCATTCTCAGAATTCTCCAGCTGACATATAAAGTTGCCTAGTTTGAAAAAAAAATACTGTCCTAAATCGTGACACGCTGTCTCTACCCTCCTCTAGTTACATGTCAGAGGTAAAAAGGTTTGCAACTTAAATAACAGTCAAATCCCAGACTGAACAAACACAGTATCTTTTTATTGAATACTAAATGGAAGGATCGATTAAGAATTCCATCAATTAATGAAATCTGAGGTATATGCTATGTGTGGGTGGGTGTTTCCAAAGTAACTTGCTATTATTTAAAATAGCAGATTGAAAAGTCAGCTACTGTTTTTTATATTGATTTACATTAATTCATGGGAAAATTACCTGCAGGGTTTAACATTCAACAGCAGAGTTAATGCACATCTGCCTCCAAGGATTGGACACAAGTCTGCACCCCACACCATGACAGCCAAGGACAAATGCAGCACCAAGAGACAGAACAGAGCAAGAAGCAGAGCAACAAGGATCAGAGAGAAGGAATATTTAGTTATCTACTACTAGACAAATACAAGAAGCCATCTACGCAAAACAGAGACAGACTAAAATTGTTTTAAAAAGAAGGAAGTCAGAAAATTTAGTAGAGAAAACTGAGGAATGGGACAACATTTAGATTTATATCGAAGAGCAGGATTTTAAAAATATGATTATCTTTGTTTCATTTAAAATATGTATGTAACTTACAGCTAAGTGAAACTCTTTTCAGGAAACTCTTTTCAGAAAGATTCAGCCATCTGCACTTAAAAAATCCTTTACAAACTTATCTTTAATCACCAAATGTGAGCTAAATATGCTCCCCACCTAATGCAAGTTACTGTGAAATTTTCTGAAACACAGTATTCCATGTTTAGCATAAAGTGATCCCAGTGTACTCCTTTGCCCTCATAAAAACTTTACCCTTTTGAACTTTAAGTTTAAATCAAATTGAATTTGGGTTACAGCACAATCCCCAGGAAGATTTAGAAATAAAGAGCACCAGTTGCAGCACTCTATCAGTGCCTTCTTCACACAAACATATATTTTCCTGGAATCAGGATTCAGTTCACTGTATGTCCTCACATATAATTCACCTGTGCTGAAAGGCCAAAAAAAGTTGAAGGCTGAATAAGCATAAAAGTTCAAGTTGGTATAAAACCACAATTTTTTACATTGAACTAATGCTATCATTTTACACTTGCCTCTTCCTGCTGATTAGCTATTTTTCTCTTAAACAAGAGAGAAAAACAAGAGAGGAAAAAAGCTACCTACAACAGTTGCACAAGCTAAGCGTGTACATCCAACTTGTGATCTATATGTGCAATTTGCTTCCTGGTGAAGCAATCTGGACCACAGTTTGGATTCTGCTATTCGTGGGATTGGCAGGGAGCAGAAAACACGCATCTTTTCCTCTTTCTATAACACACCATCTTTGTAATAGAAACAATATCAAGGCTGGTAGCATATTAGAAAGACATTGCAATAGTTAGTGAACCCCAACAGATCTAATACCTGTGCTAGAGTGATTATCAATGGAATCAAGCCTGACTAAGTCTCTGACGAAGAGTGTGTGCTCCCCACTGTTAGCATCATTAGAACTATCCACACTACCATGGCTCACCGTGTCCCCATCACTTCCACCTGGGATCTTCTGTGAAGCTGAGGACAGGAACAATAATATGTTAGTTAAAAAAACAAAGAGCAACAGTATGATAATCTACAACATCGCTGAAGGATTGACCCAAGATCTTTTTCGGCAAATGAAGACCAATCTACCCAAATCAATATGCTTATTGCAGGCTATTTTGGGGGATCCAAAGCCCAAATCTTCACATCTCCTTCCTTTTAGTGATATCTTAAAGCTCCTGCTTCACAGTTCAGCTATTTAAGACATAAACGCTTATGAAAACAACACATAACCCCACACACATTGCAGTACCCCATTTGATACTCTGTGCTTGTACTTGAATTGTGCCTGTTTCCTCACATGCAATCACATCACCCCATAACAAGAGTTTATGACTAATCTGAAGCAGGCAGGATTTATATTTTGTTTATGGCAGTTAAGGATTGTGACATTACCTGATACTGAAACAACCTGTGAAGTCTGTGTGGACTTTCTGAGAGCTTGCCTTAATTGTGCCATACTGTGTACCACATTTCGCAATTTTGTCCAAAGAAATATACCGCTACGATTACTGCTAGGCCAGGGATTCTCCAAAACTGCCTGGAAGAGCAAAATTACTAAGAAAAATATTTCCAAAAAGTCAACATACAATTCTTGACATCTGTATAATCCATGCCCTGCAATCTAAGTCAGATAGAATTATATCACCGTTATGCAACAGTGATAAGGAAGGAAGTTATATATAAATCTTCTTTATATAGTATTTACTAATTCTTTGTTTACCTTATTATAGTAGCCATAAGTAATTGCGTTTGGTTCTATGCCTGAATTTTTCATCACAAAAAGAATCCGCACAGCCAGAACAGGATGGCCCCAAAGTCCACAGAGCAGCATTAAAACTCTATAACACACCTGATAAATATTGAGAAGAATACACATTTTATAGATAGTAAAGCATCAAGTGTGACTATTCTTAGAATATAAGTTTCTCTTGGCAGGTATCATCAATCAGCAGAGGAAAACTAATTTAAAGCAGAGAGGTATTCTATCAGTGAATTAGAAAGCTGCCAACATATTAAAATAATATCCCAAACACATACCATACATAACTTCTGGTCCAATTCTCTCAGCTGCTGCCAAACTCAATAAATCTATTGATATTGTAGGAAGGCAAAACTGTTTCCACCACAAGCCAATCCACAGAAAAGAAAACCACACAAACTGTTTAGCATTACCCAAAAAATCATTGCAATCCTTTCTTAGATCAAGTACTTAAAGGGGACTGTGCTGCAATTAATTAGTATATTTTTGTGACATTTTAATTCAGGTAAATATGACTAGGAACTTGCTTAAGCATATCTAACTTATAATCATCTGTTTTTTAAAGACTCAAGAGGGCTGGGAGGAAAGGAATCCTTTTAATTTTATTTCCACAATCCTATGAGGTAGGTTGGGCCAAGAGTAACCTGCCCATCCATCTGACTTGCCATGACTCTGAATTTTTTAGATTCAGAATTTTTTAGTCCAATAATCTACTTGGTGTACCTAAAAACAAGAACATCAAGTTTCAAAATTCTCCCTTACAACTATCTAAAGTTAAACACACCATGCCTACTGAAATTTACAGGATCCTCTTCCAGTTAAGAAGAAGGCCAGCATGTCCAGACAAGATGGAACTGAATTGCGACTTCTCTACTTTACTGCAACAGGGGTGCAAATCTGAATGTGTTAGGAGGTGCTTGGGCAAACTGGCAATTGCAGCAATGGACTTCGTCTCCCTCTGACTGCCAAGTTTATCTAAGTGTTGGAGATAAGCTGGAAAAGAACAACCTAGCTAGTTGTTGTTCTGACTCTCTAAGACCTATAGCCCTCTTTTCTGCAAGATCCAAAGTTTTTCCATATTTCCAGTCTCTGTTTTACTCAAGACCTCTATGCCATCATGCACTCTGTTCCTGATCCTGTTACAGCTGGACCCATCCCAGGTTTTCAGCACACCTGCCTGACTCTTCTGGATCTATAACCCATGTGACATTCACACCCCTTCCAGACTGGCTGTGTTGTCAGGTTCCTGTGCTATCATTCTGTTTGCCTACAGATTATTTGACTGCTTACAGCTTTTGAACCTAACTCTTTAGCACAACTGTCTACTTCTCTTTCCCAATCCATCAATCTGTGCGATTCTTTAACCTTCCTCATAGACTACTAGCTTTTTCCTTTTCAACTCTCCTCTAATTTGCTTGTAACTTCCTTCAAGGTTAAGGCCAAATTTAAAGGAAGTTCTTGGCACAAAAGTGAAACTATCCAAACTTTGAAGATGCATCTGAACAAAGATATTGATTCTCCATTGAAGTACAAGTGGAAATAGAGACAAGTTTCAGAATAATTTTTCAAAATTTACAAAAGATTGAAAATGACAGAGCTGAAACAATTTCTTTTATCTGCATCTTATGTAACAATGGTGCCATGTTTAATCATTTCTTTTCCAAAATGTCAGGTTTTTAGCAATAGCACTTAGACTTATATACCACTTCATAGTGCTTTTACAGCCCTCTCTAAGAGGTTTACAGAGTCAGCCTATTGCCCCCAACAATCTGGGTCCTCATTTTACCCACCTTGGAAGATTGGAGGCTGAGTCAACCTTTTACCTACTAGTTTGTATTTTTAATAGATGAAATGGTAAAATTTCATACACAATGAGCATTTGAATGTAAGCTGATATAACCTCAAGTAATTATAAAATATCTTACTTTATAATAATCACAACCTGGAGAGTTGGATATTAACAGTATAATGAAGCAGATTTTATTTGCTTAGGGGGGGGATCTCTATAGTATCTACAGTATCCCATAAATATCTCCCAATGAAAGGGGGGAAAGAATACAGAGGGATCAGAAAATTGTTCTCTACTTTCAGATGTAGCCAAGAAAATAATAATAATAGGTATTTATATTACAAATAAAAAGACAATTCTATCAATAATTCTGGGAATGCACAAAATGATGGGTTATCTGATATCAATTGCAGATGGTTAACAAAATGTTTTTTTACTGCGTTCAAATAGCTGTTCAAATGTAGATAAAGGATTACTATGAACAAGTGTCTTCATTTTGTCAACTATCCTCGCACATACATGCATGTGCATGCACATAAAGACCAATCTTGGGAGACAGGTAGCAGCGTTTCTGGATTTTCAAAAAGATGTTTCATGCCTTTGTACCTCAGCTTAAAAAATCTGCTCTGAACTAGAAGGCAGCAAATATCATAAATATTATTCCAAGACAAAAGATACATCTGCATCTTTTTATAGCACCTTTATAGCATTAACTTACTTCATCTAGTGGTTCCACATCTGTTTTTTTCATTTTAATAAGAACTTCATAGGCTTGCTGCAGGGCTTTGACTTTGGGATGTGAAAGTCTAACATAGGCGGGGAGACAAATAAACCATAAGCTGTAACAATGACTAAAAAGGAATTTGGCCCACTGTGGGGAGTTTGTGTAGCATCTCTTGGCGAGTTTATGGGCTGCTTTTATCTCCTGCAAAAACAAAAGAGTAAAAATAGACACATCTTAAAAGGAATCTAAGGAGTGTCAGATAACATGCTTTTTTAACAGCATGAAATGTGGAAAAAAACAATGTGTGCTTCTGCTTGTTATATCATTCCCCCCCCCCCCAATTATTTCAACTCTGAATATATCTTTAAAATAAAAATAACCTGCTGGGTCCTTTTTGCCATAAGCGCTGGACTATTTGAAATGTTGCTTTTAGCTGGGTGTCTCTTGAAGGAAAGTTTGAGATCTTGTGGTCGGTCAAAGAGCTTAAGATCTAACTTAGGGAAGGTCTTGTAGCTGGAAAAGAAAATCAAAATTGTATAACACTGTCTTCCATCCATAATAGGACAATAACATGAATTTAAAGTCCACCCATTCTAAACAACAGCATACAAACAAATTGAAATGATTCTGAAAGGAGAGGATGCTTATTCCAAGATGAAAAGAACAAAAATGGATTCTACCAGGAAATAGGTTTAAGCAATTTGATGCATTACTTTAAAAGATTCAACTGTACAATATTGTCACATGGAACTATTTTTCTTATGAAAGAATTTGAGGGAATCAATATTTTTCACGTATCAAAATAATTTTTGAAATCATTCTGATACCCAAAGGACTCCCAATTAAATTATCTATTATTTGGAACAAGTAACTAAGAAACTAAGAATGAGTAACTTTCCTGCTAGCGTGCATTGTTAAGGAAGTTATTAAAAATAGCAGAATATGGTCTATAAAATGTTTACAATTTGCACTAAATTTGAACCACTCCAATTTAAGAGGAAAATCTTTTTTCAGTGTTTTGAGTTAAGAGTTTTCAATTCAAAACAGAGGTGTTTCAAACTGAAAGGCCTCCAAAATACTAATCAAAAGCAGATTCTCAGTGGAAACAGAGCATTTCAAATTTTAAATAATTCAAATTTCATATAGTTTGTGTACCTCTGCTAAGCATGTTGGCTAAAAAATTATTCTCTAAATTTCAATATTTAGAAGAAATTAAAAGTCAAGGTAACAATAATTTTAGCAAGAAGAACTTTCAGTATAATGGACACTCTTGATAAAAGATCCTTGTCTGATTTTTTTATCTCCAGATATGAGAAGAACCACATAGAAAATTCCTACCTACCTACCTACCACCTCCCGAACCCACCTGGAGAACACTAAATTAGGAAAGGCTGGAAAGAAATAAAGAGAAGTCTATCCAAATGCCATTAAGATAATACCTATACTTTGGTAATCTTTCCTGTCCATCATCTGGAGGTGGCTCTGGTGGCATTATAAATACTGTGTGTTCACTCTTCTGAGATTCATCAAATTCAATTAACCGGATATCTTCTGCCGAGTCTACATCAACCTGCAAATACATCACACTTCAATATCACAAAGCTATTTCAAAGCCTTAAGGATGCAACTGTAAGTACAGAGTGCGATGTAGAAGAAAAAGTAGAAGCTATGACTATGTACACATCTTGCAGCTGTCTGCCACTAGCACTGCTAGAAGATCCACAAAATACTAATATAGCAGCCATTCAACTTTCAAGTAGCAGATCTAGAAAAAAAAGATATATTAAGATTCCCAGACAAATGCTTGATCAATCACATCTTCCATTTCCATCTTATTACCATACATGCTTAATTATAGGCAAATTCTTGTCCCATGAGAAGTAAATAAATACCTTATCTCCTTTTTCTGATCCTTTCTCAGGAAAAAGCTAAAATAAATATTAGAAATAAATGCTTAATTTTTGTAAATAAGCAAAGTTTTGCTATTACGTATAGTGTAAATGTTTAAATTTTGTTGCCTAATAGAATCTTGCCTGAACAAATCTAATGTGGATAACATGAGAGCATTACCAAGATAAAACACAACAGGCAATTAACATAAAACCTCAATTGCATGGCCCTTAAAGAGTTAAAATGTTGTTTTCTTCCCCCCCCCCAATGGTCAGGCCCCAAATTTAAAGCAAAATTATATATATTTACCCAATAAATATCTTTACCTTTTCTATACAGTCATCAAAAAATGCTAATCCTGTATCTTTGTCACTCACAAAGCTGCATTCTTCAACGAAGCGGCTAAAAATCTGGGTCTTTGTTAAACCTGTATAGAATTTTGTGTAGGCACGGTCTCTACTTTTTAAAAATCCTAGTATATAAAGGAAGAAAAGAAAATAGCTATACATTACAATTACCTCATTTTTCTGCTTATTCATCTCCTATAACACTGAGCAGTGTTTCCACAATATGGACATTCTTGATACACGCCTATTTATCAACAAGACCTTATACAAATTGCTTTCAGCATTTATCTTGCTCTTATGATACAACACCAACAGTCGGTATCTTAAACAACATAAACATGATAGCCAGATGACAGTAGGTTTTTTTAAAAAAAGTTTGGCTTCATAGTTTTTAAACACAACATCTCTTTAGTATCTGTGTTTTATTATTGATAGCTTTGGAATTTGATCCACTTGGAAAATTTGGAGCTCTTAAAGCTCTTTACAGAATTGGGAGATTGTGCATTCTTCTTCTGAACTCTAGCTGACAGAATCACGTCATGTGACTAAGGAACAGATCTAAACCCATCTTCTATAATATGTAATTTAGCATTTTAGACAAAGACAATCCTATAGCTCTAACATTATGCTCAATTTAATAAGAGAGAACAGATGACAGGGAGGGAATTATTTGCCAGTGTTCACAGGTCCTCCCCCCCACACCCCAATTCTCCAGTTGTGCCTACCAATCACACAAAATTGGACTGTGGACATATTTTGGATTCACTCTGCCAAACAAAATCATCTAATGGCACTGAGATGTGCATTCTCTGTTGTCCTGCCTTCCCTGAATGCCAGCAAAGCTCACACTCTATTCTATTCTATTCTTTATTCTATTGGATACAAAGAAGAAATTGGCAAGTTGAGAAGACTAGTATTTGTTAAATTTAAAGTTTGACTGGTATTTTATTTGAAAACTAGCATTTATTCCCACTGTTCTCCCAAATCTTACCTTGAAGGTCAAACAGGGACTCCACAGCAGTAGTGTTATTTGAAGGTGCTTGAGTGATTGGCTTAAGAAACATTCGATACCCTTTTAAAATGTAGGCCATAAAACGCAGGAAGGCTTCCTGAATCTCCATTTCCAATTGTGTCATCTTTTTCTGCCAGGAGAAATCTGCCTCAATCGGTTTCATCTCGACGGCAGAGCCTTCTTGGGTCTTTCTGTGAACTGGATTAGAGAGTGGAATAAGACATACAGAATTAAGGAGACTTAAATACTTAATTAGATGAACATAGTCAAACGAACACCCACCGCCAAAGAGACAATACAGAATAAATGTTTGAAAAAGAATGAACTTGCAGGAGCCTAGGTGGTACAGTGGTTAGAATGCAGCATGGCTGGCTAAGTCTGCACACACCCTAGAGTTCAATACTCACTGGCTAAAGGGTGACTCATGACTCCACCCCTCCGAGGTCAGTAAAACCAGGACCCAGATTGTTGGGGGCAATATGCTGATATTGTAAACCATCCAGAGAATGCTGTAAAGCGCTATGGGGTGGTATATAAGTCTAAGTGCTATTGCTATTATTATTTCTGTACTCTCAAATGTATGCTTTGAAATCAGATAATTTCTACTACTATACAAGGTATTTCAACTTCATAAAGTCTGCGGTATACAACTTATTATATTCTATCTGTGATCTATAGAAATAATGGTGTTTAGTACAATAGCATGGTTATTCATATTAAGTCTTGCCACTGTGCTTCTAAAACTAAGGTTTTTATATTTGTTAAATTTGTATTTTACATTAGCAAAGGAAAAAAAATAGAGAAAAACAAAAACAAAGAAAATAAAATTTGAAATCTTTATCAGACGCATTTAAAAAATGACTTTACAAAGATATAAAACTGGATAGAACTGAGCCAAAATTGTTATTTCATATTACCTGGCTTCCCCATTGATTTTGCTTGTGGGGAAGGTTGCAGGAAAGTTACAAAAGATGATCATAGGCTGCTGCAACCATCAGTTTATTAAATTGGCAGGTTACTTAGTTAACAGGAATAAAATTCATACGCTTCCTATAGTTTCTATGGAAAACTAGAGAAATTGGATTTTTCTAGTGTTTGAATTGTTTTAAATATCTTGGAATAATCCTCCCCTTCACCCAAAAAAGAGAACCGATGGATGAAAACATTTTAAATTGCATATCTCTGTCAAAATAGTATGTGGGAAAGCAAACAGTTCAGCTGAATTTTCTTCTTTTCCAAAGATTAGTTCCTTTTAACCTCTTATTTGTTTTACCTAAGGCAAGTTGTGGTTGCAATTTCCTTAACGTGCCAAGAAGGCTTTTGCAAGGCTTCTTAGGGAGCAGCTTCCAGTTCATACTCTTCTTATCATCTGATCTATACAGCAGAAACAAAGGTATATATATGTCAAAATGAGCAATATATAAAAAATGGAACACTCAGCTTTTCTTGCTTCCCGATTCTGAAATAAGAATGAGAACGGGCATTTATATTCTCCCACTAAAATTCCGAAACTTGTTTCATTGTTTCAATGCCAAGTGACTTGAATCAACTTTGGGGTTTCTCTGAAAAGTATTACCAGTCCTCTCAGCTAAATTTAGATTTCATTCCAAAACTACACAAACCTTTCTTTGAGTATTTTTATTTAGATACGTTATTTCAATGTACATCTAAATAAAAGTTTATCTTAAGATATGGTTGCAGCATTGTTTTGCAATGAATTTTTTGCCTCATATTTCCAAGCTTGAAATTATATCTGGTAACACGCAATATTATTTATCAAAGTTTGATATTTATCAAATATTTTTATCAAATGTTTAGAGTTATAGTTAATGTTGAATGTAAAAGCTGCCTGTGTAGAAAAACTGGCTCAAATATTAATTTTTCATGTACAGGCACTGAATCTTGACAAAACATTTTAAAACTGAAATATTCAGGTTGAACAAAGATGAATCAGTATATTATGCAAGTTAATTTTGCACTGTATGCAAAAAAAAAAGTTGTATGCTGAAAGAAAATTGCAGAGAATGACACAAAATGTGAAAATAATGTTTACATCAGGACTTTTATTTATGATCCTGTATTGTAATTGCTTAGGTCAGTAAAGTATAAAGTTTCTTTTAGATATAGAAGTCTCATTCAGCTTTGCTTCAGTTCTTCAGCACATGAGAAAGAAAACAAAAGAAAGAGGAGGAAAAGTCAGATTGAACCATTCTACATAATTTCTTACATAAATCAGGAGTAATCAACCTGCAATCTTCATGGCTACTGTTGAGATTTAAGTAGCTCAATATAATTTTCAAAATTATGTGAGTTGAGAGTGGGAGAGTTAAAAATTCAACACTCATTGTAAGCCAATTTACAACTCATTTGATCATTAAATTAAACAGTGCTAAATATGAGAAATGGCCTTGCTCAAGACAATAGTATAATTAGTTTAAACCTGAGCTATCAAGATTTTGTGCAAAACCATACTAAGGGGAGACTAGGGTTAAGACCACAAGACTTCTAGAATTCAAGCATACAGTTTAGGCTTGTTCATAAACTTGAAGTAGTATAACATTATCCAAATATATTTGGTTCTGACATTTCTTTTTTTCAGAGCATTTTCAAAAATTCAGGGCATGAAAGTCTAACAGCACAGCAGCTTAAAACACACCAAGAAGCAAACATTGCCAGTTCAAAACTCATCCTTACCAATGAAATAAGCTGCTTAGGCAAGTCAGTATCAGTCACTTTACTACAGAAATGATAAAAGAATTTAGGAATAAACTAATATTACTTTACTAATTGATAAAGAGTAGAAATGAATTCAAACAAACTTTCTCCTCCTAAAAACATAGTTACGTACAGTAACTCAAATCTCAGTATATCAATTCAGACTTTTGTCCTGGATTTGGTTAATTATCCATAGAGTACCTCTTGTATAAATATACTTTGAAAAATATATTATTTCATACAATATTATAATTTTAATTTTCTTTATCAAACTCCAGACAAGATAAACAAACAAATTATGTTTTATATGCTCCTTTTTATGAAACCAGAATGTAAGAATCAATCTACCTAATCAGTTCAGTTCAGTAATATAAACCATGTTTCTGAATTGACACAACTTTAATTCTCCTTTTAACAATTTTCTGAGATGGAAAATATAGCCTGTTATTTCACAAGGAAGAATAAGGCTCAAGATAGCTATTACTATCAACTTTGTAATTTTAGCTTCTTTAAATAACCTATTATCTTTTAATTTGCTGATTTACTTTACAATTTACACTTTACAATTTGCTGATTCTATCTTGCAATGTATCATTGTGTAAAGTATATTTTATTCAAGGAATTTTGTTAAATGACTGCATTTGTAAGCAACTCTAATTGTAATTTATTGCAAGAGCTGGCAAATTGTCTTGCTTGCTAAACATCAAACAAATTTAGAACAATTAGCAAACACAATTTCAACTAAGAACACCAACATTTCATGAAATTTTAGTGTGATTTTGTGGAAACTGTTAACTCTGTAAATCAGTTCCATAGTTCTTGTGTATTTTATAATATGTTTCTTTCAGCCAAAACCCAAAACAACTGAGATGTTCCAACAAGAAAATGCTTTTGTTCAGCTGAATTATGACCCATATTAAAGTTAATTAATTTAACTGAGTTTCTATGCCACAGTCTAGTTGTTTCAAGTTCAAAATGAAACACATTTTCCATTGGTGCATATTTATAATGTAGATAAATCCACAATCCCTTTTTAAAATCCAATTGGAGGATTGCTTTACTACAAATCCATACTCTGCAGCTGACTTGGAGTCACCATAAAGACATATAGCACAAGACAAAATGATTGTAGGGGTTCTTTTGTCTAAAATTTGCAAAGCTCAGATACAAAGCTACATTCTTACCAGTCTCATCAAGCATGACATGTAGTGAGAACTGAACGGTCATGGTGTAATTTTCTCAATCCTGTTATTAAATCTTAATATTTGAAGATTTGCAAATAAAAATATTACTGATTTGATTACTATTTAACTTGTAAGCATGTACAAGTATCAGGCTTGTCAAATGACTGCAACAATTCAAAATTTCCTGCTCTAGATTCACAATGATATTTTCCTAATTTTTCCTCCACCCTTTCTCCTGTGATTGTATGAAAACTCAGCACAAAGAAAGGAAATTAGCCACAATGAATAGGGCCAAGACATATTGATTCTGTAGTAGGTGTATAAACAACATGAACTAAGCTCAGAAGCTAAAGCTGGCAAATCCTTGCTGTTATTCACTAGCAAACATTATTGTTTTCCTAAAGTGCAATCTCTTTTGAATTTTATTGGTTTTTAGAAACCTGCTCTAATCAAATTCTAACATAACACGAGACCTTTGATTTCCTCCTGGCCAAGTTGCCAAAAATACTACAAAGTATGTCACACGATACTGATGTCATTTGATTACTTCAAACTGAAATGTGAAACTAGAGAAAGAAACAAGCAAGTAGGGAAAAATATTCCCCTTTTAGAAAGAGATTAGCTATAACTCTAGGGTTGTTCACATTTTGCAGGAAGTATTCCTGCAGTAAGAGGGAGCAATTTCAGGCTCACACATACCCTCCCTCCACATTCCCCTGATGCAGACAGATGATATTACAGGATGCAGTTGTTTGGGTATAAAAACTTCCAATCTTTGCACAACCACTTCTTTATGTAGATTCACTCAATTGCAAAATCTCTTCGTGCTTGATTTGAGATGGACAGAACAAATATTTTGGCTCACAAATACTCCTTTTCCTGCTATCCCTAATGTAGAGCAAAAGTATTCCAGAAATAAATACTCCTTCCAATCACAAAATTCAGTTGTTTTTTTTAAAGACAACAATTCCTCTAAATAAAATATTAAACATCATGCCATTAAATAAACATTTGTATAATACTATCATGTTTCCAGGAATAAAAGCTTTAAAAAAAACCCTCCCCTTTTTATGACCCTGTAATCCCTTAATTCGGGGTAGAGTTGGGGGCGACTGGATGGAGCTGTTTACTGCCAGCTGCCTTTCCTGACACCTACGCAGAGTTCACAGCAGATTTTTTTTCCTTTGTATTGTAGGAGAGAAACATCAGCCGCAACCTGGGATTGAACTCTTAACCTCCTGAGTGGGAGATGAGAGTCTTCAGCACTAGGCTACTATGCTGCTCTATAAAAGCTTGTATAAAAATATAAAAATTATAAAGGAATATTAAAATATGACTTAAAGATGTGAAATGCACTGCTGTCTTCCTCTCATTTCATTACAAAGTCATCTCCACATTATTTTGAAGATCCTTTTCTTTCAAGAACAATATTTAGGATGCAATGGACTGCAAAGAGGCAGAAGACAGTTGAAAAATGTCATTTGTGTGAATTGACTTTCGTTCACACATCCTTTCTCAGAATGTCTGTGGAGATTCTCAGTCATCCAGGTCATAGTTGTTTCAAAGGTGCTTTTTTTTCTTCAAAAGGCAACTGGACTGTCATCAGTTTTGATGGTAACTTCTTGAATGAGAAGTGAAATGTTTCCTTCTTTCTCAAGAAGAAAAACACCTTTGAGACATCCTTTCTCAGACTACATTTTACCACTTTTCTCTCAAAATTAATTCCATTTGAATTTTTATATCGAAGTTAGGAAATTTATGACTTTCCAGAAAATGTTTCATCAGTCAGATGTTAAATGTGATGGGAGGGTAGTCCACCATTACTTGACAAATTCTCCATCTCTGATTTACATCTCAGCAGAGTAATACTTACTGAACCAGTTAGAATTATGAGAAAAAAGCCACTAAAAATCCTTCCTTCATAAGCAATACATTTTTATTAATTTTTCTTCTTTCAAATGGCAGCGTAGTGCTTTTCATGGGATAACACTCATAATGGCAAAGATTAATCTTTTCTATGCCTATGAATTTTCAGCATTTTTTGATGTCTATCAGTTTTTCTACTGAAAAATATAATACACATAGAAGAGAAGAGACACACAGACACACACTTTCACCTCTACAATGTCAGTTGGGAGAAAAATCTCCCAAGCTATCTGAGAAGCAGCGCACTGAACTGGAATGAAACAAAAAGTTACAACTGATGGGGAAGTGAATAGTAGAGAAGCACACAAACCTCCCCCCCCCCCACAAAGAACTAGACGACTCAGAGCACAGAAATACAGGTAGTCCTCATTTAATGACCACTCATTCAGCCACCACCCAGGATTGGGGGGGGAATGGAAAGTATATTGTTTCCTTTGCAGTCAACTGCTCTTAACACTCTCTGAGAGCCATTATGGTTACTTGGGGTTTTATTTGTGACCTCAGGGTCACCTGAATCAGAGGTGTGGAGTCTTCTTGGATTCCAATAAATTGCTTCCATTTTCTCTCACTTGGCAGTTGGCCCCCTCACAGGCCACCCATGCACCGTCCCAGCCTGGCAGCAGCCCACCCCCCTCCCCAAGCAATACTTGCACCATACTTCACAGACAACCCATACATCCTCCTCTAACAACATCAGTCCTGCCTAGCCCAGTTGTGTTCACTGTCACCCACATAATCCCCACCTGGCAGCAGTCACTCATCTGCTTGACAGCCTGCTGGCAAGCTACCTGGGACTCAGTGACCCTGTGATCCTCACTTAAGGAAAGCAACGATAGCCAGTACTGTTGTTGCTAAGCAATGAGGTCACACAATGCCACACCTTACAACAACATAGTTTAGCAATGAAAATTTCAGTACCACTCGCTGTCATTAATTGAGGACTACCTGTACTTGCATAAATCCAATTTGGTCTGTTTTAAATTTCACAGACTGGATAAAATGAGCAAAATAAACACATTCGAAATTTACATCAAATAATTCAAAACACATATATATGAAGACAAAGGATATGAACAAAAAAAACTCAAAAAACACACTTACATGTACACCATCTTTGTGTCTAAATCAATGCAAACCACATCTTGTGGTGGCTCATACAGATCAAAATACCGTGAATCAACTCCAACTATAAATGGGACAGGAGCACTGAGCACTGTTGCCAGAGACAAAGGACAGAGGGGGATGTAGGGACACTGCCACTGAAATGGAAAGATCATCTGAAGAAAAAATGAAATGAAACTCATCAATTAAAAAGACAATGAAATCTAGGTAACACCAAACCATGCTAGATAATGTGAATTTCACAGGAGCTCCAACATTACAAAATAAATCAACTGATCACCGCATGAACAGAATCTGAAATTATTATTTAATCCTTGTTTAGCATGTACTGTATACACAAGTCATTTAGCTGCTTGGACATAGCTGCTATCAAACCTACTGGGTATATACATAATTTTAAACTCAAATAATAGGCATTAGTAAGAATTTTATTGCAAATCCTATCATGCAATTTTCATTTATCTAAATACTATTTTTTAAGCCATTCCAGTCAACAGTCACTTGTGCAAATGAAAGAAATATACAATGACTAAGATACATAATTCATAATGCTGGCAAAAAAAAGTCTTTGTAATTATTTTGTAAGTATTTTATTCTAGGTCTACTTAAATTTATCATGTGCTCTAACAACAGTAAACTTAAAAGTTAAAAGTTCTACCAAAAGACTAAGTGTATTTTTAATCCTATAACAGTGGCACAGCATGTTTCCTAACCACAAATTGTTTGATATATTAATTTTATTCTAACGCTACTAATATGTTCAATCTGAATTTATATATAATCTCATTTGGATTATGATACAGTAGTTTTTATTTATTTTTATTTCTAATGCTGCCCATCTTAGATGCTATATATCATAAAATTCATGTTTGTGTGTGTGTAGGTATATATAGTCACTGAGGACAACTATATTATACAGAAGATACAGAAGATGAACTTCAAGAAATTGCTGACATCCTTCTCTGTAACATGCAATTTAAGAAAACAAGTTTCTTGGGGGGAAATTTAGGAGGGCAAAGATAATTTGTCGGATTAAAAGAGTGATCCAATAAAAGCAAAAAAGTTTATTTCTGACTCTATCTTCTTGAAAATGTAGCTTGTGTATGCATTGGAAAAGCATCTATGTTTACTTCCTAATTGCATTTCAAACTAAATAAAATGGAAGCCCAGGATTCTATCAATCTTTCCAATGATAAAATAATAGCAACAACAAAATAAGCAAGTTTCTCTTCCCTAAAGGGTTTGATAATAACCTTCTGAGAACTAGACAACTTCTGTAGAGAATCAGGAAAACTTTGATGGAGATATGTAGGATCTGTTGCCTAAGTAAAGGAGGCTGAAGCATTTTAAAGATAAGAATGAAATAACATTTGGAGGCAGGAGTATAAGGAGAAAGGAGTATAGCATAATCAGACTTGTAAGATTTTGTTGTTATGGCCAATAACAATAAAAAGTCTTTTAGAGTTCTTGTGTAGTTGTGATCTTGTCTACCTGATGGGAAAGTTATCTGCTGAGAAACACAGGGAATGAATAAAGAGGGAAAGTTGCATTGTGGATATGGATTTGTTCCAGAGAATTTGAAGAATACCAAAATACTGTGTATTATGGCAGGGTTTTACTTTTTAAATGACTTTAATAATCAAAAGGCCTCATTCTGAAAATTTAGATATGGAAAAAAAGAGAGAGAACCTATTATTCTTATGCAATAGTTCCTTTGGATTAATCCTTTTGCAGAAAAAAAGCTGTGAATCACTTACACTATCCTAATAGAAAATCCTTGCAAATTAATTTCCCATTTAAATAAAATAATTTAAATAACCAAGTGGGCCCTTTCTTATTCACATAAACAAAATATATTTATTCTACAATTTAAATATTTAATTCAGAAATATAAAAAACTTTTTTTCAGAAGGTCACATGAAACAAAATAAAAGAAAAAAATTAAGTGTTCAATGTTTGTGACAACAAAGAACAAAAAACCAATTAGATAAAAATTTGGTAATCAAAATATTCAAACTTATGAGCACTTACAGCAGCCACAGCTTCGGCAACTCCAGTCAGCACAGCTGGACAGAGAGAATGTAGTAGAATCTTGCCTTCCAACAAGACAAAGAGGAGTAAAGTAGCACAGTTTTCTGGTCCAAGGTTCATAAGCAGAGTGGTATAGTTTGCCCCACTACAATGAGATCAGGACACAGAGGACTGTAACATTCATTGCTCATTATGACAATAACAATAATAATAATAATTGCCACCCAGCGACTATCATATACCGGATAGTGAAATAGGAGAACCTATCTCATAACATCATATTTTATTATCACAGAAACGTGTTTGAGATATTTGTACATTTACATGTACATTTCACGTTTAGAAAAAAGAAGACTGCTGTTGTAGATCCATTTTGATAATCTAAAAACTTTATGGACTTTATTTTATTTCTTGTTAGAAATGAATGTGAAATTCCAGTATGTTCAGTGACCGGGGGTGTCATGCGCCCATCGGAGCCTGAATCAGCAGAGGAAGACGAGCTGGAATTGGAGCAGGTGGAAATTGAGGGAGACGCTTTATTGGCTTGGGAGGAAAATGGAAAGGAGCAAGCCCAGTCAGGCCAGGGCCTTTCAGGATTGGGACGGCTTGTAGGCAAGGAGGAAGGGGGTCAGGATGACTAGGAGAGGCTAAGCAGTGAACATGAGAGACAGAACTCCTCCCCCCTCCTGATTCTCGAGTACAGAGAGTGGAGAGAAGGCGAGAACAGCGCAGGTTGACCCAACTACTCGGGAAAGCAACCCGCCCCTCTTCACAAGGCACCCTTGGGACTGAGCCTTAAAGAGACACTGTGGGGAGGGGCATTTGTCAGGAACAAACACTGAACAACACACAATGAGTGTTGTGTGCTGATGTTTGAACTTTCTTGGATTCCTTGCATTTTTTCTGGATTTCTTGCTTTGCAGCCATGGTGCTCACAGCATTGGGCTGGACTATTTGCAGTCAGACATTGTTGAGGTGTGTGTGTATGTGTGTCATCACTTTGCTCTGGGACTTTCCAGAAACGTGGGAGCGTTTTGGGAAATTTGGAGCAATAAAGGGGCCTGTGTTATCTCTGTGCCATGTCCCAGGTCATCACGGGGGGGGGGGGGGGTATATATATCCATTGCAAAAAAACAATTTGTAAACATATGCAGGTAAAATCTGCATTGCATGTATTAGCATCTTGCTCATTTGTTGCTAAACAAATTATGTTTATTGTTATGTAAACTGGCTCTTAATATTTTAATTCAGCTGCGTCTTTAAAATACTCCACTGACCAATATTACCTGAGTGGTAAAGGTGTACAGACTGGTTGAGATAATATTAATGCATCATGGGCCGAAAGCTGTAAAAAAAAACCAAAAGTTAGTTATTTGGCAGTTTGAGAAAATCCACATAAGCAAATTAACTAATCAGATATTAATTAATTATTTAATCACATTAGCCCCTGAACTATACTTTATCTACAACTATTTGCATAGAAAACAGACATGACTAGATAGGCACAGGCAACCAGCTGTGAAATTAGCATTTCTAGTTCTCTGGCACTTCACATATATAATTGTAAAAACTTTCACAGTATTTCTATAAGGGGGTTTAACATAACTGCTTTTCTACCATGAAGTGTCAGCAAGGGGTTGGGAAAAATAAGATTGAGAAACTCCAATAGGTTTGGCCTGCTCCACGCGGCTTGGGTACAAAATGAGGTTGTCCCATTCTGAAAATTTTTGTAGATGAAGAAGATCCTACCTCCACCCTGTTTACGCATTGGTTCCTTTCTTACCTAGTTTTATTTTTGTTAATTTTCAATGCTTAAATTTTTTAATGTTTTTAATATTCTAATTGTTATATGATTTTATAAGCTGTCCAAAGTAGTTCACCACTGAGATAGGCAACATATGAATTTAATAAATACATAAGCTGCTGGCATTTTATAAATACAGAATTCACTTTACGCACCACTTTTGAGCTGCACTGTTTCAAACATGGATACTTATCTGAGAAATTGAAACAATGCAACTTGTCAGTTCATATTTCTAATTCCAATGCTAGTCATTACTATATGGATGTTCCATAGAGAACTAAATAGTGAGATATTTTCAGGAATTGTTTGATCAGGTACATAGAAAACAAAGAAAGCTGGATTTGTTGCTCACTATATAAGGAAAGTAATATAAAATTCTTCATGATCCCTCAAATGTATGACAAAGTGGAGCAAGTAAAAGGAACATGGTGCCCATATGCTTAGTGAACAGCATGAAAACGTATAGGAACAATACTCAGGAAATATGATGGTAGTAAGAGCCATGGTGGCACAGTGCTAGGAATGTAATATTGCAGGTTAATTCTGCCAACTGCTCAAGGATCAAGGTTGACTCAGCCTTCCATCCTTCCAAGATTGGTAAAATGGGGACCCAGATTGTTGGGAGCAATATGCTGACTCTGTAAACCCCTTAGAAAGGGTTGTAAAGCACTGTGAAGAGGTATACGAGTCTAAGGGCTATCGATAGTATTATTAAACTGTATCAAATTGTTAACTTACCTGCACAAGGATTCTTGGTCTTTGTGGTGAAGGGAAAGGTATGTTGTGCATAAAGTGAGATATGTGCCTGTAAAATTTTTTAAAACATCTATTACCTCAAGCATTTAAGATTTAAAATATTATGTCATCAAGAACAACATCCAGTGAGACTTACATAAAACAACCATTGAAATGGGAAGATATTTTGAGGAATCTATCACTTACTTTTCAATTGGAAGAGGATGCGGACCAGACACAGACAGCTTATAGATAAACATTAGAAATTTTCGGAAGGCTTCAAAGAAAGGCCAGTGTGACAGAAGGCAGATGCATTTGTTGGAATTGATAGATTTGGAAGTAACTTTTTTTCTCCCTACAGCTGTCAGAAGGCCAAGCTGCATGTGTTGCTTTTCATTTAATAAGTCTTGTGCATAAGGTTCATAAAACTGGATAGCTGCACCATATACCTAGAATAAAAACAGGAAAAAGTAGGAATGGCATTAACAGCTATAGAAATTGGATAAACAAACAACACATATTGAACTTGATCAACTAAAAAAATGAAAGAAAAAGAATATTTCCCACTCTGAGTCCTCCACACAACTAGATATTTTCAAAAAAACTCACACTAACAATATAAAGATAACTATGACATTTTTTTATATCATTAGTGGGTTATGTTTTGTGATAATACCTAGTTTCGTCAGAGATGGGAAGTTCATTAGCATCCAAGTATCTAGTAGGCTGTAACTCATTTGGGCTATAATTTAATTAATAATTAAATGGTATAATTAAGCAGAATATTTAATCTTGATTCATGAACTTGAATCTCTGTGTTAGAATCTTTGTTACCATCTTTAGAAGCAGCTGTGCTTCAACAGTTATGGTAAGATACAAAGAGAAGAAATGTTCCAATTATCTCCTCTAACTCCTGCACCATGAGGTTGAGATAAGATTTCAAGATTTTAGTGAAGGCTTTCAAATGTTTAAAAGTGACAGTATTACAGACATCCACTAAGGATAATTTAACTACTTCATAAATTAAATATTTTTCTATCCAAAATTTTACTGGTAAAATAAAGGTATAAGCCACAAATAAGTAGTTTTTGCTTACCGAATGTTTTGTTCAGCAACTCTTTTAAGTTACGATAGTGCTGAAAAATTGACTTTATGATCGATGCCCACTTCACAAATTTCACAGTATCCCTCAGTCACATGATCTCCATTACACTTATATTGTCTTGTGACTGACCTCTTTCTTCCTGACCCTTCCTTGCAGGATGGAGAGATTGGAGAAGGGACTACAAGAGACTAAACAGGAACACACTGGGCTGTTTGTGTGGTGCGCTCAGGGCTGCTAGCATTACTGCATTACTTTTAATGTGTATTCCCCATTGTTTGCCTTACTCTCATGTAACCCCTTCCTCTCCAATGAGTGTAAATGCAAACATTAATTTCCTTCTTGCTAATTATCCCAGTGTTCATGTGAGCATTCCAAGGCGTGGCTAAGTGGAGAACAGAAAAATACAATTGTGGCCATATGATATCCCACACAGCAACTCCTTCGCTTATAACAGAGCTGCTAGTTCCCGTTGTTGGCTGCTAAATGAGGACTAGCTGCAAACACAAAGGAGCTAACCCTTACCTTCATTTGTTGCGTTTTTAGGCTTGTTTTCCTAAATGCTTTAAGGTGTATCAAGATAGAGGGCATAGAGTGTGTGTGTGCGTTTCCAGTTTAAAAATAAATATTATGGGATAAAGTAATATTTTTATTTAGAAATTTAATAATAAATAAAAGCAAATATTACATTTCTGAAAACATACTTTTTCTGCAGATGAGCCAGTCAAAACAAATGTTGAGAATACAGGTAGCGGGTATTTTGTTTGAGGATCCCAGCATTCAATGGTAGCCCCCATTGGAAGACAGAAGAGAGGTACTGATTCAGACAAGGGGAATGACTCATAGTCATCTTCTGGATATCTGAATATTAAACCTTTAAAGCATGAAAATAAATAAATAAGTGTATTGTACACAAATAACAGAATGCTCCTCCTCGTCTTCTGAATACTGACTTTAAAAAAATGCTAGAGTACACACGCTAAATACCATACGGTATAAAATTAAATTTAAAAACACCTCCTCCTCAGCTTTCAGCAATTCACCCCAAAAACTCCTCTGAGTATCAAATGATTTGGGACTGAAGCCCAGTGAGGTGTCTCCCCAAAGAACACATCCTCTATGTGCAAAGATATGGCTACTGGCAAATTTAATGTTTAAAATAATGTGAGTATATATCCCTATCAAATTGCTTAAGCCTTCTATTATTAAAAGGGTTCCAACCTAGTGATAACTTATTCCACAGTTATCAAGGTAAGAAAGCTCTCATTCATGTTTTAGTGCAGAGTTTGTATAATCCTGTCAACATGTTGAGTAAACGTACGGCAACAATTCTTCAACATATGTCATTATCCTTAAGTATATACAAACCTATCAATCTATTCACTTTAGATTTGGGGCAGAATTCTGACCTACAGTTGGGATGAAAATGCAATTTTTAACTAAAAAAATGCAGTTTCCCTATTATTTCTTGAAATATTGACTATTCTCCTTTATTTCACAGCAATGAAGCAGGGCTGTCAAACTCCCGGCCCACAGGCCAGATGCATCATGAATTGGCCACACCCGGTTTAGTGAAGGGGGAGAAAAGTCCCGATACATCACATGATGCCAACATGATGCCCTGAGTTTGACATTCCTGCTATACAACAAGAAATGTTCAACATAAGGAGATTTAATTTCCAACTAGTTTCTTTTATACATGTTTCATTTCAAATATTATATACAGAAAAGTGTTAGAATGATAAGGCTCTTCATCATACAATTCATGATTGATAAAGATATACATGGAAGGATACATCAAAGAGAATATAAACTGTTTTGAATTTTTTTCACAACAACATAATATATTCAAAAACTATTTTTAAGGATCCTCATCTAAGGATCACCTTAGATGAGTAATATAGATAATGAATGTTCTTTGATCAAGCAAATTCACTTCACTATTTAACAGGCAAGTTTAACGTACTATAAAATACCCTCTTAATATTAGTCTCTTCTAATATATTGCAATTTATAAAAATAAATACTTTACCAGCTTTATATGCAATTGAGTTAGAAGTTGGAATTGACTTCTTATAACAAAGGTATACACTGGAACCCCACTGTAATGAACAAATAAGAAACATTTTCCATAACGCAGGAGTTATTTTATTTTTAAACCTTCTAATGCTAAAGGCAATAATTGTTTAAATGTATAGCTCACAATACATAATCATATAATATTTGCAACAATAAACGCAACCCAAATAAAGCACAGAATTTTGATTCTGCTATTATTAGAAGTTGTATACTTACAGACTCCAAGACACAAGGCAAGTAAATTTGGTATTTGCTAATAATTCCCTCCTATATGGTAGTAAATGTTTTTCGCAGAATGCTGCAAAGGCATATATGCTAATATATGAAAGACAGTGCAGTGTTTTCTCTGGTTTCATTGCTAACCTATTTAGCTCTAATTTTTTACCTTCCTATTTTAAAAATGGGTATGCTGATTTAAAGCAAGCTTGGAAATCAAATTGCAATCTTAGTTGGCCTGATTCATGTAGAGCTCTAATGTGGATTTGGAAAGCCTTGACTAAATTATGGCCCACAATGAATAAATGTGGGCAGATAGGTAGTGTAGAGGAGGGTTAAAGTTAAAATAATGAAGAAACTAAGGTTCAAGTCTCTATTCGAACGTGGAGTTCACTAGATGACTTGGGTTAGTCACTGTTTTTCAGCCCTACATTCCTAACAAGACTGTTGTGCTCATATCAAAGATCTCAAAAGCAGAATATAAATGCAGTAAGAATATATGTATGTGTATGAATTGTGAATACACATACATATACACATATATTAATTTTCACTCAGTAATCCAATTCGTATATGTTACAAGCATACAGACCATCTTTTTTCTTTCATAAACCAGCAGTCTTCTAAAGTTCAATACATACTTTTCCTCCCACCCAAAAAGTAATAGTTGCCTATCTTACAGATTTTGGCAACAATAGTTTAGGAACAAAAAAAATGCAAAGCAGTGGAAACTAAAGTGATACAAACTGAATTCTGACTTAAATGCACTTTTTACATTTTTTTTTTTTGCACCACTAATCCATTCCACATTTTTCACCCCCACCCATTGCTTTTTGAATAGCAACTTTTCAAATAACGTGTTATTCTCACCATGCCGCAATTTAAATTCTTATCAACTTTGCAGAAAGTGTGAGGTGGGGTTTCTCCTTTACTAGTTACAATGACACATATGTCGGTAACAGCCAAGGAGTTTTGAGCTCGCACTGGAAGAGCCCTCCGAAAGGTGATAAAGATTCGCTGGGAAGTGACTGAGCTGTTATTGACATTTGCACAGCGGCCATAGGGAGTAGCCTGGATCACCTCACAATCTTGCTTCGCAATGTCCTTCCCTTCATATAAAACTCTGCAGATAAGAGGAAATAACGCACATAGGAATATGATCATTTAATAAACTGTTCAGTTATTCTTCTCTCACACAAAATAGCCGGCCCCAAGACAAGGAACGCTGGAATAATCCCATGTGCATATTAGACCAGCAGATAAGATGAACTTCACAAAACTTTCTGGTTAAAAGATCTTAAAATTGAAGATGAAAGACATATGAGCCTTTTATGTAAAGCAAAGGAGTTGGATTAAACCAGGGATGAGCCAGGTTCAAAACTGCCTCCATTTAGGAAAGCTTATTGTAAAACTCTAGACAAGTCATAATAGGTAGTTTTTGACTTAAGCGGGTCGCTTAATGATGGCTTGAATTAACGATGACCTCAGAAAGTGTACAGTCTGTAAAGCACTTCTGACCAACAACAAATGTTTCAGATTCTGAATGTTTGGCAACCTGTTCACACTTATGACCAAATGCCAAGCTCTCCATGAACATGTGGTCACCATTTGCAATCTTCTCTGCCAGCTTCCCCAGGAAATCAGTGGGGAAGCTAGCAGGGAAGATTGCAAATAGCTGCTGCTGCATGCTGAGAGATTGGCTGAAAAAGCTCTGTGCCAAAGGATTTCAGGTCTATGGAAGCCTGCACAGCATGCTAAGATTGCGGTTGTTGAGTGAAACAGTCACACACCCTTAAAGACAGCTTCGTTTAACAATCAAGATTCTAGTTCCAATCGTGATTCTAAGTCGAGGAATACCTATCCTTCGTAGTTCAACTTATCTCAAAAGGTTGCTATTATGAGAAAAAGAGAGCTTGTAAAGGGAAGGCAGATTAGAAATCTAATAGTAACTAGATACAAGGTTTGGACTTCAATTCCCAAATTCTCAGACCATGTTGGCTTAGGTATATGGGAACTGTCATCTCAAATCATCTGGAGGCTACAAAGTTGAGGAAGACTATTAGTTTTATCAATTTCCCCACCTCTTTCCTATCTTTTAATGCTTTAGTATGTGTAACATCTTCTTCATCTACTTTGCAATATTATGCTTATCAACATAAAAGAGTAGTAGCCCATTAAGTGTAAACCAATTATTGCAACATGAGGATTTCCTACATTATTTCTTTTAAAGTGAACAATACTACAAAAAAAAAGTCTCAAAATGTTTTTAGTAACATTTATCACAAAATAGCACATGTTTAGCAACAGTATTGTTCTATTTATCATGTGGTGGCACTGACAACAGTTGGGCACATAACACGGCACTGGTGTACATATAGTAAATGTCCATGAATGTTTATATTCCTGTATACAATTCAGTTAAACAAGGACCTGTAATTTCACATTTTTAAAAAACTGATTTGCAATGACAAGCATGGATGAAGCCATCAATCCATACAAAATCATATCTGATATTATCAGCTACCGGTGGTTTCATAACAACCTTTTGTTACAGTTTTGCAATTGTTGTATTGTTCATGTTTCAAAACACTGTGGCTCAAAACCCTATGTAATTCTATACTGATGGTAGAAGCCACCCACTACTTATAAATAAATCACTCTGTCACCATTTCCCACCTATATTAAGCTAAATATATTACTGTTATGTGACATATTTATTATCATGTGTATATAGGGCATATCCTTGTCCATATCTTCTATGTGTGTATTTTTCCTTCAATTAAAACACTTTATATAGGTTGATATACCAACTACTGTTCACAGCATCATATTAAAGTTCGGGGGTGGGGATGGGTTGGAAATCAACTATCATCAGAATATTTTAAGGACTTTGTGTATTATTGAGAGACGAACGACCAAATGAATATTAGGTATATCAGAAGTCATTTATAATATCGACCATCGAATTTGCTTCAATATAAGAACTCAGAATAAATTATATAGCACATAGATCATAAATAGATTTACAATATAAACTAAGTAACTAACTTAGTTTCTTACAAACTAAGAGACTGCTTGTAACCATTTTAACAGACCCTTTCTCCCTTCATCATCATATTGATGCCCACAAATATTTCAACGTCAACTCACCCAATGTCAGTAAGAGGTGGTTTGTCCCTGCTTCTCTTGTAGCAAAGAAAAAGCTCCGGACTTTTAAGACTTCCATAGTTCAAATTGGCCTGAAGTCCTGTAGGAGTTGCTTCTACACATGTATACCCCTCAGGAACAGTTTCACCTGCTGACTTGATGATCACAGCAAGTTCAGTGATTGGAGCCTTTGGACCAAAAGACTTGGTTTCAGAGCGATTTCCCTCTTGATCTAGAAGTGCTGACGTATCGGTGAGATCTGCCACTACAAAGTAATCAACCACTCTTGGACCTTTATCTTCTCTCATTGTTATGCCTAGGATTCCTGTAAAAAAAAAGTTAATTTCAATTATGTTATCAGGTTGGTAACATAATACAACCTGAGAATGCAGAATGAGATAAAACATAGGTTATCAATGAAAGGTTTCATGCATACATCCAGCATCCAATCAAGAACCAGTCAGGTAATCTTTTTCTCCTTGAAGTAAGATTAAAATACAACAATGCACCTAACTGAAATAATGGATATACATTTCCAGTAACTATTAAAATTATTAAAATGTCTCAGAGTTTCTTCAAAGGAAAGTTTACCATACTGTATAAGTCAATGAGCTCTTCTTTACTAATGCAATTCTTGTGCAAGTTAAAAAAAACGCCTTTGTGTATAATATAATCAAAACACATAGCAGTGAATAAGAAAAGCAAATTAAGTCCTACCAATTGTGATGCTGATTATTTATACACTAGAATATGTACAACAGGCTAACCTTTTTCAGATCGCGTGCAAAAAGTGGGGGGACCGCAGGGGGGGTCATGTGAAGGCATCCCCACACCCATCATGCTATGCGCATGACCCCCGCTCTCCTCTGCGTGCTTTTGGCCCACGATGGATCCATTTTTCACCCTCCCCAGGCTCCAGAGGCTTTCTAGAAGCCTCCCCCGCCCCCCCCCCCCCAGGTTTCAGGAGGCTTCCCTGAAGGCTCCGGAGGAGGAAAAACTGCCATACGGGCAACCTGGAAGTTCAGGAATGGTGCTTTCCAGGTTGCCCATATGGCCATTTTTCGCTCTCCAGAGCCTTCAGGTGGCTTCCCTGAAGTCTCTGGAGGGTGAAAAACAGCCCTACGGGCAAACTGGAAATCATCGTTCCTGAACTTTTGGGTTGCCCATATGGCCATAAGGCATCCCCACACCCATCATGCTATGCGCGTGACCCCCGCTCTCCTCTGCGTGCTTTGGCCCACGATGGATCCATTTTTCGCCCTCCCCAGGCTCCAGAGGCTTTCTAGAAGCCTCCCCCGCCCCCCCCCCCAGGTTTCAGGAGACTTCCCTGAAACCTCCGGAGTACGAAAAATGGCCCAACACGCAAACCAGACGTCCATTCCCCTACTTCTGGTTTGCAT